>NC_086160.1:65637371-65941450 GCF_035149785.1 Candoia aspera
TGTTCCTGTGAAATGCCAAGCTTGACAGTAACTTCCGTTTGAGTGATCTGCTGATTGTCTTTAATCAGTTCATCAACCTTTCTCATGTGACACCTGTTGGTTGCTGGCAGAGGTCATCTGCTTTGTTATTGTTCACACAAATCAACTCTTCCCAGTTCACCTTCTTTACTTTTTTTGGCCAAGCAATGCACAGTACTCACATCAACACAGTCCTCACCGTAAGCAACCTACACTCAGCAGTGAATTCCAATCGGAGGACTTCTTTAGCAGTCAAAATTCATTCTCGACATGTTGCTTAAAATGAACTGACCACTGCAGGCTTCCATTTTATGAACAATAGCAACACAACCTTTTCTCACAGTGAGTTCCTGTCAACTGAAGTGAAAGAACAGATGCTAAAAAGTTTTTGGCATGTCAGTACTGCCATCTGTTAACAATTTATAACACGGAGGCATTAGTTTTATTCAACCTTTGTATATGTATGTATGTGTACAGTATATCGATACGTATACGCACAGATACAAAGCTTCAGAGGCAACTAAGATACTCAAAGGCAATTTATGCAAAAACCCAATAATCATGAATGCAGAACTGAAAGTGAAAGAAAGGTATTTGTTGTACAAATGAACATTTTGGCCTTCTTCAGCTGTACATCTTTATAGGCTTGAAAGAATAGTTCTTCCCTAATTGGTAACTTTTGCTTAACAAGGTGAAATGGGATAGGGAGTGGTTTGAACATGTTAGTCTATCCCCTGTATTCCTTGCAAAGGAGTTCCAGATGTTTGCAAATTACTGCAGGCTTTGACAGGAACTTCTAAAGACGTTTGGCTGAATTAACTTAGGAGCCTCCTTACTAAAGACGTGTGGGAATTTTATTGGATTCTCTTAATTTTTTAAGATAAAACCTTGCCAAATTTGCATACATGCAAATTGAGAAGAGGACCGGCAAATTATGTCCAGCTGCAGTTTGCCAGATCATGTTCCATCAGCACGTTTCTTACCTATGTTTATTACTAAGCATAACTTAGCACATCATGCAAGCCAAGAACTGTGTCCCAGTTCTATATAGATCCTCACATTATGGCAAATCATATGCCTACAATACTGAATGTACTTCAAGGTGAGCTCCTTCACTCTCCCCAAAGCAATAACAATTTCTGTTCACACTTTAAATTGAGATTGTTACAAATGTACAGTCTATTCTGGGCATTCATACTTTACTTTTGTCCAACCAGGCATTCAGACAGCTGCCATGTTGGCAAAAGAATCATTTGTTGCCAAAGTTAACTTGAGCTTTCACAAATGGGGTTTCAAGTGCAGAAGAATACATTGGTTCTTAAGCTTTGACTCAAGCAATTTGTTTGGCTGGGAATTTACATGTTAGAAAGAGAGATTTGCCTGCAGGGCGGAATATATATCATGTAAATGCAGTGTTTGTAAAAGCAAATAAATGAGTCTGATTGTGAGGGGAAAAAATGTAAATCCTCAGTCATGGTTTAATAATATGAAAAGCAACAATTTTGTTGAAGCTAAGGACATCTCAAAGGTCTAGTCAAAGGGGAGAGGGATGTAAAAAATAAAAAATAAAAAAACTCTGTTCCAACCATGAAGTTGCAGCCTTGCTGTCATGTTCATCATTTCAATGTTCTGGGTACATCGTAACGTTTCGCATGTCAGTTTCCTGATCCGTGTCTGTCATTTGCTGGGAGGAGTATTTCAGCCGTGCCGGGCTGTAATCTCCTTACTGTTACTCTGGAATGTGTGTTTGGGTTATTGCATGTGTTCAAGGTTACTTTCCCAGGCCAGTGTCTAACACTCACCAACACCTGAGAGGGGGTGGTTGCTATGCCAGGGCGAGGGGCGGGATCGGGTTTGGAGCTAGGGTTTTTAGTTTGTATTTGGCGCGCTTTTACTCATTCTCAGCTTTCTCTGTATTTGCATACTATTCTTTCAATAAATCAGTTTTCATTCAGAACCTACTTGTGGACCTGAGTATGTTAGAATAGGCAACCATTACATAAAGCTGAGAATCCTCAAAAAAATTTTCCGCTAGCCCCTGTCCAGACTTTACTGTGAGGGGAAGCGCTAGCGATGAGCGAGCCAAAATTACAAGAGATGGAGAGCGAGGAGTCGAGCGAGGGGGAACTGGACTCCACCGTGGTAAGAGCAGGAAAGATACCCCGCAGCGAGACCCCGGAGCGTCGCGAAGAATCCAGTCCTAACCTGAGGGGTGAGGAGGAGCGCAAGAAAACCCCAGAGACGACCGGCACCTCGGCTGGGGGCTATATCACCTGGGATGAAGCCTCGGAGGCTCTGCCAGGGGCGGCTCAGGCGTCCTGAAAGCAGAGGTACCCGCTGTCTCCAAATGTGGTAAGAAAAGACGCACCCGAGGGATCACTAACCCCTGACCGTATAAAGCTGATGGAGGCTAAATTGGAGTCAGTTGAATACATGTTAAAGAGAATGTCGATGGCATGGGGTTCACCGGAGAGAGGACAGGAGGGCTCCAGTCGCAGGCATTCCACTCCCTCGTCGCCCCCGACATCCCCACGGGAGAGAAGCAGGGCATGGCACCGTGGTGAGGCGAGGGCTCCGGTAGTGACGATCTCGAGATCCCCTCCGGCAGAGAGGAAGTCCCTGGGGGTGGTAAGGAAGGAGAAGCGCCCAGCTCTGGCAAGGGGGCCGCCCAGTGCAGGGATCAAAGATTTTACCGTCAAGTTCGATGGGGACCCCACCAAGTTGTCCTTCTTCCTAACTAATGCCAGAAGTTATATGGAAGATTGGGAACAGAGTTTCCATTCGGAACGGGGCAAAATCAATGCCATTGCTACCAAGCTCAAGGGGCGGGCGGCGGATTGGTACGTGCAGTTGTGCCAATCGGAGGCTCCAGAATTAGAAGATTTCGAGGAGTTCTTGTTCACGCTAAAGCAACATTTTGAGGACCCGTTAGCTAAAGAAAGGGCAAAACGGGCATTGAAGGGGCTGAGCCAAGGGTCCCGATCCGTGGCAGACTATGCGCTTGAGTTTAAGGTGCTGGCTGGGAAAGTTGAGGATTGGTCTCAGTCCACATTAATAGAGCTCTTCAAGGATGGACTGGAAACAGAGGTGTTGCGGTGGTCACTGGGGCGTGATGACCCAAACACCTTGTATGAGTGGATACAACTGGCGGGCAAGGCTGAGCATGCCCAAGAGACTTTCGCTCACAGAAGGGTGCTGAAATATGGCAAGCCCAGTAAAGGGTCGCGGGCCCCGGGCCCCTCAGGGAAGACCAGCCAGCAAGCCTGGGAAGAGGGGAAGGAGCGACGCTATGCGAAAGGGCTGTGCCTACGATGTGGGAAGGAAGGCCACCGGGCGGCAGCGTGTCCGAAGGGAAAGATGGAGGACCGGCCAGGAAAGTCGTCCGGGAAGTCCCCATCCCTACCCCGAAAGATGAAGGTGGCGTTGGCGGAGGCCGAGCCGGAGGAAGTCCCTTTCTTTGGGGACGAGGGGGAGCATGATCCAGCTCAGCTGGCGGGAAACGCCCGCCACCTGCTTTAAAGGGCACCGCTGGGCAGGTGGAAGTGGAAGGGCGCAATCACGCTTCGGTGAGTGGAAACTTCCCTACGCTGACAGTGAAGGTGAAATTAGGGTCCCATACACGAACCGTTGAAGTGTGGGCATTGGTTGATTCGGGGTGCTCTCGTTCTTTAATGCACCCTGATGTGGTGGCTGCATTAGAGCTGCCCACGTTCCCTTTGGAACGGCCCATGATTTTCACCCAATTGGATGGATCTACAGCGGGGGGAAAACCGGTGACTCACTCCACAGGGATGGTGGCATTACAGATGGGCAGCCATCGGGAGGGACTGCCATTTGTGGTGGCACCTGTGGGGGGTCCGTTTGTCATTTTGGGGATCCCTTGGTTCATCCACGAGAATCCACAGATAAATTGGGTGCACCGGACTGTGATTTTTGCGGATGGGTTCTACAAAGCCTCTGCGGGGGATGAGGAGGACCACGGTGCTGGGGTGAGGGCGGCAGCAGCAATTCCACATTTCCTCACCGGTTCACTGGAAGGGCTGCCGGAACAATACCAGGACTTTGCAGATGTGTTCGGCGAGAAGGAGGCAGATCAGCTGCCACCGCATCGCAAAACTGACTGTGCCATAGAGTTGATCCCTAATGCACAATTGCCGAAGCCAAAAATTTATGCTATGACCCAGAAAAAGTTGGCAACATTACGGGAGTTTGTGGATAAAAATTTAGCTAGGGGTTTTATTGAGCCGGCCAATTCCCCCGTAGGCGCCCCTGTTCTCTTCCGACCAAAGAAAGATGGAACTTTAAGACTGTACAGATTTCCGTGGATTAAACGCGGTATCAATATTAAATAAATATCCCTTACCGATAATCAAAGACATGTTAGCACAACTGGCTAAGGGGAAGATATTCTCCAAGTTAGATTTAAGGGAAGCGTATTTCTGCATTCGCATATGGGAGGGGGATGAGTGGAAAACTGCTTTCAATTGTCCTCTGGGCTCTTTCCAGTATAAAGTGTTGCCATTTGGGTTGGCGGGGGCGCCTGGGGTCTTTATGCAGTTAATCAATGAGGTTTTGCATGACCATTTGTTTAAAGGGGTCCTTGTGTATTTGGATGATGTGTTGATTTATACTGAGACAATGGAAGAACATGAACAGTTGGTGAAACAGGTACTCAGCAAGCTGAGAAAAGGTGAGCTTTATGCTAAATTGTCTAAGTGTGAGTTTCATAAGTCTCAACTTGACTATCTGGGTTATCGAATTTCTGACAAGGGTGTTGAAATGGATCCTGCTAAGGTCCAAGCCATTTTGGAATGGGAGCGCCCACGCATGCATCGGCAGCTTCAAAGTTTCTTGGGGTTCGCTAACTATTATCGGCAAATTATCCAGGGGTTCGCGGAGATTGCTTTGCCTCTCACCAAATTGTTAAAAACTAAAGGGTTGGGTGACACCCGTAAGGTAAAAAACCCCGGAGCATTGCTTAAACGGACGACCGATTACCAAGTGGCTTTTGACAGACTGAAACGGCTTTTTACTGCTGAACCCATTCTACAGCATCCCGATCCTACCAAACCTTTTGTGGTTCAAGTGGATGCCTCAGATTTTTCTATCGGGGCACTCCTGCTGCAAGCTGATGAGTCAGGTTGTCTGAAGCCCTGTGCTTACCTATCCCGTAAGTTTTCTAAGACGGAAAGGAGGTGGCACATTTGGGAGAAAGAGGCTTTTGCGGTGGACACTTGGCGCCACTTGCTAGAAGGGGCTACATGTCCTTTCGAGGTTTGGACTGATCACAAGAATCTTGAAGCGTTCAGTGCGCCTCGAAAGCTCAGCCCAAAGCAAATTAGGTGGGCGCAATTCTTCAGTCGCTTTGATTTCAAGTTAAAGTTTATTCCGGGAAAGAAAAACTTTCTAGCTGATGCACTTTCCCGCTTGCCCCAGGATTCTGGCTCTGTTCCTGATGTGGTGGGTACATTATGGACAGAGCCCCAATTGAGTATGGCAGCTGTCACTCGCAGCCAGACTCGTATGCAACAGCCCGCTGCTTCAGTTTCACCAAGTGGAGGAGGGTTGCCAATTCCCTCTAACTTGCAACAACAGTTTCTCTCCAAGCTGAAATCTGACACCTGGTTGCAAGCGAATAAAGACACCGTTACTTTTGACCGGGGTTTTGCTTGGAAGCAAGACCGTCTCTATGTCCCTGACGATTTACGCAAGGACATTTTGCTCCACTCCCATGATGATAAAGTGGCTGGTCATTTTGGTTTTGTCAAGACCCTCCACTTGGTTCGGCGCCAGTTCTGGTGGCCCACGCTAAGGCGCGATGTCAAAGACTACGTTGCCTCCTGTCCAGTGTGTGCCATGTCCAAACGGAAGGTTGGAAAACCTCAGGGTTTACTGCAACCAGTCGCCAGTCCCTCCTGTCCCTGGGAGGAAATTTCTATGGACTTTATTGTGGATTTACCTCCCAGTCAGAGAAAAACTGTGATTTGGGTGGTGAAAGACTATTTCTCAAAGCAAGCCCATTTCATTCCATGCGCATCTATTCCCTCCGCCCAACAGCTGGCCCGCCTCTTCCTAGTACACGTGTACAGGCTCCACGGGTGCCCCGCCCGCTTGGTGACTGACCGCGGGACACAGTTTACTTCCCAGTTTTGGTGGGCTTTTATGAAACTGGTGGGCACAAAGCAAGCGCTGTCCACTGCGTCGCATCCTGAGACTGACGGATCTACAGAGGCGCTTAGTTTGACACTGGAGCAATATTTGCGTGCTTTTGTAAACTATCAACAAGACAATTGGGTCGATCTCCTGCCGTTTGCTGAGGTCGCCTACAATAACGCACTGCATCAAAGCACCGGGCAGGTCCCTTTCCGTACCGTGTTTGGGAGGGACTTCGTCCCCATTCCAGAGCTGCCTCAACCGGCTTCACCGCCATCGTCCCCCATGGACTGGGCATCACATCTGGGGGACTCCTGGCCCAAAATTCAACAAGCCCTTGCAGATGCACAGGCGACTTACAAGCGCCACGCTGATGCAAAGCGGGTGCCGCAATCGGTTTTGAAAGTTGGGGACAAAGTCTATCTCTCCACCAAGTTCATCAAGTCACCTCAGCCCTCTAAGAAATTGGCTCCCAGGTTTGTGGGTCCTTTTCCTATTGTGGGCCAAGTTAATCCTGTTACGTTTCACTTGGAACTACCCCATAATCTTAAACGTTTACACCCCGTTTTTCATTGCAGCCTGCTCAAGCCTCTTCACCAGTCGGATTGTTGGCATCCACAACCTTCACCTCCTGCATCCATTATGATTGATGGTCAACAACACTTTGAAGTGAAGGAGATTCTTGATTCTCGCAGACTTCGTTCTACCCTGCAATACCTTGTTCGTTGGAAACATTTCCCTCATCCTGAGTGGGTTGCTACCCACGATGTTCACTCTCCTGTATTAGTTACCCATTTTCATGCTGCCTATCCTGTGAAGCCTGCTCCTTAGTTTGGTTTCTTTAAGGGGGGGCGATATGTCATGTTCATCGTTTCAATGTTCTGGGTACATCATAACGTTTCGCATGTCAGTTTCCTGATCCGTGTCTGTCATTTGCTGGGAGGAGTATCTCAGCCGTGCGGGTTGTAATCTCCTTACTGTTACTCTGGAATGTGTGTTTGGGTTATTGCATGTGTTCAAGGTTACTTTCCCAGGCCAGTGTCTAACGCTCACCAACACCTGGGAGGGGGTGGTTGCTATGCCGGGGCGAGGGGCGGGATCGGGTTTGGAGCGAGGGTTTTTAGTTTGTATTTGGCGCGCTTTTACTCATTCTCAGCTTTCTCTGTATTTGCATACTATTCTTTCAATAAATCAGTTTTCATTCAGAACCTACTTGTGGACCTGAGTATGTTAGAATAGGCAACCATTACACTTGCCCCTTTTTTACCTGCATAACATGTGACAAATACAAAAAAGGGACAGGACTTTTTGTTGCACAATCATAGCCACTTCCTTGATTTTTTTGACCCCTGCTGCCAACAGCCACCCCAGTTGAGCGAGCAACAAAAATTACACAATGGAAGGAAAGCAGGATCTAAATGTGATGAATCTCACATGACAAAGAGCTGTTTTTATTGGTGCCTGCTGGTGAGTCTGCCCCAGAAGACTTGTTTTTAGATTAAATACTTTTAATTAAAAAGGAGAGTTAAATGGGAAGCTGACATGCTTCAAGGAAACTGCCTTCAACGTTATATTTATTTCCAAGATCATTGACGTTCTTAGAAAATAAAGATCACAAAGGCTACAGCTCAGCGCTTTAAGTACCCAATTGCCCAACAAATATGGTACAAATTAAGCTAGGATGGGAGAGAGAATCCTGCTGGTTAATGGGAATGGTGGAGGCATTCCCATTGGTTTGGTCTCTGGCAAATAAGCATCCTGTTACTGGCTATGCTCGCCATCTTGAGAATGGGCATACCTTCACTATGGCAACTACTCTGTGAGAGCTATCACAATACCATACTGTAAAAACTCTAAATGTGTCCATCATTGAAAAGGTGGCAGTAAAGAAATACTTTCAGATCCTACCGTTTCAACAGGGGGGATAAACCCTTTATGAAGGGAAAAATAGACCAGGATGAGATTTTTTAAAAGTCTAACCAATTGACCAGTTCCAAAATTCATTATGGTTCTAAGGTTCCAAAAGCTGCCTAAATAAAATAGATCTCTCCCCACATTACAGTTTCCAAGTCAGGGTGGCAGAATATGCGTGAAAATAAAATGGTAAAATGTACAAATGGTAAACATTTAGAAATGTGAGAGTTTATTTGTTTTATATTATTGGGATTCACAGTTCCAGCTTCCAAATGCTGACCAATTTCCCTCTTTTGGGATAGTGAGCTTCACCTTACCACTCTGCTACAGGAGCAGAGAAATCTCCAGTGAGAGCCTTTAGAGCAGAAGTCCAAAGAAGCTATTGACTTAGTCCCAGTCACTGGTTAAAGAATCCCAAATTTCAAGCAGTATTCAGTTTAATTACAGTCTAGAAACATGTCCAGATAAAGCCTGGTCGTGAAAGCAAGCTCCAAAAAAGTATCCTACATCAAGTCATAGTCACTACAGGTAGTCCTCATTTAACAACCATTTGTTTAGTGATGGTTTGGACTTACAATGGTGTTGAAAAAAAGACTTATGACCGGTTCTCACACTTATGACGAATTGCAGCGTCCTCATGGTCACATGATCACAATTTGGGCGCTTGGCAACCAGTTCACATTTATGACCGTCGCAGTGTCCCGTGGCCATGTGATCACCATTTTCGACCTTCCCAGCTGGCTTCTGGCAAGCAAAATCAATGAGGAACTGCGTGATTCGCTTAAGGACCACATGATTTGTTTAACACCCGCAGCAATTTGCTTAACAACTGCTGCAAAAAAGGTCATAAAATTGAGTCAGATTTGCTTAGTGACCCCTTCGCTTAGCAACCAAAATTCTGGTCCCAATTGTGGTCATTAAGCAAGGACTGTTAATGTTTCCTACTACAGATTAAGGTTGCTATGGTAACTAATCATTTTGGCCGGGTGAAGAGGTTGAATTTAATTGTCTCCTTTTCACGTGTTAATGGTTGCATCACCTGGGGGGGAGAAACTTGCCTGGACTTGTTTTAGTTTCTGTTCCTCTCTGTGCAGACATGTAGAGAGTCAAGCTGCTCACACTGAGAGCCCAATACTTTTAAATATGTTTTGCTTTCGTTTTGTTTTCTGTAAATAAATTATTTTTATAGAAATGCCTGGTGTGTGACTTTTCTGATCTCTCCTGGGCCAAAGGCTTTCCCAGCAATCTGCCAACAAGGACTACCTGTACTCCAGCCCTAGACTGTTATAAACTGTATCCTCCTGCCTGAGAGCCCTACTTACGGTCCCTCCAATTCTAATTGGTGGTTTTAAACACATCTCAGAGGACTGGTTTTTCATGAGGCTCAAGACAACATCTCTCACATGGGAGTGGCATCATAGTTATTGGCCCCACCTACAACCTCCATGCAGTTGCTGGAAGCTGTGAACGAGTGAAAACACATCTTCCAAAATGTAGGGTCTCTGAGTGTACAAAAGGATATACACATAGAATACCTTCATAAGTTCAGATGAGCATATGTAGGTCAGATGAATGGAGGGTCTAATAAATTTGCATTTGATAGAACACAGAGATCATAGCTATAAAGCAAAAGGCAGATGAGCAGTTAATTACAGGCCAATTTATCAATTAAGTAAGGTTACCCTCTCCCCTCCTTTGACTGATCATGCCATACTGAGCAAGCTTTGCACATTGTTCCAAAACATATGCCTATAACCACTGCTTTGCATATTTTAACTCACTTTTCTAATTACACTATAAGAACTCATTACAGTATTTACAGAGCTGGATCAACATGCCAAAGGAATTCAACTCTAAACCTTTAATCCATTCAAAAAGTTGTGTGAATCAACTGTTTTTTTAAAAATAGCCATTGTAAAATTTTGGGACTCAGACTTTTATTACGCTTTGAAGCTGATAGGTTGAGCTTGTGTTGATCATGCTCTCAGCCTCTCACGCAGAGTCCTTATAAAAATAAAATAGATTAGCCCTTTTGGAAGAACAAATCCAATAGATTTTGGAGATGGCAGCAACAAAGAAAAATAACCCAACCATCATAACTCAGATGTAAGCCAAGAAGGAGGAGCCTGTAGCTTTCCATTTGTTGTTAAACTCTGCTCCCAGCATTTCTTCTTATTGTTGGGGCTACTAGTTGAAGTCTAAGAATGTCTGGAGGACTACAAGTATACTGTCTTTGCAATAGGTCAGCCAAGAGATATCCTACGTGCCTATAAATCTGCTTGGAATTTTGATTAATTACTAAGGTTTTACAGCCACAAAGATGAGATGCCAGGTTAACTTGTATCAGGGACAGGATTTATTTGGTGATCATCAATTACTTATGGCACTCTTTTCCCAAGAAAAGCCAGTATTGAACAATTCTAATTTTAATTTCAGCCTGCTTCTAACTTGTTGTTTTTCTATTTGTTTAGCATGTCTGGGATTAGATGATTCTACAGTATGGTACGTTTTTTATCATATTTTATACTCTGCCTGGCCAAAATAGAAATGGCTTATAGTTCACTGAATGAATAACAACTAAATAATCTGATCCTCTGTTTACAAGAGAAGAACCCAGGCCTCCTGAGCAAATCTCTGTAACTTGCACCAATGAACCAATCTGCAACAGTCAAGTCTGCATTTTCCAGATGTGCAAAAATAGTGAACCAACATAACTGATGTGCAAAAATAGTGAACCAACATAATTATTTCAAAGACTTCTGTGGGAACTTGCAGTGGGAATTATGGGACTGAAGCCCAACACATTGGAATTTAACCAGTTTAAAGATATCTGTCTTAGCTGGTAGAGGCATTATCTTTTTCTTGCTTGCCATGGCTAGACTTCAGGGGTCTAATAAAATACAAGACAGATCTCACAAATCTGACATTCCCCTCTGCCCAAAATAATCATCACTAGTTGACTGGAAAGACTGATGATGTGATTCAGTATTAGGCTGTTTGATATGCACTGTCTGCATCCTTGTTCAAAGGGGATCACCCAGGGCAGTGGCCTAGTGGATTATGTCCATGTCTTTCTATCCTTTACAACTTCATGGATTAAGCTGGATCAAAATTTCAGATGTCCTCTAGTGCTCCTTGCCTACATTTTTCCTGTTAAACAAACAAGGGATGACAGGCTACAGATTCTTAATTCCAGTGGACCATTAGCACCTCCTTCAGTCAAATGCTTCTCGCATATTAATGCTACTCAACCCACATAACTAAACATGGAAAGGGGAGAGTCAGGCCAGGATATCTATACACTGTGCTGGTGCAGTCTTACTGGGCAGATTCATTACAGTTGTCATTTTCAGCTCAGCTAGAGAAACTTATGCAAATGTCGTTAACCTGCCTTTCCTTTTCTTCTGATGGTGCATCTGCCACCTGTTCTTTTTTTTTTTTTCCTTTTGGAAGGCCGGAATGCCATGTAGTGAAGGGGGAGGCTCTTTCACATGGAAAGGGGGGAAAAAAATACAGGGGAGAAGAAAGAGGAGGGCTTCTTAATTCAATAATCCAAAACCTCCTGCAGGGCAGGTATCCTTTCACTGTTCTTTTTAGTCACCAAAAGTTTAGTCACCAAAAGGACAACAATGCTTAGAGGGAAAAGGGTTGAAATGCCAAGCTGGTGTCATGAGTAAGGATGGCAAGCAGGGGGCTCCCATCCAGACTGTAAAGCGCATGCGTAGCACTGAGGAATTAGGTAGCCATTCGAAGAGACACAGATCGGGCCCGCCTTAGCCTTTGGGGTTTATATGGCTGGGTTTTTCCCACGCTTCTTCAGTTTGTTAGGATTCCTGTTATGTACAAGCAATAAAACATTAGAGACCAGTTCCTTGTCTCAGCGTGTTTCCTGGCAGTTAGGACAGCTGGTATTGTAGTAGGTATGCTGAGTGTGGTCAGAATATGCACCAGTGATGTCTGTTTTTTTGTTTGTTTGTTTATCTAATTTGTCCCCGCCCATCTCCTTCCATCGGGGGACTCTGGGCGGTTTACAACAATCGATTAAAAACAACCACCATAAAATACACAGTATAAAAATACAATAATAAATAATATAAATAAAGGTAAATTTGGATTGGTCTACAGCAACCTTACTGCAGATGCTGACTGCAGTCAGGAAATCAGAAGACGCTTAATCCTTGGAAGAAGAGCAATGACAAATCTCGATAAAATAGTTAAGAGCAGAGACATCACACTGACAACAAAGGCCCGCATAGTTAAAGCAATGGTGTTCCCCGTAGTAACATATGGCTGCGAGAGCTGGACCATAAGGAAGGCTGAGCGAAGGAAGATCGATGCTTTTGAACTGTGGTGTTGGAGGAAAATTCTGAGAGTGCCTTGGACTGCAAGAAGATCCAACCAGTCCATCCTCCAGGAAATAAAGCCAGACTGCTCACTTGAGGGAATGATATTAAAGGCAAAACTGAAATACTTTGGCCACATAATGAGAAGACAGGACACCCTGGAGAAGATGCTGATGCTAGGGAGAGTGGAAGGCAAAAGGAAGAGGGGCCGACCAAGGGCAAGATGGATGGATGATATTCTAGAGGTGACGGACTCGTCCCTGGGGGAGCTGGGGGTGTTGACGACCGACAGGAAGCTCTGGCGTGGGCTGGTCCATGAAGTCACGAAGAGTCGGAAGCGACTAAACGAATAAACAACAACAACAACAGCAACCTTCCTGCCATCAGGTGTCCTCCTGAAACTCCATCTTCCCAAACCAGCAGAGACAATCCATCTGGAGGCAACAGTTGGGGAAGGTGGGCTGACAACCACAGGATTTTCCATGGGAAGGTGGCACGTGATGTTCCAGAACAAGCACTTGTACCTGACATTCTTCCCAGCTGTTCTTGCTGGGGGAAATGCTCAGATTAGATACAAAACATCCCTATGATTAGCATGTTCTTTTTTTCAAAAGAAAAAAGCAAAATGAACACTACGCACTTTGGGATGAACTGGATCAGGAATTAGACGGTGAGATTAAAAGGGCATTATGGGTCTTTCCCCACAATTGAGTTAAAATGATACTCACCCATCCTTGAGTCAGACAAAATTAGGCCATCATAATGTCTACTATCCTCATTGCTCATATCTATTCTGATTCCATGGCATTTGTTCCAAATCACTGCCAGATCTTATTGGTGAGTGTGCCACTCATGATGGAGAAGGTGATTGCTTGCTTCCTCTGGCTGGGCTGCCACCCCCTTCACCAGCCAGAAAAGGAAACTTCCACCAGTCATGAAAAGACAGGATGCCTAAGGTGGACAGTTTTCAAGACTCTTGCCTGACTTCTCCAGGCAGCTCTGTTTGTCTTTCTCCCTGCACCCTACTTGGGCCCCTTCCGAATTAATGTGAAATAAAGAAACCTATGGGAAGGCGCTGGGGCAGAGGAGAGGGAGGCAGACCCTGCCATGACTTACAACTATCTAGGTCCCATAAAGTGAGAGACCTGGAGATAACCAGCGGCTGGGCAACTTGATCTCTTACTTCCCATTATTGATTGATTCCTGTCATTCTACTGTGGCAACTCCTCAGGGTGCTTAACAAAATTTAAAAAGGCAAACAGAATATAAAGAGCTAAAAGCATCAATTAAAATGAACAAGTCAAGTAAAAGGGATGAACGTTTACAGGTTTTCTAAATACTGAGAGGATGGCAGCAAAGGGAGTGCATCCCATGTACTTGGGAGCAACGCAGGAGAAAACTCTCTCCCCCGTGTCAGAAAGACAAGCGTTCAATGGCAAAGGCATCTTCTGAAAAGCCTCTCTTGCAGCTCTGAAGAGCCAGACAAGTTTGTAATGGGAAGGCAGGCCCTAAGCTCTCAGGTGTTTTAAAGGCTATGAGTAAATGCTTTCCCAATCAAGCTTCACTTTGGTTAGTTACAGGGATAGGCCCATGAAGGAACCCTTGCAGGAGGAGAGCTGTGTTCATCTACGGTGGCAGAAATTTAGAAGGAATCTGGTAGCATCTTTTCCAATTAAAGCTGCAGCTTACAAAAGCTTATGCTTTCAATAAAATTTGCTCGTTAGAAACAAGGCTTCCAACGCCTTCTGAAATGTTTTTGGCAATAGTATGGGAGTGGCTCCCACTGCCTTCTTCTGTTTTTGTTTTGTTTTGTTTTGTTTTGACTTCCTCATTTACTCTTCAGCCTAATATTCCCTGGTGGTCTCCCATCCACGTACTAATTAGGCCTAACCTGCATGACCATTGGAGATCAGTCAAGGTTAGCCAAATGCTGCCACCTGCTGGGAATTACAGGTCAATATCAACACTTTAGATTATGCCTAGCAAATGACTGACAACTCATGCAGAACTTTCAAGACAGACTTCATATGATTTCTGTACCTTGCACTGGGGCTAGCAGCATAGTTGCTGTATTTCCCGCACATGCAAATGCCTTATACCAGGGCAAACTGACTGCAGATATATCCGTTAGGAAAGGCATATGCAAAATACACACAAAATACATCTGTATATTAGGAGAAAAGTGAACCAAAAGATACAGGATGGAACCAACTTAAGGCTGGACAAATGAGAAACTGAAAAAAGTCAAGCATGAGAGCTCCACCACTGTTTTCCTGAACAAATGTTCTTCTAGGAGAGGACAATAGGGTAACCCAAGTGTAAAGACCTTGGAGGAAATGGGAAACAGGCCAATGCAAACGTCATTTTGTGGGCTGTATTTTTTTTTAATTTTACCACATTAAAATACAAACAAATATGCCATTTGCTATTTATTCTGGTGTTGGGCAGAGAAATTCTTCTGTATTTTTCACTCAGTTGGATGAATGGAATTTGGCTTTTAAATTCCTTTAGAGGGGGGAAGAATCTGGGGAAAATGTCCAAAATGTGATGGGTTAACCATAGAAAATCTTGCTTGAGGAGCATAACCCATGGGGCTTTTTCCACAGTGGTGATATTGTCACTATCCTACCCTTGAAAAACTGTTGGAGAGTATCTCATTCACAAACTTAAGGTGGGTTTTCAAAATGCCACTGGCCTCCAGCTTTCATTTAAACCTCCCACATACTTTTTCAGGGGATTTCCTCATTGTCTGAAAAGGAAACACTTTCACCCCAAAACTGGAATGCAACTTTCAAGACAAGACCATATGGGTGCAAATCAGTCATGTAAAAGCCTATAACTTGTGATTCAGTGACAAGCTCATGTGCAAACTTTTACAGTCCCGATTAACCAGTCTGACTAAACTACCTGTATATGAGGACAGGTTGAATGAACTCTGCAGAGAAGAAGACAACGAAGAAATATGATATCAGCATCCAGATCCAGAATGCCATAAGGAAGATGGCAAGGACCACTACCACAGAAACGTGGGCCAGGAATAAAGGGGTACAAATTACAACTACTTAAGATTTGCTTAAATATAAGAAAACCCCCCCTCAGTAGTGGAATAGTCTACGTATGGAGAACCTCATCTCTGGGGGCGTTTTAAGAGGCTGGACAGCTACCTCTTGAGAATGGTTCAATTGGTTTTCCTACACATTGCAGAGGGTTGAACTAGATGATGCTCATGATCCCTCCTAACTTGTTAAATTCTATGATTCTCTTTAGTCATTTGGTCTACAAATTTATTTCTCCTTGAAACTTGAAAAATATGGATGGAACCATACCATCACATGGCAGAGAAAACCAGTGCCACATGTTTCCCTGGTAAGAGCCACTGTACATTGTAGAGCTGAATAAACATGCATTAACTAAATTGTCAGTCTGCATGAAAACACTTTGAAGGAGTTCATGAAAACCTTGACATTTTTTTTTCCTAAAGAGAAATCTTGTCTGAAAAGACTTTCCTCCTACCACACTAGACACTTATCTAACCGCATCTCAAACCAGTCACCTTAAACAGAAAATACTCTCTTTTTTAAAAAAAAAAAAAGTAAAGAATCTGTCCTCTGTACTGCACTGCAGAGATTTTGGAGATTTAATTGAAAGGAACTGATTTGATGCTGATATTGAAGACTGGGAGCATTTAATGATTTTTTCACAACTTTTGCTATTACAGTCTGAGGAATTATCAGAAAAACCAATCTTAGTGGATACCCATTGTGTTTGAGGCTTTTAGTACAGATATTCCTTTTGCACAAGAACATGCTAAGAAAGCGACTCAAAATCTGGCAAGGCTTTTTAATATGAGAATTTTAGGACAGAAGGTTTTATAGATTCCCCCTGCAGTTTAGATGCAAACTCTATTTTTAACTTTCAGAGAAGACAAAAGCTAAGACATGTTGCTATTCAATTTCTTCCATTAAAATGTAGATCACCCTAGAGAAGCCTTTAAACTCCTACTCCAGCTTCTCCAAAATTGCATTAAAAAGAAGCTGTTGTTGCTGTACCCACAGTGAGGGAGTTCGACCTGCTGGAAGATCATACTCTTTTGCTGGGATTGGATCACTTAAAGCAAATGGTATTTTAATGCCACTTACCCTGTTCCTAGCAGCTGAACTGATCCACGCCGGCAATAATTCCAAACCAGAGCCTTCACTAGTTCCAAAGATGAAAAAGCAGAAAGAAAAAGAAAAACCCTTTCCAGAATGCAAAATAACATTCAAAACAAAGTGAAGGTCTCTGTAACTCCAGTTTCAAAAAGGAAATGCAGAGAGGCTAAATAAAGCTGCTGTGAAAAGTTGTTGGTTCCCCCTGCTCTTCCTGCTGAGTGCTGACACCAAACGTCAGTTCTCAATGCTGAACTTGAACTAGGAGTAAGGCTCAGAATTCACATACTGTATGAGGCGGGGTGCAAAATGTGTTAACATACAAGCACAACAGGCTGGGAAATGGGCAAGGCCAACCTCTCCCCCCACCCAAAGCAGGTTTCGGATTTCACCCAGCAACTGGTAGCTTTTCAGCAGGCAAAGGCTGCTGTTGCTTTTGAGCTGAAGAGAGTCCCTTCTTAGCCAACAGCTCATTCCTCAACTATCTCTGGACCCCCGCATGGTGTGGCCCCTTCCTTCACTGGGCCATGTGGAAAGTGCCATGTGGAAAAATTATCCTGCATTTCTTTCCTCCCAGCCTGGCTGAAAGTGAATTGGCTTGCAACATTTCTTTCACAGAAGAAGAGAGTCTAGTGGGCAGTGCCGATGCATGAGTGTGGGGTTCTCAGCTACGAGGTGACCAAGGGCCATTTGACTGTGTCCTGTGATGGATCTTTGTTCAAGCACCCCTCCAACAGCTTTTCCTGCTTCAGTTAAATTCCTAGGGAAGGCATAAGGAAGGAACTCCTCCTTTTTCAGATGGAGAAGGTTGGGCAGCCAGGGAATCTTCTGAGGGATGGAGAGATGCACATCAGAAAGCCGCAGCAACATCATTAACAACCTCCTTCAATTAAACCACCAGCAAGACATTTTCAAGCACTCTTCAAAATAAGGAAGAAAAAAAGAACCCTCTCTGAAAGAGAGCCAACTCCCTTCTGTGCTTTGGCCACAGAGATGCCTTGATGTCCTGTCCAGGTCATGTCTACCAGGCTCCTGACTGATGGATTCTGCTGCTTCATTATCCCACCTGAACCAGTAAATGAAGAGAGAGAGAAAACACCACAATTTTACCATTTTTTCTGTCACTTCAGTTAGAAGAGGAAAGTGGCAGAATACTTCTCAATTTCAAGTCCATCTTTTCACTGTTCCATCAGTGATGCAGTTTTTTTTAAAGTACCTGTGAACTTGTAAAAAGAGGCATCAGTGGAGTGTAAATGGAAGGGAGGCAGCCTTTACCAGCAATTGAAATGCAGCATGGAAATCAGAGAACATGGCTTGAGCTGGTCCAAGATGGAAAATACGACTTTTGACTCAGAATCACAAAGCACAGAGCGAATTTAGGTAAGCTGCTAGCTGGAGTATGTTGAGGCTAGTACGTCATGTATTTCTGCCCTCCAGAAATGGAAGATGGCTCATGCTCACCCTTGGCTAAGCTCAAAGTGCTGCTCTGCCTGCTATCTCTGTCCCAAGGCCCCTAACAGCTGACTGCAAGGAAATGCTGCCTTGAATAAAGACCATACAACTTGCCTTCAAGGCTGCTGTGATTTTTCCTGCAAGGCAAATTTCAGAAGAGTGTTTCTTAGCTCCATTTGTCATTTCTTCACCTTAATCACTCCAATGGTTTTTTTCTCCTTTCAAAAATATTTTATTTATTTATTTTTCAAATTTCATTACCTCATCTGCTACTATAATACTGACAGCTGCTCTTGAAAATCTCCAAGTTCTCTATCATCTCCTCTGTTAGCTTTCTTTATTTCCTAGAATGCCACACAGAGATCCAAATTTCTATAAAAGCTGTCTGAGAACAAATTGGACACACTGGGAATCTTCTCTATCTCTTTAGTGAAATCCTGATCTGGGACTATACAACTCTCAGACTTTTCAGCCAACATGACAAAGAGGAGGAATTTCCGAAAAATGCAGTTCTAACACAACTGGAGGACACCAGGTTGAGAAAGGATGGCCTAACATTACAGAAAGGAAGAAACTTTTCAAGAGTTAGACACCATCATATTATCTGGCATGATGGTACTGTGCCAATTTAAAAAAAATAGATTAAGTTCTGTATTCTTGCTTGAAATCTCATGGGTTCTTGTGTAAAAACTCTGAAATTTTCCAAGATCTGGTGATTCTATATAACCTTGGCAATTTTTAAATTCCAATTTAATTTTAGGGATCCAAAGGGACCATTGTAGTACACTTCTTAACTACATATGCTCTATTGCTGACCCCTGAGCTACAATGTATTACAATCTCTGATCTTGTACTTTTCAACACATATGGAACATCCTTCTCTATGGTCAGTATAGAACCCCACATGGAAAACCAGAGTCTTGGGATTAGAGATGGGTCCAATTGTTATCTGATATTTTATTATTAAGAACTTCCTAAATTTTGCAAATTTCTGTATAAAGAAGAAAACAGAACTTGAGATTTTTCAAAAATCCTACCTTGAAAGAAAGCAAAAGGGATAGGTTTCACCCATCCCTACTAAAGAGCAATATATCTTGAGGCTGTATTTGCAACAATTCTGCAGAAGTGCATTTCCTCTTTCATTTGTTTAGACTAGTCTCTCTCCACCCAACCCATTGTTGACCTTTGCTGGTCTCATCAAATCAACCACCATGAACATGCTTACAGTTGGTGATAGGAGCTGCGGTGCAACACATCTATGGTGGGCACTGAGCTAGAAAGACTGGCTAACGCAGTTGGTCTTTGGAAGAAGGTTGTTGTCACACTTTTTCCCTGCCTCTTTTCAGATGAAGCAAAGTGAATGTTCCTATATTTGTCTTCCAGTACCATTATTGCTGCTACATAATAAAAATGCTTCCCACCCTACAGTGGAATACACTGTGTCTACAATTTTTGAACAAAGATATAGGAAGGTATTCTATAACCTTCCTCACATTGTCCTAGTTTACACATGGGTAACTGAAAATGATAAGGGGCAGCAGTAGGACTTTTCAACTGCAAAGTCAGGAATAAATAATAGAGGATAAGTGATCTTAGGGCAGAGATGGAATGGAACCCAGAACCATGCACTGCTTTTGATTTTTTTTTTCTTAGAAAATGAATGACCAGGTAGACTTCCAGATCTATGAAACTCTCAAAGCGGGTTTTCTACAAAATAATTTCCTCTCAAATCTCCCCATTCTCCTTACTAAGAATTCCAAGCGTACTAAACATGGATGGCACTTGAACATTGCAGGATGGTAAAGTTAAATACTCACTGTTCAGAACTGGGTATCTTCACCCACATTTTCTCCTCTATCTCCATCTTTTCTACTCATTGGCAATAAGCCTAATTTAGCTTCTTCCTCCATGGCAAACTTCTGTTCTCATAATAAGACTATTGCAGCTAATTATGGGTCCTAAAAATAGCCCCTCCCCCAAACTATGACATCAGTCATTTGGACTCAGTCTTCAATTTCCCTTCATCAGCCTTAGTGGGGATCCTATCCAGCTCTATTCACAATGATCAGCTCTGGAGAAGAGAGATACCTGTATTTTCTTTACATTTTGAAAGAAATATGCTTACATTGCATTGGAGGAACATGATGGGAAGGTGTGCTGGTGATCATTTCAACCAGGGTAGGCAATGTAGTTCCCATGGGCTTCTCCCAGTGATGGCCAGACACATTTCCTCCACCTGACTTTCTTGCTTCTTTGTAGGAGAGGGAGAAGGAGAGGAAGGGAAGGGGGAGGAATAATTCCAAAGCAAAGAGTCTTGAGTAACATCTTTATAAAAATGCTTCTGGTCATAAGGCTGGAATTGGAACTTCAGGACATTTTTCAAAGGTAGTCCCACATACAAGTGCATGGTGATAACCTTGAGAGGATGTAAACAAAACATGAAGACTCAGTGCCAAATCCAACTGGATTAAGAACAGTTGCAAGTACCATACTAGCCATGACTGTGCAAAAAACACTTTGTACCACAGTTGCCACCTGTGAATCCAGTGACAGCTGAAAATCAGGGAACACTCCTAACTGCAGATCTGTTCTTTCAGAAGGAATGCAACCCCACCCACAACAGGCCAATCCTTAATCCCTGAACCCAGCTTCCTATTTACTAACAATGCCTCCATCTTATCTAGATTTATTTTCAGCTGGTTCTCCTTCATCTACCCCATTATTGAACTTGGGCAATGTTCAAGAGTATCCCTTAGAACTGGATGAAAAGGAACAATATAGCACATCATTCCAAAGCTCTGGATGATCTTTTCCTGTGATTTCATGTAGATTTTGAAATGCATAAGGGACTAGATGGACCTCTGGGAGATACCATAGGTCCAACAGCCTAGGGCTCAAACCACAGTCCTTAGACCACTTTCTAGACATAGTCCACAAAGGGGAGCAGAAGCATTGCAAAAAGAAATATCCCCAAGTCTCAATTCTGCCAGGTGGTCCAGAAGAACCGTATCTCATGGGTGATAATTGAAAGCCATCTAGAGCCTAAGAGAATTATCAGGCCCACAGTGTCTCTCTCCATTTTCTGGTATAGATCATCCCCCAATGAAACCAAAAAAGTCTTAGTACTCTTCTTGCTGAAAGCACGATTAACACAGGTTCATGAACTACTGTTTAGCCAAAGGTACTTCCATTTGCCCAAAAAGAGTGGCAGGTAAATAAGCACATTCACAACACTGTCCTGAAGAAGTTTTTAGCAATCGCAAGCTACTCTGACAGACTCCAATAGGGCCACCTGCAGTGTCTGTGCCACAGAACATCAAAGCTACTGCTGGTTAAGTATACGTGATAGTTTAACAACTCTGACAGTAACTTAGAAGCTGGGAAAAGGAAAGGCGTGAACAGCAAGGGAACAAGGGAATGTGTATACATATGAAAACAGGAGGGGACCTGCGGAATTAGATGCAAAACACAGTGGGATGCCTCTGTTTGCCTGAGGCTTGGTTTTCTTCCAACCAAATTTCCCAGGAGGGAACCTTTGCCAGAATGACATATCTAACATAAAACAATGTTTAAGTGGGTTCAGAGGACCTCCAGGTATATGCCAGTTCTTTGATGAGGAGTGGGTACTTGGGTGTGTGAGGGGGGACTTTTAAGTTATGGATGTCAGCAACTGGCAATAGACGTGAAGCCAGTGATTTTCCTACCATTTTCTCCACTGCAGTTCTCTTGCATTTGCTCAAGCGAGACAACCCCATGAACACACAAAGGTTGCTGCTTAAAAGCAATGCAGCCCTGGGGCATTTTCCAATTATTCAGGAAAAAAACTGGGGGCCATAACTTCCTAGATGAAGATTGGGGGGTGGGGGAATGGGGGGGAATGTGGGGGGGAGAAAAAGAAAGTATGCAATGAGAAACAGACTCCCTGGGTTACAAATGGGAAACCAAGGTCTCCTTGGAAACATTTTACTGATACTTCCATATACATGGGAGAAGATAGTGAGTTAAATGCTAACATGGCATAAATGAACATGCCCATTAGAATGGACAAATTAGGAAAACCTCTACCTTCTCCCAGGATGTTTTCAGAGTTTACACTTTAGCATATGCCTCTGATATTCCCCAGCAATTTCCCACCCAGGTACTAGCCATTGCCTTCCAAGCCCAGATCTTGACATGTATAATGGGTCATCTTCAGCTGGCAGGTATATTTATTTATTTATTTTTCAGGAAATGTATCGCCTGTGCCAGCCTTGACGAACAAACCTTTTTTATCATGTGGAGAGGCCCAGAGACAGAATATTCACTGGAGTTCCTCCCACACTCTCTTCTTGCTGCCTGCTATACCAATGTAATCTCTTTGTGTATTGTTTTTATGCATTGAAGTCAATGGCCCAGTAAATGAGAATAAGTGGCCTTGAGAGTTACTGCCATGAATGAAAAAGATTGACCCACCTGATCATTTTAATTATGGAGCCAAACTTTGATTAAAGTCCCTTGCAAGTAAGACCCTTGCATATGAGTCCCTCAGAGTGACCAACAATCAATAACTTCATCCATAATGAATCAACAAAGCCAGAGGTCTATAATCATTCACAAAAGCCAGTGTTCTCCACTATATCAGACAACAGTTATTTTCATTAAAAGGGCTCCAAACAGGATCACCTGAAAAACAGTAGTTGCTTCACCCTCTACTATATGAAACCACTTTTTTTTCACATTTACTTGGGTACATCTATTACCAGATCCATGAGGGAACTTGACCCTTAATAGGAATGTGGATCAAGCTCAACTCTGACACTTTTTGGAGCATTATCTGTAGCAAGCTCAGCTTGAGCTTTCCAGGAGATTATACCCTGAAAACCAATTTCCAGTGGTTTATAGTTGTCTGATTGCTCAATTACATTTCCACAGATCCGCCATTTATGAGACATAGCCTTTTGGCAAACATCATTCTGGTCTTGCTAAAGACATCCGTCCAGAATAGTGGGTGACACTTTCAATCTTCAACTGATTCTTGCCTGTGGGTATCTGGGGGCTAAATCTGCAAGATGGTGGGTACAGAGCCACAAATGAAGCCCTTCCTCCTTTGTACGTGTGTGTGCATGTGCAAAGGGGGTGGGGCTTTAATTTCAATGCCATGCCTTGCAGATTTTATTCCCCACTGGCTCTGTGGGTGCTTTTATTCTTCTCTGCTTACTCAAGGAATTACATCTTTGTGAATTCCAAGGTATACTGGCTCTGTACTTGTGGCCTGCATGTGTGGATCCAAACTATTTTACCCTTTGGTTTTCCCTGTCCATGAATTTTGCAATGAACTTCTCATCACAGAATAAAGAAATCCTAGACTATACAATACATAGAAATGTACATTTTGAGATAAAGTACGTCCAAATACATGGGAAGCTTTGCATTTTGGGGGGAAAATGCTGCCTTTTGCTCAGATTCTTTTTTAAAAAAAAACTTCATATTATTGAAGAAATAGGATGGAATAAGCATATGGTTGAATGGAACATGCAGGAACACTTGTAGGACTGGAAAGAATTGGAAACAGACAGAACTATTCATTCCCTCCGTAAATTCCAATTTAAAGCAATAATACAGCTTCCTCCTCTCCTTCTTCTACCACTCAACCTCTATTGATCAACTGGCAACATCTGTGTTTTCTGCTGTTTCAGAAAACAATAATAAATAGCTAATTGGGCTGAATCTTTACAAGAACAGGAAAATGTTTATATTTAATGTCTAGTGTCCTCACAATTCCTTCTTCCCAGATGTGTTGGACTTCACTTCTATGAGGCTTAACCACTCATGGCAAAATTGTGGGCACAGTAGGCCAACATATCAGGAAGGCGTCAACTTGTGGAAGACAGCATTACATGGGAGGTGAACACATGGAGAAGTACTGCACGGTGTGAATTCTGCATCTGTCTAAGCTGACTTGCATGTAGCTGTTGGACAATTGTAACATTATGTAAGGCCACAGCAATTCTGTTCTTCCGTTTGCTCATTTCTAGACCTGCCATTTTTTCCCCTTCTTGCTGAACTTCCTCTCAGATAGATCTGTGATATACTGCCAGAATATCTGTATGACTGGTATTAAAACCTCGTTGAGAAAGTATTGAATTCAGTACTAATTTTATGCAAGTCCCTAAATGTAGTTATAAAATAGGTTAAATTCTTACTGAAGCCCCTTGTAGCAATAGATAGGGAGAATAAGGGCTTGATACTGAATCATTTGCCATGAATACATAAAGTCCAACTTTGATCTTCATGATTTCCAGTTAAATAGCATTTCAGAGTACCAGAGCAGGAAACAACTGGGTTTATATATTACACTAGTCATAATATAATTTATTTGGCTTGGCTTACCACAATGCATGAATTTGGCCACTTGTAAAATCTGCTTTACAGTTTAGTATGTTTAAACCAGGTATAATGGGAAGAAGGAAGAACCTTGAGGAGCAGGAGAAGAGCCACTACCAAGACAATGGTCAGATAAAAGAAATCTGAGTCCAGAGCAGAAATGTAATTTGAGAAAACATCTTAGACAAGACCCTCCCTAGTTCTCACAAAGATAAAGGGAGCAAGAGGGGAAGCACATTCAGGTTTTGCAAGATTGTCTTACAGTAACCTTACAATAAAAGTAGCATTAGCATTCATGACTTTGATTTCCTAGTCTGGTCTAACTTGAAGGGCTCACATCAGGCCACAGTGGCTTGACTAACAAACCATGGGTTAGTGCAAAGGTAGGTAACCTGCCTGGACTCATCTTTGACCAGACCTCCTACAGCTGCTGGAAACTGTAGATCAGTGTTTCTAAATCTTGGCAACTCAAAGATGTGTGGACTTCAACTCTCAGCACGCTGGTGAAGAATTCTGGAAATTGATCTACACGTATTAAAGTTGCCAAGGTTGAGAAACACTGCTGTAGATCAATCAGAGCCATTAACTAGTCAAAGACTTTGAATAGTCACGATTGTCTTTCCTACGGCTTGTTGATTAAGTCACAACTAGTAGACTTCATACTGACCCCTAAACGAATTGTGGTTTTCCAACCACAATTGCTGGCTAAACACAGTAAGCCAAAACCAAGCAAACCATGTTAGATGGTATATGAATTTAGACTTTTCTTAAGACTGGGTTCCTTTTTGACCAAGGCTTATTAATCTCCTTTAATTCCTCCATACAGATTCTGGAAAAACAATAACAGTCTCTGAATTCTAGTACTTTAGGTAGAAACTGCCCCAGTGCTGAAGCCAATTAAGTAGGAGCTGGATGGCTGCATCTCAGGGGGTTGGACTGGATGATCTCTCCAAATCTTTTCTAAGTCTATGCATTCTATTACTCTAGCAGATCTCCTCCATCCACCCACCTTCTCATTAGCCACCATCTTCCTCCCTGCCCTCACTTTTTTCTCAATGAACACATTTTTAGTACAATATCACCCCACACATAAGTTTTGTTTTTCTTCTTCTGCCCAAAGTGAATTATTGTTTTAAACTGCACCATTTCCACAAGCAGCAAAAGGCTGCATGCTATTTGACCTCAAAAGCCCTGGCCAAAACTGGGCTTTGCCAATTGCTACAAGTGCCCATCAACTGGGTTAAAAGTTAGGGGTGGAGGTAACATTTAATATCTGCCACAAATCAGTTTTTAAATACAGTTGCTGTTATTCTCCTTTCACTTTCATTTTGTTTGTTTCCTTAAACATCTTTCCCTTTTTAATGTATTGTATTGTTTTTGTTTTTCTAGGGCAAAAAACCCCTTCCCTTTAGTTTAATAGACTTGCTTTGTGGGCTTATTTTCTTCCACCATCAGCACTCTCTATTCATAGCATTACCTGCACAAAGGAAGAAAAATGGAGAACACTATACAAAAGCAGATGCTGTAAGGGGAGTATATATACAGAAATACCTGCAGTATTGCATCAATGTCTAATTCAACACAATTTTACCTGGATTTTCCCAGAAAATTGTGCTGCTGTCACAACACAGAAAGTATTTCTTTTACTTGAAAAATCTCACTCACTTTTGCTCCAGTTGTCCCCCCATAATACAGTTATGGACAGGTTTTGACAGAGGCAATGCAGACTTAAGCCAGAAAAAGTTTCCCAGTCAGCTTCAGATTTCCCCAGTCCTATCTTGTGCTTCCCCCCTGTGGGGCCTTCCCTTTCAGCAGAGTGGGGCAACTTGATTGCAACAAAGGGAAGCCAAGACTGACAGCAAGGATCTTAGAGATACCCATTCACAAAAACAGACAACTGTTTATGGGATGTATTCAGCAATACTGACAATTACACTTCAGTGGCTGCACCTCAGAGAGAGATGGAAGAAAGATGCAGGCGGTTTTTACAGCTTTCCAAATTCTTCAGCAAAGTGTTAATAAGAAGTTAGATGTGTGGTTGTTGTTGTTTTTTTTAAATCAGAATAATGCCCAAAACGGAAGGGTTCCTAAGTAACAATCCTGTATCTGCAATAGGGAAGGGGGTCCCTTCCTAAATGACAGCCTTGTGAGGTGTCAAGTTGATACTCTTCATTTCCAAATACTAGATGGAATTCAAAGGAACTGGGAAGTCCCACAAGGTCCACCCTGGAAGCGATATTCAGATGATCAAGTCGATGGTTCTGAGAGCCACAGCCTTTGCTTGACATTCTATTGCTCTTTCATCATTTCCATATACATGGAAATTCCACTCTTACTTCTCAACAAATCATGCATGTTTTCTTCATTTCCTACAGCATGGCGGTCCACCTTAAGCGTATTGTCCATTAAGGCTCCCTGCTGACTGTTGTGCATGGAGGAAGAAAATTGGAGCACAATCTTGTAGAATACTGTTTACATCTTTAGTCTTAACGATGAGCTACCACACAGAGTAGATCTCAACATCAGTCATTCTTTTTTTTTTTTTTGGTGCCTCCAAGTCAGTCTTGACTCTTTGTGACTGCCTGGACAAGTCCCTGCAGTTTTCTTGGCAGGATTTCAGAAGTGGTTTGCCATTGCCCCCTTCCTAGGGCTGAGAGAGAGTGACTGGCCCAAAGTCACCCAGCTGGCTTCATGCCTAAACCAGGACTAGAACTCACAGTCTCCCCATTTCTAGCCTGATGCCTTAAGCACTCCACCAAATGGGGATTACCCCCGAATTGAAAAACAAAAACAAAAGAGAAATCCAACATAGCCCCACCCTCTTTGTGTCAATGTCCTTCTTATTCTGTATAATTTCCTCCTCACAGTAACTCTTACCTCCCCTAACATTCATTATTGAGAGCCAGTATGGTATAGTGTATAAACTGGACTGATAAAAGGATAAGATAGCAATATAATGGTTAAGTTATTGGAGTAGAGATAGGGAGATCCAGGTTCTCAGCCATGAGGCTTACCAGGTGATTCTCTCTCAGCCCAATCTACCTCATAGAGTTTTTGTTGTGAGGAAAATATGGGAGGAGGAAGCATTATGTAGGCTACCTTGAGCTCTTGAATGAAAGGCAGTATATATATCTAAAAAATATTTAAAATTATGGATACCTGACCACAAAATGTTACCAGCCTTAGAATAACTTTAAGACTTGAAGCAGGAAATTCCCAGCTGTTTGCTTGCCATCTTTATCATTCCGTTTTCATCCCAGCCCTTCCTCCAACAGGTTTTGGCAATGTGAATGCCTTCTCCCATTTTATCTTCATAGCAACACCATGATGGCAATAAGACTGAGAAATTGTGACTTCAGGGCTGAGGACAGACTTGAACTGTAATCTCTCCCACAGGCATACTAAAAATGCTTTTTATTGGTTAGCTTTTAGGCTAGGCTGGATTTCTTCTCCCACAGCTAATGTCTAGGATGTAGAAATGGAGCATGTATATATTTCCCTTCTCACCCCCATGGATGTATATGTGTTCCTCAACCCTCAGATTCTCTACCAGAGGCCTGGGAGTTTGAGAGTTCTGCGCAGAATCTTAGCTATTCTAGGACTGCATTCATGGACAGAGAGCTCTGATGTTGTTCCTGGGATCTGTTGGAACCACTCTCCCAGCTTAGGAGGCATGGCCCTGAGTGTTCCTACCACCAATGGGACTGCTTTGGCCTTCACTTCCCACATCCTCTCTAGTTCCTCCTTCAGGCTCTGGTACTTCTCCAGCTTCTCATACTCCTTCTTCCTGATGTTGCTGTCACTTGGCACCGGTACATCTATCACCACTGCTGTCTTCTGGTCCTTGTCTACTACCATGATGTCTGGTTGATTGGCCAGTTCCTTCCTGTCCATCTGGACCTGGTCCCACAGGATCTTAGCTCTGTTATTCTCCACAATCTTCTGTGGAATCTCCCATCTGGGAAGAGGGAGAGGGAGAGATGTGTGGACTGGGGAATTCTAGGATTCGAAGTCCACACATCTTAAAGTTGCCAGGGTTGGGAAACACTGCCCTAGTGAGTCATTGATAATGGAGAGTAGCACCTTACTGATCTAGTTCAGCTTTAAACATTATATGTAGCATAATTTACGAATAAATATAATTATGGTTTTCTCTCCCTGTTTTTCCTTCACACTTCTGGATGATCACACAACTCAGTCTCAATATTGCAACCTTTCCTGTCACATGCTTGGTACTCTGTGAACACCAAAGGTCTTATTGTTCCATTGGCTGATGCTCTTGTCCTCTGAAATTGCAAATTAGGATAAAAACAGCAGGAGCTCTGATAAGAAAAGTTAACGTGTGGAGGTGCATTCAGTCCTGCAAATAAACCTCATGATCAATAGCTGTAAATTAGCAACTAAACTGCTCCACTGTTCCAGTTATGAAAGTGTCCTTTCTCTTCTTTGACTTTCACTAACTTAGTTCTCACCAAACAATGTCTCAGTGATGAACTACATTACTAGGGAATTATAAATCCTTATGGCCGTGCCATCCTGTTGAAAGCTACCCTTGTAATTCCTATAGAATGGTTATTAATACAAAGTAAAAACTGATTAAAGGTATTTTTCCTTCAGAAATTAATAACCAGCCTCTACTAGGAAGACAGTACAACCCTGAGGATGACATTTTTATGAGAGTGGGTGTGCTGTTCTATGCTGATGGTTGCAGTTTGCAACTCAAAACTCATACAAAATGTGTAAATTTAGGTGATGTACACTAAAAAGGTATATCACAGATTACAGTATATTGGGTGGAGAATGTTTACCCCCTTTCTTAAGCCGTTTCTTGTTGCTTGCCAGAGTCTATCTGTAGCACATATTAAGGTGAGCGAGCATGTGTCTGATATTTGAACATGCAAGCCATCCTAGTATTTAAAAGGAACTAAAATACCCAAGAACATGTATTTGTTCTTAAAGAGGCTGGAGAAACCTTGCCTACCTCCTATTTCCCCCAAAGTTCTCCTTTTTTCTCTTTCTGCAGCATCTTGCTCCCTTCATTCCCTCATCTCTGCTGTGCTAAGCTACTGAACTCTTTCCCTACTCTTCCTCTTTGGAGTTCACCAAACCAGTTCCACCACCCTTTCCCAGCCCTCACCTCTACCTAGGATCCAATACCCTCTGCCTTCCTTTCCTGATCCACAACCAGACTTTCTTCCCTGCTTCCTTGTTCCCCAGCCTAGGATTTAGGTTCCCTCCATGTTATTACTACTACCACTATTATTATTACTATACAGAGAGGCCATAAAGGCAAGGAGTCAAGAATACAGTGGGAAGTATGAATGTGTGTGTGTGTGTGTGTGAATGTGTTTGAGCACTATGTTTGTATGTTTGTATAAAAATGGTTCTGAGAGCTTTTGTCTGTATATAAATGGGTTGAACCTTGATCAAGGAGACCCCAGAGCTACTGAGAAAGTAAGATTCATTCATTTGTCTCAGCCTGAACTTTCTCAGAGGGTTGTGGGGAGGAGATAAAAGGAGGAGGAACCCACATCTAAACTCTCAGAGAAAAGGCAGGATATAAATGCAAATGTGAGCAAGTAAGTTGAATTAATTAATTAATTATGTGTAATGTTCAACCACAACTGCAAAATATTCTCCTGTTAAAAAGCTCAGATAGTAGTATCTTTATAGATAAAAGAACTTTGTGAGCAAAAGTCAGCAGTAGCAGCAGTTCCACTGAGGAGCTCCATTCAAACAATGCAACAAACTTGGTTACTTAGTTAACCCACTTGGTCTGCACAACATATTGAACCATTAAAGTAACCCAAAGGGTTGGATCACCCAAGATGTCAAGCACTGTTGTGTGAACACCAGCAGCTTGAACACTTAACATGGAAATGGCTCCGAATTTTGACTTCAGCAAAATCAAGCTATTTCACCAGCAGCTATCCTTTAAATTTGTTTACAATTTAAATGGCTACTATCTAGGCTCTACTGAGAAAAAAAAAAGGCTGATATCCAAAGGAGAAGAAACATTTGTCAAGGATATGGTTAGTATTGATTTCTCAAAAAAGTAAAGACACTCTTAGGATGAACTTGACTTCCAGTGGGTATGTGGAACACAATGGAAGTGGTTTGCCATTGACTTTAGGGATGTTTCATTGACCTAATCTTGTCCGCAGTCCTGGAATTTGAAGGTGCCCCTTTCAAGCATAACCAGATCCAGCCTTACTTCACTTTTTTTATATATAAGAATTTTATTAGGTTTCAAGCAAAGATAAAAGCTACAGAAAAACAAAAAACTACAAAGAAAAAAAAGAAAAAACTAAAAAAGTGTAGAAACACAAAAGAAAATTGCTCAAAATTACAAAAAGAGGTGACTTCTGACTTTTAACAGCAAGGATATACAATGTTTTTCCATAATCAATCCCTTACTCTATATAAACCAAAATCACATTATTTCTATAAATCATTTCATTGGCACATAAAAATCACTAAACACAGTTGCTTCCTCCCCTTATATTAAAAGAATACACACACACACCTCCTAATCAACTCCCCCACAAAGATAACATTTATTTCCTTCCTTCCTATTCTATACATTCCTGTCTACCATAATAAAGATCAGACTAAATTGTCTGCCATTGTACTTGATAATAGAATTTTAATAGTCTTAATCATATTAAACCCAAAACCAGACATTTATTATTTTTATTATACCTTAATAAACTTAATCCAAATCGTTAAAGATAAATGAAATCAACCAAACCCTAAAGCAATCCAGATAAATATTCTTAAACCCTTATCCCACTTCAAAATAAGCCAGAGCATTTAAATATCCCCACAATGTGCACAGAGGTTTTGTCTTAAAAAAATTGAACAGCCCAACTGTCCCCCTCAAAAACTCCAACTTCTCTTCAGGAGACCTCCCATACATAATAGCCCCTTCTTTTCCATGGCATTCCATCAGAAGATCAATTTCACTTATGGCTTGCAACTCGATCTCTCCCTTTAATTTCTTCAACTTGACTATCCAATCTTCATCCAGCATTTCAGCAGAAGCCCCGATCTCACTCTTAAAAAAGACATTTCTGTCGCTGTCAAATTCCTCAGTTTCATCGACAACATCCCCAATCAGATGACACATTTTAGACCTCATATTTTCCACAATGTCCTGAATGCCTTGCATAAAAGCTTGGTAGGTATCAGAAAGAATCTGTTTAAAATCTTGTTGTAAGTCAGAAAATATGTTTTAAATCCTCCATGTCTCATGCAGTAGATTATGGCACCTCCTAGGAGTTTAACCAGTGAAAGTCAAAGATATGAAAGAATTCCGAAATATGTTTACATAAGCGAAAGTGAGATATGCAGACAGTTCCACAGGGAAAGTAGAAGCAGAAAACCGAAAGTTCAAAACAGCCGATTCAACGTATAGGTAAATGCTAATATCTTCAAATTTATTACAAAAATAATAACAGGGAGACAAGTATTTACTCTCAATCCTCCTTAATATTTGGATGGAAAACAAAGTCCAAAACTTAAAAAGATTTTTTTAAAAAATTAATCCTAAAAATAATGATAAGCACCAAGAGAACACACTTCTCTTTGCTGTAGAAAACCTCTCTTAGGGTATGTGTACTTAAGAGAAATATAAATTGGGTGATTTAGAAATGGGGTGGCTGGTCTTAGTGTTCTTTTAAGGCTACAGCAAGTCTTGGTAATGGTGATGTCCCAGCCTCCTGGCTAGCTCTTACCAATCCAGTGCAAATGCTGTTTGCGATCTTCTGGCTGCAAGAAGCCATCCAGACGACAGATGGGGTGATTCCAGGTGTTTTCCTTTTTTTGGAAAAACACTCCTGGGCTTCAGGAAAAACCTGCCTGAACCTGAAAAAACTACCGCATTGTGAGTTCTGCCTGCAGAGCCCACGGGTACAGCTGTTCAGTCCGCCATGTCCCCACCGGAAGTCGCTCATTGCTTCACTTTTCAAGATCAGCCAAGGTCAGCCAGGTGTTTCTACCAGTATCATAATGATTCATTCAGTTGCAGTCCAATGTAATGGGGAAACCCAGCAAATGGGTTAATTCCCTAACCAAATTAATTGTGCTCTGAGGAAGAGTTGAAATCCATGTGAAACCAGCTCTTTTGATGATAAATGGAAAAATAAAACCATCCACTTAATAAAGTAGCAAAAATTGGAAAGAAAGAAAAAAGTCCTTAGTGATTTTGACTGCAAGAGTAAACACTTCAGGTTGATGAATATTTAATACAGTATTGTTGACAGATGCAGAAGTCAAAGGAAACTGTTGATAAATTAAAGACAGTCACCAAATCTTTTTTTAAAGAATATCTAAGCCTTTCACTAATGTCTCAGAAGATACCATCCAGAGGGCAGTCATTCAACTAACTGTCATGGTTCATCTCTCAATAAAATGGAGAAATGGAGAGGGTTGGGGGAAGATTGAAGAGCATAATATCTGTTCTGCTGGAACTGAAGGAAATATTTGTTCCACACATGTAGTACAATCATGACTCTTTCAAAGGTAAAAAGTGACCTTCCCAAAGATATTTTTCAGGGAAACCGTAGCAAAGGCATATAGAAAGAAGATCCTACAATCAGGGTCAGTGGAAGGGTGTTCAAAAATAATCAAGATGGCACATGAGAGATAGGGCTTTAATTGTGCTTCCCCCACACCCTGTGGATGCCCCACCAACAATCTATAGAGCATGCAAAAAAATGTGGATGAGACCAGATGCAAGTGCATCATACAGTAACTTATTGTAAAACCTCTATGCACCTGGTAAAATAAACCAGGGGCTCTCAACGTATGGATCAGGACCTCCTAGAAAATTACACGCAACTTCAAAAGGAGTTTGCAGTCTTCTAACAAATGGTGCCTCTAACAAATGACAGTCAAGCTCAGACATTTCAGTATTAGGAAAAATCAAGATAGGTTTGTACACATCAACCCTGGGCCTGACGTGCCCAAACACTGGGCCTCAACCACCTCATACTTTGAACCTCATACATTGTATGAACACAGCCAGTTCTATTTATTATGGAGTCCTTGGTGCTCTCTGAGCTTGGTTGTTTGCTTGCAGACTTTTCTTTACCTGACTAGGTAGCATCATCAGTTAGTGAGTGAGAACAAACTATAGGGATTTGTTCCCTGTAGTTGCCATTTGTAGATTAACTAAACTATGGTTTAAAAAGTGTTGGTATAAACACAAAGTGTTTACTTAATTAATTTTAACCAGAGAGCCAGTTTGGTCTAGTGGTTAAGGCAACAGGCTAGAAACCAGGAGACCGTGAGTTCTAGTCCCACCTTAGGCACAAAGCCAGCTGGGTGACTTTGGGCCAGTTACTCTCTCTCAGCCCAACTCACCTCACAAGGTCATTGTTGTGGGGAAAATAGGAGGAGGAAGGAGTATTAGGTATGTTCGCCACCTTGAGTTATTTATAAAAATAATAAAGGCGGGATAGAAAATAAATAAATAAATAAATGATTCCAAGCATTCATTTCAAATGAAAGTAGCTGAACAGTTGTTTTGTTCCCAAATCTGGTATTCTTAAATCATATTAATCTTCATCCCGCATGCTGGCTAGGGGTTTTGAGAGGGGAAGTCCAACATATTGGGAAGGTTTCAGACTGGAGAAGATTGTTCTAGCTTTTTTTTATGCTTTAAGCTTCTCTCCTTTCTTCATGGTCCGGAACACGTTGCTTGTCTGCTGGGATGAAACTACCAGCTCTTCAGGGTCTATCTCATTGCTGCAACCATCCATGGAATATTTGTATCAGGAGGATTAAGATTTCTATAAGAATAATAGCAACTGGAGACAGATAATGCACCACTTAAGATGACATCTGTTCACAGGAGAATATGCACCAGATCTTCCGAAGTAAAGCAAGGCTATTGCTCAAGTTAATACTGGCAGTTTCCTGCCCTTTGTGCTGCATTAATTATATCCACAAGGGGTACGGTGCATGTCCTTAAAAAGCCCACAATAGCAACAAAGACTCTAAGCATCATTTGAGTAAGCAGCTTTCAGAATGTGGAAACTTTGGGGCTGGTGGGCACATTTGGAATTTTGAAAGTGTGTTCCGGGCACTCTCACAAAATGACTGCTGGAGGGACGTATCCCATGCAACCCACCATCTACTCCAGCTCCCTTTCTTACAGACCTTCCTCCTTGAACCACTACTTACTTTTGTCCTTTTTGCAAGCAGGTGGACGCCCATTTTTATTACTATTTAAAAAAAGCTTCTGAGGCCAGTTTCAGACCAAGAGAAATCCAGGAAGTAAAGCTGATAACTGAAGATTAATGATTCTCTTAATTAAAATAATGTTTTTAAATGTAAAAATAATGTGGGGCAAGATGCCTAGTAGGTACCAAGGGAGATATCCATGGATGTGCTGGCAGCTGTAGGCACATTGGGGATTGCCAGTCATTTATTTATTTAATTAATTTGTACGGCCGCCCATCTCAGCAAGTGACTCTGGATGGTGAACATTCTTAAAATAAATTAGAAACAAATTCTCATAAGAGATACAAAAATTAAAATTCACAGGACCTGAGGAAGATATCACTATTAATGGCTGTTAATGCAACTAGGGACCCTTCACACCCTTGGGGCCCCAGGTGCAGGGAACAGAACCAGGTCTTCAGTGCCTTGTGAAAGGCCAGCAGGGTCGGGGCCATCCTAATCTCTGGAGGGAGAATATTGCACAGGGCAGGCTCTATGGCAGAAAAGACAAATCTCCTGGGCCCCACCAGCCAGAATTCCCTGGCTGATGTGACCTGGAGCACGCCATCCTGCCGGACCAGATTGGATGGATAGAAACAACTGGGAAAAGACGGTCCCTCAGGTGGCCCAACCCCAAGCCATGAAGGGCTGTAAAGGTGACAACCAGCACCTTGAATTCCACCCAGAGGCTAACTGGCAACCATCTCAGGTCATGGAACAGTGGTGTTACATGTGCCGAGTAACCAACATCATTTACTACCAGTGTAGCTGCATTTTGCACCAGCTGAAGCTTCCGAATGCTCTTTAAGGGCAGCCCCATGTACAGCACATTGCAGTAATTGAGATGGGAGGACACAAGGGCATGAGTGAGTGAGAAGGGCCACCTGGTCCAGGAATGGGCGCAATTGGCGCACCAACTGAAGGTGTGCAAAAGCCCTCCTAACCATGGCTGCCACCTGCTCTTCTAGCAGGAGCCATGAATCCAAGAGGACCCTCAGAATGCTCACCTGGCCATCTGAGGCAGTGACACCCCCATCCACAACCAAAGATGGAAAGTCCCCTTGGATGGAAGGTCCAAACACCCAAAGCCACTCAGTGTTGCTTAGGTTGAGTTGAAGCCTGTTGTGCCCCATCCAGGCCCCCACAGCCTCCAGGCACTGGAACAGGATGTCCACGGCATCACTGAGGCAGCCTGAGGTAGAGATGTAAAGCTGGGTATCATCAGCATACTAGTGATACCTTACCCCCAAACTGATGGATCACTTTACCCAGCAGCCTCATGTAAATGTTAAACAGGAGGGGAGAGAGGACCAAGCCCTGCAGCACCCCACAGAGTAGGGGCTGTGGGTTGGACCTCTCTCCTCCTATCAACACCAACTGGAACAAATTACCAGCCACATTTCAAGCTGGTATGTTGGGCATACCCAGTTTATGCAGTTAAGGTAGACAGACAGATGTCTGTTAGAAGCAACAGTGACATTACACTCATGACATTACTTGCCCGCCACAGATGCCCATAGGTGGACATCATTCTCCTTTTTTTATTTTCAACCTTTATTATATTTATGTCCTGCTCCAGCGCTGTACTAAGAAATGCCGTTTTCATTCTCAGTGCCCCTTAAGCACAGTCCTGCCATGCTGCAAACAAGAAAATGATGGTAATGCTTTTCCTTTAAAACCTGATCTGAAGACACATTGACAGCTGGAACTGAGGACCTTGGTTATTTCACTAAAGGTGGATGTTATCTAATGGTGTGCAGAACAAGAGGAGGAAAAAAAAGATAAAGGAAAGGAAAAACCTTCCTTCCTTCCTTCCTTCCTTCCTTCCTTCCTTCCTTCCTTCCTTCCTTCCTCCCTCCCTCCCTCCCTCCCTCCCTGAAACACTGTAAATCTAAAGGATTAACAAGGAAAAAAATGCATTTTCAGATGTTTTCTTCCTCCAAAATGCATCATAGGCAGAGTTTTTATGGAAGGTGATCTACTAAATTAAGGAATGAGAATTTTCTTGACATCTAGTCCTAAATAAATATGCATAGGCTTACTCTGTAAATTTCATGAATATGTCAAATAGTAAAATTATATACTGTAAATTACCAAAGATTCATTTAATGTTAAAACAGTAACATAAATTTAGGTTTAATAAGAAAGTAAGCATTACAGATATTAGAAATTTAACCCAAATCCTTCTTTCATGGGTTCTGAAAGATGTACATGGGAGGGAGAGAGAAACCCATCAGGAAAAACACTTTGAGAGGATTATACCTGGCAGCAGAGCCCCCCTTTCTCTGCAGAAAATGCCTCGTCTAACATATTGGGCATCCTTTGCAAACAACCTGGCCTGAAGCGCAGTGATCCAGTGCTGACAGTATGGTGTTAGATGGGCTATGGCTGCTAGATCTGGTCTGCAAAGTCCCAAAGGCCACCAATTGGTAGCAAATAGATGCATAAAATTCTAGCTTTATTGTCCTCAAGCAAGAGCATCCAGGGCTTGCAGCCTATATGTGGTAACCATATGATGGTCAAAAGATATAAGGAACTTCTTAAAATCCTCACAAAACATGGCGATTGCTACTGTTACCTGCATATACAGATCAAGTTAGCATAACACACTAACTATAATTAAGCCACTCACCCACCAGACTATAAGCTGCACTTTTATTGTTGGTTGGTTTATTATTTATATTTATATCACCACCGATCTCCTCCAACGGGGGACGTTGTTGGCGTTCGAGTAATCTTTGTACTGGTTACCACTTTCTGTGGTTTATTTTTTATTTATTTATTTATTGTATAAGTTATCTCAATAAGGCTGTTTTCCTGGAGGACTAATGCTTGCTAAACCACAATTTGGCCATCTTTTCTCCTCACAGGCACCCTTCAGCTATGTTGAACTAGCTAAAGGCTGAGATAGATGGTATGCAGAAATTAAGCTTAGCACAAGCCATAATGATTAAGGCCAGACGCATCCACTGAATCCAGATATGACTAAATTGTCACATTGGTGTGCAAACTCCACCCTTTACTTACATGTGTGTCACGTCATGGCTTATGTACAAAAGAGACAGAGTTTGCCTTGAGACATAGTGACACATGCTTCATCTTTTGTCCTCTCTTGACTCCTGTGCCCATGAGAAGGCACTTTTCATTAACCATCGTATGACCCACATTGACAACACAGTCAGGCAAGAATATGACTCACTGCATTGTATGAATGCAATCAGAGTACCCATGTTCCCCATATACAGACAGAAAATCTTCCTTTAGATAATTAAGACAGTTTTGCAGAATTTTACACCGTACAACAGCCGCCAGATTTGTTCTCACTGTCTTTCTGTAAGTGACCTCTGGGGGCAGCTCAGCTATGGCGGGGAAGGAAAAAGCAAAAGCAAAAATGAGAATTCAGTGTTGATCCTCCTGATCTTACAGTCTACTCAGAATTTTGATGGGGTAACAAAGAAACGTTACTGGAGTTTTAAAGTATTTTGCCTGTATATAAACATGATTATTCATCATGCAGTTACGGAGTACTAAAATTTATGCTGCTGCTCATATTATGTTTGCATATCCTTTACAGCTTGATAAAGTTACTTTTTTTCCTTCCCTGCTTGCTAGTTCAGCAAATCTTTATTATGCATGCCAGGCCTATGAGTAATACGACTATTTTGCTCCTTTGCTAATCTTTCATTAAGTCTTATTCTTTCTATATACAGTATATCAAAATGTTTCCAGCTTTTTTGATTTGTTATACATATGGTAGCAGATATTTATTCATTTTAATAAAAACCTCCTAGGATACACAAGCCATTTCTCTCAATGCCATGACTGCATTGTAGGTCTTCCACAATTCGAGATTAATTCATTATTATGATGGCATTCTTTAGGATTACATAATATGAAAAAAAAATGACATCCAAGACTTTATCTCTGTTACTGTACATTGCAGTGTCATTCTGATTCCATAATTTTCCTACTGACTGAGGAAGAAACTGTAGCTTGTGAAAGCTAGAGTTATAAGATCTGAGATGCAAACATCCAGACAATCACTATCAAGATACCATTAGACATTGCTCCTGTTGGGTACAGACTTTTAATAATGCTGCTACTACATGTTGGAAGTATGGAAATGATCCCAAAGTTACATATCAAAAACAATAGGATTTGTTTTTTTCGAGTGATTTCAGTAGGACCAGACTATAATGTTAGAATTGAGAGTGAAGATATCCAAGTGCTTCTGCCTTTTAGGATCAACCATCAAAAGCAATCAAGAAATATGCCACAGACAAGCATTTGGTAAAGCAACCATGAAGGCCTTTGAAAAGATATTCACATGCCGTCATGTGTCTATACCTACAAAGATCAGAATTGTGCAAGCCATGGTATTCCATGTGACACTCTATGGAAGTTAAACTTTGAAGAAGCAGGATAGGAAGAATATTGTTGCTTTTGAACTTTGATATTGGAGAAGACTCCTGAGAATACCATGGACACCCAAGAAAACAAACAAATGAATCATCAAGCCAATCAACTCAGAGTTCTCACTAGAGGCATAAATGACCAGACTCAAATTATCCTACTTTGGACACATTATGTGAAGACCTAACTCTTTAGAGAAGGCTCAAATGCTGGAAAAGTGGAAGGAAAAAGAAGAAGAGAATGACCAACAGTAAGATGGATAGACAGTATACATAAGTGCCCATTGGAAGATCTAAAAGACCAGGTTAGGGATAGATCATCATGGAGATGATAGTCTATATAGTTGCTAAGAGTTTATTTTTATTTTTATTTTTATTTATTTTATTTTATTTTATTTTATTTTTATTTATTTGATTTCTATAGCTGCCCATCTCAGTTGACATTGACTTGATGGCACATAATCAGACTATAATTAATTTAGTGTAGTGTTAACCCTACCCATTTCAATGTTCTATGCTATACACAAGACTATTAGTTTTAGGTTTCCTGAAGGCTGTAGGTATCCCCCTGTCCTGATTTTTTTTTTGTTTCAGCCCTCACAGCCTCAGAAATCAGCTGAGATTCTGGTAGGAAATTATGACAAATCCCAAGCTCTCAATTTCAACTGGTTGCTAGAGACCCAGGAAAGCCAAAATTCAGAGCCAAGCAAAATCACCATTGGTATCTTGATGGTATTTGCTACCACTTTACTGAACATGTTTTTTTTGTAAGAAGAAGTGAAAATGTCCAGTCCACAAGAAGAAGTATTTCAGTTTCCAACCATCTCTATACATATAAGAAATATATTTCTATGTAAACAATGAAAGTTGAGACACCATCTCTCTTTCTCCACCTTCAGGCAACCTTCTTCAACTTGGGGCTCACTAGATACATACACACTGCCCTTCCAGGATTCTTAGCCATTGGCAATTCTACCTAATCATTCTGAAACACATTAACTGCAACCTAATATTATAAGACTGCACCAGCACAAAATAGTGATTTCATACATTTCATCTTACGGGAGATCAATTTAATGTGGAAGATTGATTGAAAACAGCTTGTAGTTTTATTGGTCATTAAGTTATTGGGTTTTTTATTGCATAATATAGATGTCTTTAAAAGTTGACTAGAATTCTAGTATTATTCAATTAGACATGAATTGTGGCAGAGTCTCCAGCTGAGTGTTTGCATGTATTTTAAATTCAATGGCAGCTGCAGGACAAGCTGGCTGTGCATGGTAGGAAGGAAGAGCTGAGATTTTCCTACCTCATCCCATCTTCCAACTAAAATTCTCCAGATGCAATGAGTTTTTCACTTGGAAAAACAGAAAGAGGGAGATTTAATATTATCCTCTTACAGTGTTAATATGAAAACCCACTTCAGGTATATTTGGGAGGGGGGATAAATTTGTTAGCTTCACATTTTAATGCAAAATATTTAAGTTGTATTTTCCCAACTTCAACATAAATTGAAACACAGATAAAACTCGGGGTTGATTTGTTCAATGATCCACTGGTTTGGCTGTCCATGATATTCTCAGTTTACTCCAACATCAAAGTTCAAAAGTGACAATACTCTTTCTATTCTCCTTCTTCAGAGTCCAAAAGTGTATTTAAAAATGAGTTATTGAGAGCAACTAAAAATGTCCTACCTATTTTATTGCAAGTAGCCATGTTGATCTACTAGAACAAACAAATCCAGTAAGATAATAATGTTACTAGGATCAGCTAAGTTGATGGTAGCAACTAGAGAATCTTGACTGATCTCAAAAACAAAAAAGTGCTAAGCAAGACAAACCTGGTTACTTCTTGAGTACAGACCTCTGGGAAACCCTAGGTTTGAAGACCAGATTAGGAAGTTGAAAACCCATCCCAGAAGAAGGCTATGGCAAGCCAAGTTTGATTGTTTGTTTGTTTGTTTGTTTGTTGAACTTACCAATCGTCCAACTCATATACGACTCTGGGTGGTTTACAAATAATAAAAATAACATATCACTAAAAAGATACAATGTACATATAAATATAAATATATATAAATATAATATAAATATAAAAATACAAATATAAATACACAAATATAAATACAAGATGGCAAATCAAGATCTTACCATTGGCACCATCACAGTGCCAACCACTTCCGTGCATGGCTTTCCCCCCTCCCACCCCAAGCAAGGTGGCATAACCAGGTTTTAACCCCCTTCCTGAAGGCCAGGAGAGCGGGGGCCTGTCTTACCTCCAGGGGTAACTTATTCCAAAGGGTGGGCATGACGGCAGAGAAGGCCCTCCTCCTGGACCCTGCCAATTGGCAACCCCTCATGGGCAGGGTCCTTAATATGCCCTCTCTGCCTGACCGGGTGGGACAGGTTGACACAATGGGGGTAAGGCAGTCCCTCAGGTAACCTGGATCCATGCCATGTAGGGTTTTAAAGGTGATACCAAAACCTTGAATTGGACCCAGAAGCAAACTGGCACCCAATGCAGCTTGCGCAGCAACAGTGTTACGTGTGCCCTCCTTGGGACTCCTAGCACTGCTCGCGCTGCCGCATTCTGCACCAGCGGTAGCTTCTGGATACTCTTCAAGGGTAGCCCCATGTAGAGCACATTGCAGTCTATACAGGAGATGACTAGGGCATGATGACTGACTGGAGGGACTTTTGATCCAGGAAGGGGTGTAGCTGGCGCACAACAAGAAGCTGTGCAAAGGCTCCCCTGGCCATGGCTGCCACCTGCTCTTCAAGCAGAAGCCTTGAGTCCAGGAGAACCCCCAGGTTCCACACCAGGTCTGTCTGGGGCAGTGCAACCCCATCTAGTGCCAAAGATGGTAAGTTCCCAGAAACCCAGGAGCCCCCAACCCACAGCCACTCTGTCTTACCAGGGTTCAGCTGAAGCCTGTTGTTCCCCATCCAGATCCCCACAGCCTCCAAGCCCCGAGAGAGGGTGGTCATGGCATCACTTACGTCACCCGGGATGGAGATGTTCACACTGTTTCCCAAAAAGCATGAATTTTCTCACTTACTCGCCAGATTTGAGTTTGACTTGAGGGAAATGTTACTTTTCAAGATACCAGGAAGAAGTGAACAATCTGATCACATTTCAAACTAGAAAGCAATTTATTCCAGAGATATAAACACATTACCCTTTTCTTTTCTTGGTGAAAGAGGGGTGGGGGTGGGAAGAATATTCTGCACTTTTAAAGCTAACCAATCTTATTATCACCTAAACTTTTGTGAAAGTTCTACAAAAACCTATTATCACACAAATGCCATGCTACAAAAACCTTTATTCTTTTTTATTGGAATGTAGTAATCCATTCTCTTATGCACTTCTAAAAGGTTCCTAGATTGTTCAAAGCTCCCAAGAATGTGCATATAAAATGTGGTTGTTGAAGGAAAATACCAGGTGACTGCCCTTTCTCAGTGCCTGGGGGCTGTGGGGGTCTGGATAGGGAAGAACAGGCTTCAGCTGAACCCTGCTAAGACAGAGTGGCTGTGGATTGATGGCTCCTCAGCTTCTGGGAAATTGTCATCTTTAGTTCTGGATGGGGTTGCACTGCCCCAGACAGACTCAGTGCATAATCTGGGGGCTCTCCTAGACTCACAACTCCTGCTTGAAGAGCAGGTGGCAGTCGTGGCCAGGAGGACCTTTGCGCAACTTCGGGTTCTGTGCCAGTTACGCCCGTTCCTGGAACTATAAGCCCTCTGAACAGTCACTCATGCCCTGGTCATCTCCCATATAGACTACTGCAATGTGCTCTACATGGGGCTACCCTTGAAGAGTATCTGGAAGCTTCAGCTAGTCCAGAATGCAGCCGCAAGGGCCATTTTTGGTGCCCCTAGGTCAGCACGTATAACACCTTTGCTGTGCGAGCTGCATTGGGTGCCAGTTTGCTTCCGGGTCCAATTCAAGGTGTTGGTTATCAGCTTTATAGCCCTACATGGCATGGGGCCAGGTTACCTGAGGGACCGTCTCATCCCCATCACATTGGCCCACCCCACCTGATCATCCAGAGAGGGCATGTTATGGACCCCATCTGTAAGAGAATTTCATCTGGCAGGGTCCAGGAAACGGGCCTTCGTTGCAGTGGCCTCCACCCTTTGGAACATCTTGCCCCCGGAGGTGAGGCAGGCCCTTCACTCCTGATCTTCCGGAAGACCCTGAAGACTTGGTTCTGCCATCTTGCCTGGGGCAGGAAAGTTGGTAACCATTCTTGGGGGTGGCTCGCACCCTAGAGTCCCTCCCACTAGCTTGGAATTTTATAGCTTCTTGGATTTTATATTTATTTATTGCATTTTATAATTGTAATGTGTTTGATTTTTATGAGATTTTAACATTTATGGCCGTAGTTTGATTTTATTGTAAACTGTCCAGAGTTCCTCTTTGGGGGTGATGGGTGGTAATTAAATTTGAATAATAAATAAATTAATTAAAATATTATCTGAATACTGTTTTAGATTTTTAAAATGTGGCAGGTTTTTAAGGAAGGAGCTTGCAAATTAATGAAGACTTAAGATTCCCCATGTATATTTATTTCAAATTAACATACATCTAAAGGAGACATAGGTTGGAAACTGATGGACAAATTTCAAAAATCATTACTTACACTTGATAGTTAAAATCTCAAGCTAGAAAAATGCTAGTTTTATAAGTGAGGACCTAGGGTCATATATTATCACAGCATTAATTTTTTTTTTCTAGAAAGAGATGTGATGGGAGACAACACTTTTTAATTCTGGAGGGTTTTCTGTGAGTAAAACACATCCCATATTAAAATGATTAATTAAAATGCACACGTGACCTTCATATTTTAAAGTAAGTATTATAGAAAGAGAGAGCGCCAATTTGGTGTAGTAGTTAAGGCAACAGGCTAAAAACTGGGAGACTGTGAGTTCTAGTCCCGCCTTAGGCACAAAGCCAGCTGGGTGACCTTGGGCCAGTCACTTTCTTTCGGCCCTAGGAAGCAGGCAATGGCAAACTACTTCCAAAATCCTTGCCAAGAAAACTGCAGGGACTAGTCCAGGCAGTTGCCAGGAGTCAAAAATTGACTTGACCTAGTTTCACAGTATTCTGATCAACATTCTTTGTCTGATTTGACAAATGAATGGCAATCTGCTTTGTTAGACTACACAATCAAAAATCTCCAGGAATCTAAGATTGGTGCTGATACTTTGTTGTTTATTGCCCAGAGTCTTCACTCTGGTGAGTTCTCTCTTAAGCTGGGTGCTGATTCATTAGAAGATCATGCTAGGCAATGGTTCCCTCACCAAATTATTTCAGTTTACCTGGAAAGGCCAAATAACTGCAAAACATCCTGGTAGGCTAGATATTGTGTTCCAGGATATTTCCAAAGCACCCCTTAAACCTTACCAACAGCTGAAATTGTGAAGAAGTTATTTGGTGCCTAAATTTATGCATGAATTAGTGTTAGGAAATACACTAATTCATCTGAAAAGATTGGACTTCATTATCTGCTCTTTGGTCCGGCACTGGCTGCGATTGCCAAGTGATACACCTCTTGGCTACTTTCACGCAAACATCAAGGACAGTGGCACTGGTGTCCTCTGCATTTCTACATCTATCCTGCTCCTGAAAAAAGCTTGCTTTGCTAAAATAATCTCTAGATCTAGTTCATTTTTGATACCATCAAGCAACAAAGTGCCTTTCTCATGTTGAAGAAATCTGTTAATAAGCCTTATAAGCTCAATTCTCTTGTTGTTTCCACCAAAACAGAAATGTGAATGGAATGGAAAAATCTGTTGGCACAGTCCATTAGTGGGCAAGAGCTGAGTGTTCCTGCAATTGATCCAGCCAGCCATGATTGGTTACTGGAAATCAATTTCCAGGTGCAGAAAATAGAGGTTTTTCCGCACCTCTATTTGCGAGGTATTCACTTGAGAGGTGAGCTGTTATTGACAAAATCAAGAAGTGAATGGGGCATCAATCATCAAGTAACAATAAACTGTATAGAAGCACTTATAGGGCCCCTGAAACTTTAAATCATATTCTGCAGGTCTGTGGGTAACCCACAATGTTAGATGTGCTCCACATAACTGAACTGTCCAGCATTTAGAACAGCTACTATGTAAAGACAATAAATGGACTTGAGTTGAACCCATTATACAATCTGGAACTTCCTTTATTAAAACTGACCTTATTGTCAAGAAGGCCAACCAGTTATGGATCCTCAACGTTTCTGTAGTGTCTGGGTACAGGTTGAAAGAGACCTGGGACCTAAAAATTGCTAAGTATGGGCTGCCAGAGCATAATGGGGCCAGGCTACCTGAGGGGCCATCTCATCCCCACAACATCAACCCGCCCCACCCTATCAGGCAGAGAGGGCATGTTACAGACCCCGTCTGTAAGAGAACTTCATCTGGCGGGGTCCAGGAGGCGGGCCTTCTCTGCAGTGGCCCCCGCCCTTTGGAACATCTTGCCCCCAGAGGTGAGGCAGGCACCTTCACTTCTGACCTTCAGGAGGGCCCTGAAAACTTGGTTCTGCCATCTCGCGTGGGGCGGGAAGGTGGGCAACCATTCATGGGGTTGGCTCGCGCCTTAGATCCCCTGATTAGAATTTTTTAACTTCTTGGATTTTATACTTATTTATATTGTATTTTATATTTGTAAATTGTTTTTATAGGATCTTGTTTATTATTATAGTTTTAATTTTATTGTAAACTGCCCAGAGTCCCTCTTTTGGGGGAGATGGGCAGTGGCAAAATTTGAATAAATAAAAATAAATAAATAATGATATTCTAAAATAGTCTGCGGCCTCAGTTTCTATTAAACACCTACCTGTCATTGTCTCTTATCAAGGACTTTTTTTTTTTTTGATCCATCAGGTTGCAGGCTTCGTGTGATGGCCTTAACTGCCAGGACATTATGGATCTTCATCTACCTGCCATCAATGGGTCACTAAAATATTATGATCTGTACACAAGCAGCACTAAAATTAGTTGCCAGTTGACTTGCTATACAGGTGCTGTCTATGAACAATGACCCCCCTTTGGGTGGCAATTATTCCTGCGGGACCATCAGGTAGTAAACTTTCACTGTAGAAGATTGAACTACAAGCCATGAATGGTATTCCATCTTTTATTCTGAGGTCTTCCTTGCCTGCTTGTATTGTACATTTTCTAATAATAATGTTAACTAGGTACTACTGCGTGTAACACAGGTGTGATTAAGGCGGATAGTCTTTCTTAGTAAAATATATTACATGAAAGCTGTGAAGGTGGCAGAGATCAGTTTTAATTATGGGCCCATCTGGTAATGACCATACCATACAGAAGATTGCAATCTAGAATGAGAAATAAAGAGTAAAGAGGACTAACAACTGAAGGAAAAATGATCCATATGTTGTGTGAGAAAAGGAAAAGATGTAACAAATCTGAATGAACATGGTCTGATCTTACAGAGTTGGTATGAAATGAAAAGGAAATGAAAGTATAGACTTGATTACAAAAGAAAGGCCTAAAATGTTCAGAAAGTATGAATGGGTTTCTTCTGGGTGCAGATGAAAGTAGGAATCCATGGTGATCATTGTCTGTTATGTTCAGGTGAATGGTGATCATGGAAGAACCAGATGGGAGTTTTGGGGAAAACTATGCAACATTTTGAATGAACACAATTCAGTGGGAAATTATCCTATTGTGTGGACACAGAATTCTTGGTTAATGGAACTTGAGTGATTTTTCTTCCAGACAATTCAACTTAACTCTGATGTGGATAAGATCTTTAATAATTGATAATTTTTAGAGAATCAAGAGCAAGAACAGTATATTGCTATTTTGAAAGGGTCATTTATTACCATCATTTTTTTTAATAAGCCTGGCTTTGATTTCAACAGATGGTATACCTTAATTAAAGGAGAGAGACCTGCAGTGGCACAGGGAAGAGGTTTCCCTAGAAACAGTTGTAGAAAGCATAATAAAGCTACAGAGCTGACATTCCAAGTGATGAAAAGAGACATGTAAATATTGGATCCTTTAAAAGTGAATGGAAAAGCAAACTGTGCAGAAACATCAGACTTACAAAGAACAATAATGGCTTTGCTGGACCTACATTCCTTCCAACTGCCACTGCACTCTGGCTGAGGCAATATTGTTTAAAAATCCATAGGAGGAAAGGCCCATGTGATTCAAGATACGTGTGACATCGTAAAAATCACTGCTAATGTCAATTTTAAATTTTCGTACTACTCGCACTCTGCAATGGAGAAGCTCAAAAATATTTATTGGGAGTCAACGCTGGGAAACAAACCATCACTCAAGTAGAATAGTGACTCTGACTTTGCACAGGGAACTAATAATGATATATAAAGTATCTACCAAAACCTAATGACCTGAATTAGTTCAGTTCTCAGAAGATTCTCAGAGAAAGAAATGCAGCCTCCAAGAATGCTGCAAGGGACTTCAGAAAGGGCTTTCTCCTTCTTTTCTCCAGACTGAATTACCTTATACAGCAGTATGGGTGACAAGATGGAGTGGAGACTTTTAGCAGAAGCTGCATCTTTGAGGCCTGATTGGAATAAAATGTCTGTTGTTACTACAGAGTATGGGCAATGGAATTTCTTCTAGGACTGATTTTTCCAGTATGCTTCTGAAGACTCTGTGGCCACCAGAGACTCTGGGATGTGGAGTTCCTAGTGGATGATTGGTTTTTGTAACAATGGACCTCACAGAAGAGTCTGGCTTCACACATCATACTAAGCCATGTTTAACCATGTTTTACTAAAAACCACAATTAGTTATATTCATATAACACAGTAAGCCAAAACCCTCCATCAAAGTACTGCTTAGCTCAACCAATGTGGCTTATTCCACAAACCATGACTTAGTATGATGTGTGAAGCCAGCCAAGGTGTAGTGGGAGAAGGCATCAGAGCTACATAAAAGTGTCGTTTTCTACTTGCTTTGGAGTTGGTGGTGGAGTTGTTGGATGATTCAACCTCAGTTATACAGCCATAGGTAGGAGAGCAGAATTAAATCATCCTGAAATGCTTTTCTGGCCATGGCGGGTGAGGTCTGCTGCTTGCTCTAGTCTTTTTTGTTCAGTGGGTTCCCACACACAGGCATGATTTAGGAACCATAAAATGAGAAGTTTCCCCCCCCCCTCTCCATAAGCACTTCTACAACTTGTCTAAACAGCTGGTTTTTACTCTAATATCATGCAATTTTGAATAATTACTATAATCCTTTAGCATTTTCTATATAGTCTTGTCTTGCTGCAGATCAACATCTTAATTCTACATATAAATAGTATAAGAGAATTATGTAGAGCCCACACAGATGATAAAATTATGCAGATGATAAACTTGACATTATCATCTCCGCATAATGTAAAAAAAAATCAGGCTGATAAAACATGCAAGTCATTATATATGGGATAAATCAATATGTACTGTATCAACTTTATGGCATAATATACCATCAAGATTGACTAACAATCAATTGGCTGGTTCACACTTCATGTTAAGCTATGGATTGGCCATGGTAGCCCGTTTCATATAATAAATAATGCCATAAACCATGGAGTCCAAATCACCATGAAAGACATCAGGTACTATGTACTACTAAACAAACCGTCTTAGGTAGCAATGTGATGTGTGAACCCAACCATTACATGTGCTCTCTCACAAGTAGGTCTGATTCAGAAAATACAGAAGGCTAAAATGGGTGAGTACCTTATGCTTTAGCATGTTGTGGGAAACCCAGACTTTATCAGCCATTAAATCATAATTTGGTTTGTTTGATTTTGGTTTAGTATATTCTGTGACACCATACATTGTGGTTTATAAACCATCCTATAGAGCTTAGCATGTGTCCTAACAGCCAGGAAACACGCTGAGACAAGGAACTGGTCTCTAATGTTTATTGCTAGTACATAACAGGAATCCTAACAAACTGAAGAAGCGTGGGAAAACCCAGACATATAAACCCCAAAGGTTAAGGAGGTCCCGATCTGTGTCTCTTTGAATGGCTGACCAATTCCTCAGTGCTACGCATGCGTTTGACAGTCTGGATGGGAGCCCCCTGCTCGCCATCCTTACTCATGACAGTATGTATGGGAAAGTCAGGAAATTGTGGTTTAAGAAAATAAAACATGAGAAAAGCTCTGAAGCTGCATCAGACTAAATCTACCTCATCAGGATTGTAAGAATCCAGGTCATCATTAGATGGTGGCAAAACTTTTGTCTGAATTTGTGCAGAAATTCAGAAACCCTAGATATGCTAGATCTAGATCAGGCTTCTAGTCCCACATTCTGTTTCCTAGAGTGGCCACCCAGACACATTCATGGATCAGGAGCTGATAGCCTTCCGCTACTATGGACCCTAGCAACTAGTTCAGCAAACACTGACAAAGCAAAATATGGCTTAGGGATGCATGGCAATTTCCTCAGTTTCCTTAGGAAATATAACATATTGCCTAAACATTTACCCTTACTGTATATATCTCTAATCCTCTCTGGATTTTCAACAGATCTAATCATGAAAAAACAGAAGAACATCTGTTCTACCCCCAGCCCCTTCCTTCATGGAGCTGAAGCTCTGAAGGCAGGCAATGGCTGGGTTCACACAGCTCACTTACTCCATGGTGAACCAAAGCACAACTCACTCAATCCACTTTTCTATGTTTGTATGACACACTGAGCCATATACTAACTACCCAGGCTGAGTTTCCACAACACATGAGACTCTAATCTGGGTGGCTATTTTCTCATCCAGTGTATTGAGCAAATACAGCCAAAGTGGTTGACAAATGAAGTTCCCAGCCTGAGCTCTACCTGCAAAAGAGTCCTCTGCCTACAACGTCTCCTCACTTTTGGCTGAGAGATGAAGGTGACTTCATCAAGCCCTTTGACAGATGCATCCCATTTAGCTTCAGCTGCATTCCAGGCATCTTTTCTCTACAGAGCGAAACTGTGATGAGACCGGCTGTCACGGAGGTTTAACTACAAAGGAAGTTGCAGCAGATGTTGCATATTGGGGGTGGGGAAGACAAATGGAACACTGGGCCACCTGTGTTCATTCAATTGCTGACATAGCTGTCTGCATTGTGCACTTGCACAGAGAGTCATTAGAGCAGGAGGGGTGGGGGGCAGCTTCTAAGAAGGAACTTGGTGGCCAGCACCCTGTCTGAAAGTATGCAGCTCAGGAGCCAGAGCTAAGGATTTGCCAAGGATTGGCAAGCTCCTGACCCTGGCTGGGACTATAAAAACAAGAGATTTCTCCTACACATGGCAAGCCAGATGTTGGAGAAGGAACTGTTTTATTACCCCCTTTCTTCCAAGATCCAGAATAACATCTTTCTTCTAGCAGATGGTAGCAGGTGATGGTGCCTATATTTATAGTGTGAAAATATTTGTTGATTTCAGTATGTCTAGCCATTGGAGGAAACCTAAAAATTCCCCTTCCCTTTCTTTCCCACCACCACTACCCCCTGCATATACTGTATATGCACAGGACACATTCAACCCACTGTTTTTAAGTGATAACCAGAATCGTATCAGAAACTGAATCACCACAGTGGGTTTTGAACCCTTTGGGTGACCGATCATCATGGTGACCTTGGCTAATCTAGAAAAACCAAAGCAGAGTTAGAGCTGGTTCATACTTGAGAACTAAAGACTAGAACATCCTGGAAGAAGAAAATGGCAGACTACTTTGTTACCAAAACAATTGCATGGGTGTCTCCATGAAATCACTAGGAATCAAATTTGACTCAATGGATTCACCACCAAGAGGCAACAGATAACTAATTTTTGGCCAATGCCAGAAAAATGCTGTCATCAATATTTCTTTGGAAGGGTATCAGTTCTCTCTACACCTACTAACATAGGTTCAGACTTGGTTCACATAACATGTTACAAGATCTTAGGGTTGGCTTTGTGTGTAAATCTGACTTAGGTAAAGGTAAAGGTTTCCCTTGACATTAAGTCCAGTCATGTCCGACTCTAGGGGGCGGTGCTCATCTCCATTTCAAAGCCGAAGAGCCGGCGTTTGTCCATAGACACTTCCGTGGTCATGTGGCCAGCATGACTACACGGAACGCCGTTACCTGCCCGCCAAAGCGGTACCTATTAATCTACTCACATTTGCATGTTTTCGAACTGCTCTATGATTAAACCATTGCTTAGCACAGTGAATTAACTAAATCATGTTTCTGTGTTTGTGAAACACATTGAACCGCAAACTAGCCAACCGTATTTTAGCCTAGCATGTCATGTGAATCCAGTCCATGTTGTAAGGCAATAGTTCTTTGTGTCCTATACACCCAGAAAATTGGGTTATTGGGATAAACCAGGCTTTGGTTAACTATGGATAAGCATCTTACACAACCAGCCTTTGAACATCTTACACATTAAGCAGATATCTTCTGTTAGGCCTCAGCAGGAGTTGTGCTTTCAATTGCCAGGCCCAAAGTCCCCAGACAAGACTGAGCAGAGAACAAGCAGATTAAAGTCTGAAGGGCCTCAAAGAGAAATAGAAACATGTTTCAAAGGAAATAAAAAGATAAGACACTGGAAATCCGAGTCTATGAGTAGCAAGAGCACATTGGACTAACAGGCCAAATCTGGGGCCAGGACACAGTAGTTTTAGATAAATTATAGGGCCACCTCAGAATTCCAGACACCCAGGTAGAGCCCTGCTAGCTCAGCAGTTACAATGAAATCCTATATATGCCTCCCTGGAAGGAAGTCCCGTAACACTCACAAAAGAAGATTACAGCCAGGGATGCAGAAAAGACAGAGTACCGACTATGCACAGAAAAGGCACCAAGGCCTGGAAGGGATATTTGCAGGTGGGAGGGGTGCCAAAAAAGTCAAGATGGTGTCCATGGCTGTGCAATTGAGCCTGCCATCTTGACCTTTTTGAGCCGCCCCCCCTGCAACTCCCTTGAGGCCTGCCTACTGGGTGATCAATTCAGAATATACTGCCCCCTCCCAATTTGACACACCCAATCTGCTAAAGGCTGTGTGGCCACGGAAAGAAAACCAGAGTAGGAAACATCTCAATTTCCTTGTGAGAAAGGTGTGTTAGCTAGTCCTGACTGAATGACCACTTCCTATTTTGCAGTTTGTCTGGTACATTTTAGGATTGGGGGGGCAGAGGGGTGTTTAGAGCACACTCCCCCATCTTCTGAGGGCAAATGCAATGCCTCCTAAAGCATTCTATTTTGACAATATTTACTGGTGGAAGTATTTCCACTTAATATTATGCTACCTCTTCTAGCTTAACATGGAATGAAGTTCTTTTCCAGGCCTTTCTGGTAACTGACAATTAAAAGCTTTTGGTTTTAATCCCTGATTGCTATGAATACTAAAATCACAGGAAGGGGTAATGTTGTCAGAACTTTAGCTGGTCTTGTAAGTAACCTTGGGCTACAGGCAGACATAAGTTCTTGTCAGGTGCTTCCCGCCTGAGCTGTAAATGCTGCTCTTTTAATACTCCACTGATGCAACTAAAAAGAACAGCAGCAATTTAATATCTGCTCCAGGAAGAAAAGGAGTTAGAGAGGGCCTCTTTGCTCCATTGTGCAATAGGACAGGTTCAGTCATTTCCCAATCCCATTTAACTGAGATTGAAAATGTAGAGAAAAACAAAACTATCCCACCCCCTCAACCCCAAACCATGCCAAGGTTGAAGGGGGGGGGAGTTGCATTTGTTTTCTTAAACACAAACAGAACTAGCAGCATGGCGATACATGATTGGGTAGGCTCTCTTTGGGGGCCATGTTCATAGTCCTGTAGACTTTGTTCTTCAACAAACAAAGATCACAGAATCAAGGATCAGAGGGAAAATGCTTGGGATAACTAGGCTGGCCAGCATGCAAGACTGCAAAACAGAAGGGGAAGAAATAGCATGCATTAGTGTGGTGGGGTGGGCCAGCATGCAGGGTCATGTATCTAAAGAGACAGAAGTATGGTGGGCCAGTGTCAGGGTTATCATATCTGGGCTTTAGAAATCCAGTTGATCACTAGATGGTAGCAAAATGGAAAGCCCTAAGTCTTTAATAGGGACGCGGTGGCGCTGCGGGTTAAACCGCTGAGCTGTCGATCGGAAGGTCGGCGGTTCGAAACCACGCGGCGGGGTGAGCTCCCGTTGCTCGTCCCAGCTCCTGCACACCAAGCAGTTCGAAAACATGCAAATGTGAGTAGATTAATTGGTACCGCTTCAGCGGGAAGGTAATGGCGTTCCGTGAGTCATGCTGGCCACATGACCCGGAAGTGTCCTATGGACAACGCCGGCTCCAAGGCTTTGAAACGGAGATGAGCACCGCCCCCTAGAGTCGGACACGACTGGACTTTACGTCAAGGGAAACCTTTACCTTTACCTAAGTCTTTAATGCCATCTAGGGGTCAGTTTGACTTTTGCAGCCTGGATCTAGTAGCTCTGCCCAGTGTACATGGTCCCATCTCCAGATTATACAAAGAAGGTCAGAATTACTCTGAATCTGGGGGAGAAGGAAGGCTTCTCACCTGCAACCCATGGCTTAAAGAGCCCACTTTGGCCATTTCTACTGAAAATTGTTGGCATAGGTTCCTTAAATAACCTTAATATGGCTTTAAAAAAAAAAAACTAGTCAAACTTTTAGAACTTCCTCTCAAATCCAGAAGAAAAATCACATGTATGTGACTACTTCCTCCCCCACAAAATCATTGCTGCATCTGCTGTAGCCCTCACCCCAACATCTGAGGAACAGTGTTCAGTCACCGGAAGATTCTTCCTTCTGCCCCAGCACTTGACACATCAATTTCAAAAGTGACCATCACAAATATATTCTTAGTAAAAGCGGGCAATGAGATTTGGGATGCAAATACTTAGTATGCTACTAGATGCCAACAAAGCTGTTGACTTTTCACACCTTTTGACTGGTATCTAGTGGTTTCAGGGCCGCAACTAGGGACTGTGTCACCCGGGGCAAACATGGATTCCACAACCATTTTGGCCTCCCCCAGCACTCATTTTGGCGCACACACACCCCCCGTCCCCGAGTTGCAGCCCTGAGTGGTTTTCTGGATTTTTGCAGCCCAGATCTGGTAGCCTTTGATAAAATAAGGATGAGTTCTTACATTTTGAAAAGTATAGCATTAACACCCACATTGAATTAATTATAGTGATGGAATCATGTGATTGACTGACTTGATTATGTTGGATTGCAGCCAGATTCAATTCTACTTCTTCAACATCATTTTGGCAATGACACAGTAAAAACTGAGCATGAGGTTAAATCACAGCATAAACATTTCACCAGTGCTGGGCCTGAGTCACCAAAATAACAGCACTGATTCTGATGTCCTGAATATGAGACGATCCAGTTCCATGGGCACTTAAATGTGGTTTTGCATTTCAAATAATGCATCTTTTCATCTTGCAAAATCCAGATGTTATTGTTGATTGAGGCAAGTCTCTTCAAGACAAATTGAGATTGGTTTAAGTCAAACAATCCGTTATGAATGAACAGAATTTTCCATCTTCTTTATACTCTAAAGCACGAGGCTTACCTCTGGCAAGTTGGAGCTTAGCACACATTTTTTGGTTCTAGGATTCTTGTCGAACACCCCCCTTCTATTTGCTCTTTATTGTTTGATTTTATACAAACAATACAAATGCCTTACTATAAAACAATGGGACTCTGTGTTGGGCAAAGAAAATGAAGAAATCTGTTACAGTTACACAAGGTGTTTTTTTTTAAGTTCCATAGAGTCAGAAGGGACCTCAGAGCCCCTGCACACTACAAGATTCAGTATACCATCCCCGATAGATGCCTATCCAGCCTCTGTTTGAAACCTCCAGGAAAGGGGAAGAAACCACTCCATAACCTATTCCACTGATTGACAGCTCTCATTGTCAAGAAGTTCTTCCTCATGTCCAATCTATATCTCCATCCTTGAAGTTTCCTCCTATTAGTTCTAGTCTTACACTCTGGAGCAAGTGAGAATAAGTCTAAGAATAAGTGACAAAGCTTCGTATATTTGAAAATAGTTATCATGTCCCCTCTCAACCTTCCTTTCTGCAAGCTAAACATATCTAGGTCTTTTAACCATTCCTCATAGGACTTGGTTTTCCTTTAAAAGAATAAAGATATGCTGACAATATATAACATACCATTTAGAAGCATCTATAAAATGTATTATTTCTATTGTGATTCCAAATATTTCAGTTCATATACCACTCCATGGATTTATGGGGGAGGGTGGAAGGAATGGAGTGGGGGCAAATAGCATCACATGCATCATGACATCATTGGGTCTTGTCCAGGAACATATGAGCTCCTTGGTTTTTTCTCTTCAGCCAGACATCATTCATACAGCACAGTCAGTCCCAACTATCTATGACAGTGTTTCTCAACCTCAGCAACTGGGGAAAACTGGAAGTCCACACATATTAAAGCTGCTGAAGTTGAGAAACACTGCCGTATATGGTGAATCTTCCCTTTCCCAGACTAAGATTCCCTAGGAAGTCTGAGACTTTAAACCCTAGCAATTTAGGGTTGTATTAAATTGGGAAAAGTCATCAGTAAGATTAGTTTTTAAATGTTCATCATTTCTGTATTCACACAATGATGTATTCACATCGTTTCTATATTCCTTAAACTAAGGAAGCCATGGTTTGTTTAATCTTTATTGAATGAACTATAATTGACTAGGATTATATAACATGGCAAGCTATAATGTGTTTTATTTGGCATTCACTTTGCATATGGTATGAATCCAGCTATTGTGGTTTACTTATTGGCACAGTTAAATAAACCATAGCTTAGTATAATGTGTAAAGCCAGTTTATATATTATTTTCAGTGTTTGGTTCTGTTTCTCCAGTTGTTTCTAAAGTGTGGGAATATAAACAGCTGTTCCCCTTCTATGTCCCTGACATAGTTGTAGCTACAGTAATCTTACATGATGGAGAAAGACCTTTTTAGTAGATCTGAAAATGAAAAGAAATCATAGTATCATAGTATCTTTTCCTTATCGTATTTTAATGAAGGTCTGTTTCCTAATATTCTCACCAAATTATTTAATCACTTGGAAGACACCAGTTGAGAAAAGCTGATCTAATTGATTAATTAACTTGTGTAACTTTTAATCAGTTGGATCCATACATGGATTAAAGATAAATGTATAATTTTTGTACATGTGTAATTTTTCTCTCTCTTTCAGCAGGACTAGCCTGGGAAGGAAAACAATATTAAAGTTTCTCAAGGTAAGAATTTGTTTAAATCATTCAAACTGTTTGCAGACCAATGCAAATTACTGCTTTCTTATTCATTGCAACTAAGTTAGCAATCAATTTTCTCTAATCCTTTCATCTTTTGATCTTGTTCAGAAGAGGCACGTTGAAGTATTGGTTCCTTTTTAACTTGGGCTCTCTTTTCATTCAGCTCTCTAAATCAGTGTGTGTCAACCTCAGCAACTTTAAGAAGCATGCTGGCTGGGGAATTCTGGGAACTGAAGTCCACCCTTCTTAAAGTTGCTGAAGTTGACACACATTGCTCTAAATAATACTATTTCACTGTAACAGAGAGAGACTTGTGTAGTTCCTACCTTGTCAGCCGGAAAGCTGTAAAATGGATTTAAAACAGGAAGCTTTCAATCAATAATAGAAAAAGTTTACTAAATGGCAACTGCTCATTTTTCAAATATTATGAAAGACTTTTGGTTAGGAGGAAAGATTCTTGGAAATATTGTCTTGTATAAGCTGTTTACATGAAACTTGTGCTTTTATTATACCTTTAGCTGGCTAAGAAATGAGTTAGGTTCTCCTAGTAAACGTACCATGAAAATTCATGTGCACATATATGTGTATGTATGCATGTATAAACTAAATATTAATCAAGTTATTTGTCTAATAAATTTAAAGCTTAGTCTAAAACTAAAAGATCTTCACGAGAATATATAAGCTGAAATCATGGCAATGAAATCAATAAGGCAACATATCTTATTCCCCTTATTTCATCCTAAGGTTAAATTTCATGTTATGTTTAATGTGGGAAGATATGGTGTTCTTGTACTTATTTAGTTATGAAGTGGCTAAAGGGTATGTGTGAATGAGAAGTCATTGGAGAATTTCTCTTCCACCTAAAAAAAATTGAAGAAACAGTTGCCCCATTTTCTGTGCCCGCTAATTTCTTGGAAGATCGAAAGACAATTTTTACCCCATTCACCATAGTCCCAGTTCTGACCCGGCTTCCCTGTGTTTGCTATTTCAATTAAGAGAGCAGTCTTATTAAGGGCGAAGGTGTAACATCTGCTTCACACAACATGCAAAACCATGTGGTTTGTTTGCCTTCAGCTTAGCATGTTGCACAATACTGGACATTGCTGTGGTTTACCACATACTTGTATTGTGTTGTGTGAACTCAGCCAACAGTGAAATATTCCAACGATGACTTAACCCTGTGCATCTACCCAGTCAATGTACAGCTTCATCCACAAACTAACTCTGATTTTGCAGCTGAATATTTTTGACATTCTTAGGAGTTTGTTGGTGAGGTCTCAGCTTCCTAGCCAGTTCTATTTCTAGGAAGCCAGATAATTTAAACCATTTCTCTTTGGCTAAAGGAATCATGACTCTGTCTCGCTTTGCAGAAGATAGACCTCTGTTTCAAAGCTTCTGTTGCATTTCCGTTATTGTTATTATTCCTTTTCCTTAATCCTGTGTTATATTACTTTGATACTTTTGGGGGCAGGGAGGATGATGCAGAATTGGTTGTGTGCCATTTGTGTTGCCCACCTCAACTCCCCTTTCTTACGGCTGCATTGGAGACATGGGCAGTTAATTAGCTATAAATAAGAATTAATGGGTGGCTTTCATTAATGGCACCTCTACCCTCTTGTTCTTGAGGTAAGTGCTGAACAACTTTGCAACAGAGTGAAGACTTAATTTATTGGAACTTCAAAACAACAAGCTTTGCAATCAATGGGCCAAATTATCATGGTGATTCCATGGCATTTGTGTAATGACATTGTTTCCATTAAGTGACATAATTTGCAAAATGACAACATCACACAAATTGTATAAAATGACACAAGTGACCTAGATTGCCTCAGTTATGTACTCTCTGATTGAATGGACAATTAGGAATAACAGACACTCCCTCCCCACAATTGGTGCATTACATCAAAGTTTGTTGAAAAATGAAGTGACTCATTTGCATGGATATCTATCAGAAGATAGATAATCCAGGAGGAACTATAATTATAGAGGAGGGAGGGAATAAGAATAGAATGATGGGCTTGAACATGCAACACCTACCAACTGGGTGTCCACCATGCAACAACTGTTCAGAACTTATCACAAGATAATATGGGTTAATCACACTGCAGCTTTATATACAGTAGTTATTGCAAATATATGGCACGTTTTCTCAGGAAGTTTAAACTCCCCACAATTGGTGCATTACATCAAAGTTTGTTGAAAAATGAAGTGACTCATTTGCATGGATATCTATCAGAAGATAGATAATCCAGGAGGAACTATAATTATAGAGGAGGGAGGGAATAAGAATAGAATGATGGGCTTGAACATGCAACACCTACCAACTGGGTGTCCACCATGCAACAACTGTTCAGAACTTATCACAAGATAATATGGGTTAATCACACTGCAGCTTTATATACAGTAGTTATTGCAAATATATGGCACGTTTTCTCAGGAAGTTTAAACCCACTTATATAGGGGTCTTCATTAATTTTACCCCCACAACAACAAACCTGGGTCAGAATGACTGGTTCAAAGTCATCGGGGAAGCTACCATGATGAATGGGATCTGAACCTGGATCTCTTTGGACCAACCCCACTGTTCTTAAACACTATTCGTCACTTTCTCTTACATGCACTCTAGTGCTAGCAATGCTTTGCTAGGAAGGCAACACGTCTTGTCCCAGAGGGAGAATGTTGCTGGAGTTATTGTTAATTTTGTACGTGTGCATATAGGAAGGATATATCAGAACCTTTTATAACTAGCTACATTCATTTGTTAGCTTATGTCTTTATTTTGCCTTTCCTAATTTTATTATGATTGTTTTAATCTTTTATATACTATGGTGCACAGTTTTCTCAGAATATTGCTAAAAGACAGGATATAAATTTGTAAAATTAATAACAATGCCTCTTAATCACCGATGTTCTTAGTCCTACCAACTCTCTTCTTCCATCAATGAGACAAGCACCCTTTAAACATTCCAACATGTGTAGTCTATGGAATGTTACAATTACATTCTGAATTTTTAAACACATACCTTCCATGTTGATCTGTTCATTGCAGCCTTCTCAGATAGTTTACATGTTTTTTCCAAGCAGCACTCCTACAATACCCTTAGATTAACACATTGCAAAAAGAATAGAAAAAAAAGAGGTGGGGTAACTCCAGCTTATAGCATGAATACACTTTATAGGGAAATGTTCCCTGGCTGCAGAGGGATTTCCAGATGTGTTAGATTTAAGTTCTCATAAAGATAGCTCAGCCATAATGCGGTTTCATACCCATCTCATCTGGAAAGCAAAGTGAACGGAGAAATTTTGTGATAGCGTTTCAGTAACCAGTTTGTGGCTTTGGGAACTTTGCGTAGGCACCAACAGGAAGCATTTTGAAGTGCAAATGGCTGTAGGTCTTTGAGAAGTATTTGGACCTGCATTGGGGAAGGAAAAATGAATCTTACTGCGGGCTGTGACCCTACTCCCAAAACATTCCTCCCATATTGCAATGGTGCTCAAAGAAAAAAAAAGTTCCATTGAAGTCAGAGGGAAGGTTTTTTCCCCAGTTCTAATAATAGCAAAAGGAGCAGTTGATGAGGGTTAGGGTCCCCAAATTGCCCATCTTTAAACTGAATGTAAGGTAGAATAGAAACTAACTAAATAAATCAGCAAGGTCAGGGAAAAATCTTCCATTTCTGCCAATGTATGGTGTTTTTGAAGCTTGTATGTCTGTTTTTGATATACTTGATTCTGTATGCATGGACGTGTGTCTGTGCTCTATGTGGATTTTATCAGAAGAATGGCCCCACCCATTCTAACAATGTTCTTTCCACATATCATGGGGAGGGGTGTCTGTCCCCTAATTATGAGATTCCTGAAAGGGAATTCATCCTTCAGGTTGAAAAAGGTTCCCCACCCTTGTTTTAATAAAAGAAGATTTGGACACAGTTAAAGCATAGTCTAATAACATAAGCCATTAATCTATCCTATATTTTCATAATAACAGAAAAATGATAATATTAATTACAAAAATGGCTAAAGCAGGGCCCTTCCCATTTTTAACTGACAATCTGTAATTCATTGTTCTAAAATGTCTTGGCAGCAAATCATAAGAAATCTAGTCCATGTCTTTTAACAGAAGGAAATGCAGCTATAAACATTTATTTGTTCATTTGTTTGTTTGTTTGTTTAGTATGGCCACCCATTTCACCAAGTGACTCTGGATGGCGAACAAAGTTTAAAAAAATAAAAGCAATTGAAATAGTGCAAACATTAAAATACATTAATTATATTAATCAATTAAAACATAGCTAGAACAATGATTACATCATTTGCCTGGTTTGTGACCAAAAGACTACATGATCCTATTCTACTCTCTCTAAGGCAGTCTCCCCCAACTGGGCGCTTTCCATGTATGTGGACTTCAAGAGTCAGAATGACTGAAGCTGGAAATCCTGGAAATTTTAGGTCCCTTTGGGCAGGGCCGCAACTAGGGTCTGTGTCACCCAGGGCAAACATGGATTCCACGCCCATTTTGGCACACACACACCCAGCGCTCATTTTGGCACCCCCCCCAGCACGGCACCTGGGGCACATGCCCCGGTTGACCCCCCTAATTGCAGCCCTGCCTTTGGGGAAAGTAACCGCCCAGAGTCCCCCGTATGTGGGAGATGGGCAGTGATAAAAATATGATAAATAAATAAATAAAAAATAAGTCAGAGAATTACATAAACAGGATGATGACCATGAGAGGAATACATGGAGAACCACTGTATTAATGATTAAGGAACTGCACTAGGATAAGGGAAACCCAGTTCCATGTTCACCTTCAGTCAGGGAAGCACGCTGGGTGAATTGGGGCCAGTCACAATTGTTGTGAGGGGAAACTGGAAAACAGAAGGTTGTGTACACCATCTTGGGCTTCTAGAGGAAGGTGGGATACAAATCTTAGAAGCCCGTATTTCCATCTTCAGACTCTGAAGAATGTGCAGATGTGGGTGGAGACATTCTGACAGTGCACAGACCAAGGAAGTTGCTCTACAGAGGAAGCTTTGGGATCAGGCATTCTGATGTAGGGGGAGAAATTAGATGCAAGAGTGAGCTTCACTATGCTAGGCTTGCTAGCATGTTGGCTATAGTCCCCCCATCAACAAAAGGTATATAGAGATGCTGTAGAACCTGCCAGGCTAATCATAACAAGGAAACAGAACTGCTGTTCAATAAAATCTCTCCTTAAAAGGGGGGAGAGGGGACCCTTTACTCTCAAGTGTCCATTAAATCTGAATTTACACAATTTGACTCACTATATGCCATTTTACATTATTTGCATACTGACAATTTATGGTTTCCTCACTCCTCTGGAGGTCATTCAGCACCACAGGGTTGGTTATCATTAGTACACTGATGATATGCAGTTATATAGTTCAACCCTGTGATGCTATCAAGGTTCTGTCTCACTGTCTGCAGGTTATGGGAGTCTGGATGGGAATCAAGTGGCTTAGGTACATCTATATCAAGAGGGAGTAGCTGTGGATTTGGAGGCCACCCAGTCCCAGATATCTTCCATCATTCTTCTATCTGTGACACCACCTGTCCTATGGAACAGCATTCCCTATATGTGATTTGGATGGTTCCAACCCTGTAGACCAGTGTTTCTCAACCTTGGCAACTTTCAGATGTGTAGACTTCAACTTCCAGAATTCCCCAGCCAGCCTTGCTGGCTGGGGAATTCTGGGAGTTGAAGTCTACACATCTGAAAGTTGCCAAGGTTGAGAAACACTGCTGTAGACACTGATCAGGTTGTAAGCCTGTTGTAAGCTCTATGTTTTGCCTCTGGCTTGATATATTTTATTACTTTATTATCTTCCTTTTAGGTTGCAATGTTTTTAAGCCTTGTTAGCTGTCCAGACTCACTAAGCAACTTATGTATGTATGCAAATGATGGAAATTGACAGAAATAATGATATATAATTGAATTCTCCATACTATTACAGATATGGATTTAGTGCATTTATTTTGGGAGGATGTCCTGATGCAAATTTGTCCTTTGCATCCAAACTTTGGTAAAAGGTTATTTGTTAAGTTTTTCTGTATTAGATTTGCAAGGCCTGTAATCTACTTACAAAGGATCATTCCTAAATATTGAATTAGGACACAACAAAGGGCAGTCAGAGCAAAATCACTGCTCAGGATATTCATTTTTTACTATAAGTATACAAAAAAATAAACATACTTCTTCTAGATACCGGTTTTATCCATGACATTTTTTTTTTAAAATTAAGCTTTACTCTGTTTCCTAGCAATTTGGAGTCCACCTTCCTTCTCCAAAAACGTTCCATTTTTAAAATACCTTTTTGTGTCTTTTGAGCCAAGGACAATGTCTCAAATTTAAGAAAAGTTCCAAAATGGAAGGATAATTGATCTGATCTACATGTTTGTCTAGAAATTATGTATCAGGTTCTTTCACTAAAACTGTGGACCAGCAAAAGATGTCCTCATGGAGGTGAGAGTCAACACTTCCTAACCCATTCTTGTCAATTCTTCAGGTATATTTCAACAACCTTTTTCGAGCCACACTTGCTTCTTGAATAGCATGCTAATAGCTAGACAAAACTGACATTGATTTAATTTAAATCTAAAATAATTTAACTAATTTAAATTAAATATATGTTGCCATGTGTTATGGTTAATAATTTCTCTCTTCTATCACCTTAAAACCTAATAAATGTTATACTTATGGGCTTCACCAATATGTATCACAACTCCCATAACCGCAGGCCTATAATGATTGTTACATGATTAATTAATTCAACCCTGTGTCTCATAGCTGACTGCAAACTTTTAAGTAACAGGCTTAACTTTGTTAATGAGAAGAAAGAATAACAACAATCAAAATTTCTCTGGCAATCAAGGTAAGCATTAAATAAATACATTCTAGGGATTAATCCTGGTGAAAGGAAACAAATGTGTCCTATTTCACTTCCTGAAAGATAGAGTAAAAAATGTGCACTTATTTGTATCTTATACTTCCCATCCAGAAATGCTGGTGGTAAGAAATTCAAGTGAAGAGGTGGGAATTTTCTCCTATATTTAGGAATGTTCTAGAGAGATTTAGAAAAGTATGGATCAGATTTAATGCGATATAGTCCCCCAACAAGGATGAGCATGTCTTACTTACTATTAAAAGAGAATTCTGAAAATCCACAAGAAATTGAATAAAACATTGTTTAGCTTTTCATGATCACAGGAATAATAGATGCCCAGAAAGGGATCCATAGCATGTAACCTAAAATGGAGTTTTTTCATTCATGATCTAACATGTTGGTCTGGGGAAATGACAGCAATGTAATCCAATGTGGAATTGGTGGAAGCTGTGTGCAACTACAGATTTTAGGCCTTAGCTTCCTTCCAGTCCAAAAGTCAGCAATTGGTACAAAGTTGTAGACACTGTAGGAAGAGAGCTGTGTTCATTGATGATGGCAAAAAAAAAAAACCCAGAAGTCTGGTAGCACCTTTCCAACTTACACATTTTATTAACAGGCATGAGCTTTTGTGAGCTGAAGCTCACTTCATCAGATGAATCCTGGTCAGAAATATTTCATGAATTAAGGCTACCATAATTGGCCTATGAAAATCTGTGTGACCGCTACTCAGCAGCATGTTTTTGGTATCTGTTGGTGATTGTCTAGTGAACATTTGGATTTTGAAGCCCAGTTATGGTTGCCCTATTTTGAACATAGCAGCCCAGTTCAAAGAGCATCAGTTTACCAGTCCTTCCTTTTCAATCACCAAAGAGAAATCTGTAGCCATAGAAGCCAGACTCTCCATTATAGAATCCATTGACAGAGTCCTCTAAGGCAGTGTTTCTCAACCTTAACAACTTGAAGATGTGTGGACTTCAACAATCAGAACTGAACCCTGCAGATTCTTCTGTAGATAAGGCCTTGAGCCTATGTTAAGACTGCATAATGCATTCAGGACATGGGGCAAAGCCAACATATGTAGATACTGTACATTCTCCTACCCAGTTTAGGTCTCGTGTTCACAAAGTAAAGGGGATCTAATCACAGCAAAATAGTTCAACCCACCTCTGAAATTATTTCATATTAGCAGAAAACATCCCATAACGATCACGTATTAGTAACCAAGGACTCCAAATTGCTTGCTCTAAAGGCATAAATTATCTGCTATAAATGGCTCATTCACCACTAATCAGCTGAATTTTTGACACTTAATGACACTATAATGATACTATAAAGAGCAAGGCATTAGTAGGACAGAGTTCAATTTATGATCAATTGTAATAAAGGAATGAATTCAAGTGGCTTCACATTTAGCTGAGGTAGCATCAGTTAACAGGCAAGATTATGATTTTGCCAGAGATGCTCAACTATTAATGTGCAATGTGAATTAACTTTTTGTGTTAGATTTATATCCTTCCTTTCCTTCAAGAGCATAAAATGTTTTATATGGGAACCTCAGGCCTTTGATTTTATTTGCATAAAAATAACTCTATGAGGCAGGTTGGCATGAGAGATAGTGACTGTTGCCAAGGCTGAGGAAAGATTTTGAACTGCAATACCTCAAATGCCAGCTTCAACAGAACAACAGTCCACAGAGCAGAAGGGAAGGTAATTTTCCAGTAGAATCAAAATTATATTCTTGTTTCAGTGTTTTCCAGTAATGAAGCTGAATCCAAAATACAGAAGGCTCTTTTGGATAAGTTCTGTGGCACTGTGAATTGAAGTTGGTTCCCTACAAAATCATACAAATTTGATGCAAAACAATACAATGGAGGCTTTATGAGAAATTTGGTGCTTTGGAGACCTGCAGAAAGATTTGTGTGTCTGCAAAAGTGGTAATAAGTGAAAATCTATCTTACAACTCCTTAGACTTTTTCCCCTTCAGGGTGTTTGAGAATATCTTTCAAATTCCTCTTGGTCATTTTTAATTTTTTTCTCTGAGTAGCTTTATCATTGGAGGTGCTGAAGAGTATTGCTGATGGTATTGTTATTTTCCACTGTAAAATCTTACCATCCGTCTGAATGTTCTCTTTCAGCTCACATTTGCCAATTGCAAAAATCTTATGGGAAACATTCTCTCACAAAATCTTCCCTTGGGATTTAACTGAAGCATGGGAAGCCAGGTATTGTACAGGCTGTTGTATAGATTATTGTGCAATGAAAGTCAGGATATTATCCATTGGCTTTCTTGTAATAAAATGCCCATGAGAATTTCATCTAATTTTTTTTCTTTTTGGAAGGAATTCTAAGGCACATTTCCTTCATCAGATTAAATGAGAACCGATAGAAAAATGAAGGATGCCTTTTTCTCACATGTCACTAAATACTTGCAATGTGGTTTCCATTTCTCCATAAATCAAAGAAGGAAATGGGGAAAGGAAAAAGTGAAATCAAGTGGCTTTCTCATCAAGGAACAGTTCGCCAGGGCCTTGTGGAGCCCTTTGCTGTATAAAAAGAAAAGGCACTGGATGCCCAACCTAATGCATTTTGGTCCATTCTGAATAGTCAAGGGAAATCATTGGAAGATTTTAATTCAAACTATTTACCATTGGCGAACAGTAGATGTGTTATCTTTTTAGGAATCCTCCTGAAATGAAAATCCTATCTATTGACTTGTAGTTTTGAAGATTTTTTCCCCCAATATGCTAGGGTCTGCAGGTTTAATTAAGATTGTCCACAAAATAATAAGAGAGCTAATAAGTCTTACATACTATTTAGTAGTAAATGGAAAGACCTTTACAGAAGAACTCTTCAATCTACTTACCTGAAATTTGGGAGTGTTTATTCCCATTGCAGGGACAGTTAAGGCTGCAAATGCCATCTAATTTTTCCCCACCTAAGAGAGTTACAAGCTCCATTCCAGCTCCAAAATCCCCACAGCTATTTCTCTGAAACTTGGCATTCTTCATCACATTAGGAATATTTACTGTCCTGTGATTTTCATCCTGTTCCACTGAAAAATTAAACAGTTCCATCTTTAATTTTTTTTGCATGCTAGTTTGTGAGCGGAACATATTTTGCTTCAGATGGAGCATGATACGTGTGATTGGTCTGAGATGAAGCAGGCTGTTCTCCAAAACAACAAATTGGGCTAAATCTTATGGTCAATTTATACTCCTAGAGTTTTCTTTCATGTAACTACTCTTGTTAATATGGAGAGTAAAGCCATTCTTAATGGTCTCTGCTCCTTTTCTCTGTGAATTCAAGACAATATACATGGAGTTTCCCTTCATGTTATCCCCACAACAGCCCTGTGAAGTAGATTAGGCTGAGAGAGGGTGACTGGTCTAAGATCCAAGGCCAAGATTAGATCAGATCTCCCTGATTCCCAGTCCAATGGCACACATGTAGGTTTTCTGCAGAATTTAGAACAATGAATAGGCAGGATTCTAAATCTTGCATGCATGCAGAGAAGCAAGCCTTCCATTTTATACCTTTCATACCAACTAATGAATGGAGAAGGAAGATAGGGACAAACACGCAGCAAAAGTATTCCTCTGATTATTACTGGGTTAGGCAGGGATGTGTGCAGGGTGTGTCAAAAAAGTCAAGACGGTGGCCACAGTGATGCAATCAAAGCACTGCATGGAAAAAACAGGGGGACCTTCAATTGCAAAGTCATGGCCAACATCCTGACTTTTTTGACCATGCCCTGCACACACCCCAGTGCTAGAGAAGATGCCCAAAGAGGACTTATATTTTCCAATATAATATAATAATATTCCATTGCTGTGATAAAAATTTAAAATATTTGGAATATTATATATGTTAGAATGGAAGAAAAGCCATAATACCTGCATCAGTCTTTGCCTTGATTTTTTTCCAAACTGAAAACCAGCCTTGGAAATGCCCTATAGAGAAAAAGAGTGGCAGGAGGAAAGAAACTGACCCTTTTCTCACTTTTTCCTGTTTGTCCTATGGAAAAACAGCTGGAAAAAATTAGACAGTTCTTCTTTCCACCATATTTTGCTTTCATAGCAAAAAACAAAAAGACTTGGGGAAATACATTGGTCTAGTTACAAACAGCTGAGTGTAAATTACTCAGATGTTCATCAAGTTTTAAATAGATTTTATGAAAGTTATTCTTATGTTTTTAGAAGACACCTTGCCTGGGCTTACTTCCATCTTTCCGTACTAGTTACTATTTGTCTAACTCCCAAAAGAGGGAGAGGGAGCTAGGCACACCAATACAACCATTTCTTTGCATAAACAAGTACATGAAAAAGTTGTTAGTATCTCTTTTTCCAACAACATTTTCTGAAGGCCACACAGCCAAACTTTTTTTTAAAAAAATGGGGGTTTTCCAGAGCAGATTTTGAGATATTTTTAATGGGGCAAAAGGAATAAACAAATGAGCATGAACTCACATCTTCAGGTATGAGTAATTGGTGTTCAGTCCTGATGTTAATTTTTCTCTTTGGCTTTTTGTACCATAGTTCATTCTCACAAGATTCCTAAATTTCTCTTGAGTTCATGAAGTTAGGTTTCTAATTTCAAGGCAATAGGACACAACTGCAATCAATCAATCAATCAGTCAATCAATATTGTAGGTTCTAGATCTCCCTGATGTTTACAATTCTACTATGAATGGTACTATTATGAAGTGAATGTTTTATACTCAATGCTGTATTAAAAGTTGTTCCAAGGAAGAAACAAAACACCCATCCCAGTGACGTCCTGTCCCAAATGTACACAAGTCCCCCCCACCCACTGCCACTTCCAAACTGTCAACAATAGCTCCTTTTCAAAGATGTTTCATAAGAGTTTGAGTTCAAAGGGCTGCAGTTCAGCGATCACTGGGGTACAGAAGTTACAAGCTTAATTCGGTAATATGAAATGTGTCTCTCTTCTGGTATGTCGTCAAGAAGAATGTGTGTCATTTGGGAACAGGTATTGTAAAAATAGTGAGGCCATAATGAATTAAAATGAATCCCTTTGGAATGGCTCTTATTTTATACCTATGTGATTAGAATCCAAGAATTGCAGAGTGGGAAGGAGACAAATAGACAAACAAGTCCAACCCCTGCTCAGTGCAGGAATCCAAATTAAAGCATTCAGGATAGATTGGATCTCGAACTTTGATTTAAACACTTTTGTGAAGAGGAGCCCACCATAGGGAGAGGGAGCTAGGCACATCAATATAACCATTTCTTTGCATAAACAAGTACATGAAAAAGTTGTTAGTATCTCTTTTTCCAACATTTTCTGAAGGCACACAGCCAAACCACTTTTTTTAAATAATGGGGGTTTTTCAGAACAGATTCTGAGATATTTTTAATGGGGCAAAAGGAATAAATAAATGAGCATGAACTCACATCTTCAAGTATGTCTAATTGGTTTCCAGTTGAAATGTTTTTACACGTATGATGTTTTTTCCCCCTCTATAATTGAAGCCTATTTTTCTGTGTCCTGTAAGAGAGAAAAAACATCTTGTCCTTCTTTATGGCTGCCCTTCTCTTGCTCTTCTCAGGGCTAAATACAAGCACACTTACCTAGTTCCCTCACATTTTATTTCATAGCAGTTATTACGGTCCTGTATTTGAAAGGTCCCAACCCATGCACTAAACCCTAGGTTCAGACAACACTCCAATTCAAAACCATCCAGTTGATAAGCACATGCCACCATTTTACTTCCCATCACTTGTAGCTCTTCACTAAAGTCTGGGGCTTATTGTGTCTCTGAATTAGGAGTTACCACCATTTTGAATGTATTTATTAAATTTATACAGCAACTCTTTAGGATAGGGTGGACTGAGATAGATTGCAGTGAGCAGGGGTTGGTCCAAAGCTTCTATGACTGAGAGAGGACTTGAAGTTGGGCCAGAAGGGAAATGCAGGAGGGAGAGAAGGTAAGTGAATGATGTACAGGTAGTCCTCGACTTATGACCACAGTTGGGACAGGAATTTCCATCATACATTGTTGCAGTCGTAAGTCGACCCATCACATGACTGGACCCAATTTTATGACCATTTTCCGGTGGTCATTAAGTGAATCACTGTGATCATTAAGCAAATCATGGGTCACTAAGTGAATAACCACCATTGTTAAGCAAATCCAGCTTTCTCAATGGACTTTTTTGCTGCAAATTGCAATCATGTGACCACAGGATGCTGCAACTGGTTGTAAAGGCAAGCTGATTGCCAAGTGCCTGAATTGCAATCATGTGATTGAGGGGGTGGTACAACAGTTGTAAGCGTGAATACAGGTTGTAAAGCACTTTTTCTGAGGCTGTCATAACTTTGAACCATCGTTAAAAGAACAGTCATAAGTTGAGGACTACCTGTACTGTGCACTGTGATATCAGAACACAAATTCCACTCCTTACACTCTTGTATGCGAAATTGCAATGCAATTATGAAAGGACAGGATTTGAGTTGTGATGTCTAGACACATGTTCTGTCATTTTGGTGTCATTGCAGTAAGAAGGGACACCTATGTCTAAGTGGTGGCATGAGACACACACACACACCCAACACACTGGATGGCTTTTGTGGAGAGAAGGCTTCTGTAGCTTGCACAGAAGTCTAATTGTCCTTTCATTAAGAAACCACTGTTAACCAGTTGGCTAGCTTTACCACCACCTAGTGGAAATCACAAGGCACAGGAGTGTATAATTTTCATCAGATTGTGCATAATATAATAAATATAGTCATCTGCCTTTTACCTGGAGGGGGGGGGGAGGGAGGATTTTTTTTTTCATGCCAGATGGAAAGATACGAGTCCTAGGTCTACTTTGCTTAAATTTAGTGACTGACACGGCAAAGAATTAGCAGCACCCAGATAATCTGCAGATGCAGCCCTGATACCAAAATTCCACAGCATTTTCAATATTTTGGTCTGGCAACTCCATGGAAAACACTAGAAGCAGCTTCCCTCCATTCCAAAGCACCCTGTAGGTGTAATAGGTTGCCTTTTTTTTTTCACTTTGACCCTGTCATTCAAAGGCCCTCAGTAAATATGCCCTCTACAAAATGAATCTGTTGACCTCTGCCCTCTTCCACCATCTCTCAAATAGATTTCATAGCACAGCCCACAACTTGTAATTTAGTACAATTCCTTTCAGCTGGCAGCCTTTTTCAAGAAGAGAAGGCTCTTTGTTGTTGTTGATTTGTTTTTGCATCACTTAATGTGGAGCCTATATCGATGTTTTGTTTTCATATGCTCACCCAGCCACCCTCCCTCTTTTACTGTTCAGACAGCCATTTATGTCCTGCTCCAGCAGTTTTCCCTCCCTTCCATCTGCCTTTCATGAACAAAGAACAATTGGGCTGCTTCACTTTAAGTTATCACAGGCTCAGGTCATCAATAACAAATAAAACCTCATAACCAACACAAATTTATGGCACCCTCAGTTTTGTCTAGGCATGGTGTTTACTATTCCTCACTGTTTGGGGAATGTGACTTCCTTATATAAGTTAGGAATAAGAGTGAGTACCCTGTAGAGGTTAAAGCTGGAATCAGGGCTGGTCTTACCATAGGTCAAATAAAGCATCTTCCTCAAGACGTGGCCTGTGATAGGTGGCAAACTGGGGCCAAGCCCTAACCACTGAGCTTGTCAAGACCTTAACTCAGTGGATTTCATGCTGGCTGTGGAATTCTGGGAGTTGAAGTCCACACATCTTAAAATTGATGAGGTTGAGAAACATTGCCTTAACTGAGGAATATGATTAAGGAAGCAAGATTCACAAACTATGTTTCATAAGTTTTAATGTGAAGAACTAGAGCCTTGGGTTCAGAATCTTGAGAATTGAGATAGGAACCTTCCAGCCTTTCTATTCATCAAGGCCATGTCTCCTTGAAGCTTCTGAATTTTTTTTTCTTGGAATACTGGACAGATTAAGAATCCATTTATTGGATAAGTCTGTAATAGGATTTCCTGTACATGTTTAGAGATACTCCTCTCTATTTCTCAGCATCAGCACAATCTCTTTCAGCACACCTGACCTGCTACCTGTTCAGAAATCCAAAGCTCTGGAAAGGTGGACTGTCTTGCCAGCCACTTTTATGGCATTGCTTTGAGGGAGACTGCAGAATGAGGTATTGCAAAGGGCTCACTGTAGCAGTGCTTATCTGGACCAGTGTTTCTCAACCTGTTTGCTGGCTGGGGAATCCTGGGAGTTGAAGTTCATACATCTTAAAGTTGCTGAGGTTGAGAAACACTGATCTAGACCACTCCCATGAATCATTCTAGGAACTCTCTCAAGTAAATCTATAGGACTGTTGAGCACTTATCAGCCACAGGTTGAAGGTAGCATTGTTCCTGCTAAGGAAAGAAACAGATGGTGGGGGAGTGGGGGAGTGGGAGGGAGAAGCTGCCATTTTTCTTCCATCTCAAATGGCAGGTACTGAATCTTCTTGGGTCACTCCTGTTTGGAATCTTGGGGAGATCTTGATTCAAACTCTATATAGCTGAGAAACTCACTGGGTAACCTTGAGCCAACCACAGTTTTTCAACTAACTGTACTAAAAAACAATGGCAATATAGAAAGAGGAAAATAATGTCTGCTTATCTGAAAAAAAGCAGCTCTTACATCCTGATTCCAATTTAGTTCTTCCAATGCTGCCATTTCTTAGCCAAAATGAAAACAGCTGCAGAGAACAGGGAGTCATTAGCAGATTTAGAATAACCCCAAAGCGTGCATAGAAACATCAAATATTTCAGAAAGCAAGCTAGGGGAGGATATTCTCAAAATAAGAATTCAGCATTTTCAGCAGCCGCAGAAGACTGATCTATTAGGGCTGTCAAAATCCAGATGGCCTCTAGAGGACAGCAGTGAGTCAGAATTTCTGTACCCCTTTGCTGCAATCTAGTTTACTCTGGAGACTGGATCTAATTGTCCTAATAATGACTGAAACCTGAAATCCTGATGAGAGGAAAACAGTGGCAGCGAAAGGGAAGGGAAGAGATACACAAGGGGACAAAAGTAGAAAGAGGTTCTGTGTTGTTTGCTCACTTCCTAGCTCATATTGCAAAACTAGAACTGCCCTGAGGATCAACCCAAGATCTCTCAAGTCTTGTGAAATATCCTTCTTGAAGTTTTGGAGTATTGCAGCTGATCAGTACAGAGATTCAACTGTCCCATGGTGGGTTCCTCAGCATTGCATTATAAATTGGAGAACCTCTCCAATTTCTTCTTATGCACTTCTGATCCTGTTTGTGGATTGTTTCTGCAGCTGATCATCGGAAGCAACATTACTGCATAAAGCGAAAGCTAACCTTCTCCCTAAGATTTGTAATAAGAATTTTTTCCATGCTCAGACATGGGAAAACAGGCCTTTTTTCCTAGCAGTGCACAATACAATTCACATCCCCTTCATTTGCCCATCCATTCTGGGATTTGCAGCCCCTTGCCACCACAACTTAAAACCTCTGATTCAGTATTTCTCCCTGATGCTTTGCAGTGAATAAAACTGAACAACCATCATTATGCTTTCCTTTTTAAAGGCAAAGCTATTCAAGACTTACTTATCCTATCCACCTGGGATATTTTTTTTAGTTAAAACACGTACAAGTGTGCTTCTTTGCATTAGGGTATACATCTGACAAAGTCTACTGTATATACTAAAAAGAAATACAATTAATTTTCTTTAAGATTGCAGCCCCAGTAAATTGGGGCTGCAATGTACTTAAATGTACTATAGTTTAATAGCTATAGTTTAAGCTCAATTTTCAGTGTGAGATATACTAAGAAAAAAACCACAAATCTAAACTATGGTTCTTCAATTTGTGGCTGAGGGGTATCACGTAAAACCAGACAATAAGAAGTATTTGCAGAAATTGGAATACTGAAATAAAGTTTGGTCAGGGTTTGATATAGAAGCTATCAGGCTCCCCAAACTGGTTAGTTAAATCGTCCAGAAACAAAAGAAGTCAAGGATTCTGTTGTTCTGTTTAAAAAAAAGAAGGAAATTTCTGCAGTTGCTCTCCTGGTTCTCAAACAGACTTTTCCAGAGCTACCTGGAGATGCAAGAAACCCCGCTTGAGACATTTGCATGCAAAGTGTATGTTTTGCCCCTGAGCTATGGGAAAGTTGTATGAAAGGATCCTTTCCTGTACAACTGTTAAGAAAAGTACAATTCACATCTATCTATATCAGAGGTGCCCAAGATTTTTGGGCTGAGATACCAAAGATCTTTGAGAGATGTACCTAGGTGCATTTGGGACAAAGCCTACATTTGATTATATTTCATTTACGATTCTAATTAAAGCTGTTGTAGAAAAAAAATAATGTAAAATGATCACATAAGGCCGGAATTTATAGAATTCCATTGGTCTACCCACAACCTTACTTAAATAACACCTCTTTTTTATTTGTCTGATCTTATTGGGGGGGAACATTTATCATAACCAATCACATCTCATTAAGGAGGAGGAAAAAAATACCCTCTTTTTATCATGTGGTACTCTATATGTAGCTTCAGACAACTGCAAATTTTTACATCAAAGTTATTAACCTCTGAAAAATGGAGGTTATAATAATGGAAGTGCTGACACACTTCATCATGAAGGTCACCAGCAGTGTTGTTATAATAAACTCAATGTTCTCTCTCTGGAGATTGGGCAAAGAGCCTTTGTGATGTCCTACTTAATAAAAAAAAATGAAATTGGAATTCACATTTGCAGAGCTTCCTTGATAGACTGCTCTCTAAGTGCTTTCAGCAAACCAAAGGGAATAGGAAGAATATGAAGCCACAAGCTCTTTAACATCACTTTGTCGGTAGCTATGAATGATGAAAACATAACTGTTTTTTTTTCGGTGTCTGTTATTTTTTGTCCTTGGCAGAGAGTATCTGCCTAGCTGTAGTCAGAGGCTTTTCCCTTTTCCTGGGCTCATCGAAACGATTTGCCTCAAATCCACCTTGACAACTCTGTCAAAGCAGATGACTGATACTTCCTGCTCAAGTTTCAATTGCTGTGAGCTGGTCATGGATCATACCACTCCAAAGTGCATGAGGGGAAGTCATTTGATTATTTCCCCCTTTCAACAGGAAAGTGAAGGCAACCACAATGAAACTAGAGGTAGTCCTTGGCTTACGACCACAATTGGGACCAGAACCTCCGCTGCTAAGCAAGGTGGTCTTTAAGTGAGCCATGCCTGATTTTATGGCCTTTTTGCCATGATCGTTAAATGAATCACATAGTCATTAAGCAAATCTGGCTTTCTCCATTGATTTTGCTTGTTGGAAGCCAGCTGGGAAGGTCACAAATGGCAATCATGTGACCCCGGGACGCTGCAACCATCGTAAATACATGCAGGTTGCCAAGCACCTGAATTTTGATCACATGACCACAGGGGACTCTGCAATGGTCATAAGTGCAAGGACCGGTCATAAGTCACTTTTTTCAGCGCTGTTGTAACTTTGAATGGCCATAAGTCTAGGACTACCTGCAAAGACGAAGAGTAAAGACAGCCTTCTCCACAGTAGGCTATTGTTCTAAGTGTGAGGTGATTCTGAAGCAGTACAGTTCCAAAAATGGTGTAGTCCTAATAAAAATGTCATGGTATGACTCTTCTTCTATTCTACATCTGTTGCAGTGATTCAGATTCAGCAGAAATTGCATGAAATACCAATTTGCAGGTGCAATATTCATTACTGTATCCATGATTAAGATGCTAAATTTCTAGGTTGAAAGCTGAAGGCTGCAATTCCAAGCCCAAACTGTTTGCAAAGGATTTCCCTTCAAGTAAACACTCAACAATAGTGCTCTGTTAAAAGACATTTCCACAATTGCAAAGGAATTCTTCCAAGGTTTTGGATCAGAAAGAAATATAGCAAAGAACCAACAATTATTCTATCTTTTGAAAAGGAACTGGCTTCCCTATTAGCTTCATATCCATCAGTCAACACAGGAAAGTCCCACACCTGGAAACGTACCAGTTCTGTTCAATTATCTGGAATAAAATAGGTTTCCTTGTCATGTTAAATCCCATGGCTGCAGGGCTCAAATCTGCCATAGCATGTCAGGATTGCTTAAATCCCAAACAAAGTCAAGGAGTCATGATGGAGAATGAGATTAAAGGAAATCACTTTTATGGACCTTTCACAGGATTCAATTAAAAACAAGGGAAGAGAAGAAATGTATCTTTTGTATCTTTTGACAAGAGCAATGCTTGAATTAATTAGGCTTAATCCAGTCTGGCATGCATTTGGCCAAGAGGTAAATCTGAATCTCATATCTTTATTAAGGGTCAACCACATGTATGTCATTAAGATGGATTCCTAGGGAAGGAAACCGTATTTCCATACTGTATAAGCTTTCTTTTTCTGCCTTGGGCAGCAGGGATGGGCAATACTGGACGGCACGGAGGCTGTCGTTCATACACCTGATCACCCAGGGAGACTCAGAAAGCCACCCACTGATGTGGTGGCATCACTGGAAGGGGGCAGAGATCTGAGGAGCTATGTTTTTAGGGTTTTGGATATTTTAAGGATGGGGATTAAAACGGGGATTCTGGGTGGGCAAACATCCCATTAAACTCCCTTCCAACTCAGAAAAATGATCCAACATTGTTGGTTTGGCAATTGATTTCCAGACAAGTCTAGAGTTTTGTGAGGGAGGTTAAGGGAGGAAATGGGAGCAGTTTGTCTCCTAAAGGTCTTTGCGCTTTATTCCCATCCTTAGAACTAGAGGTAGTCCTTGCTTAACGACCACAACTGGGACCAGAATTTTGGTTGCTAAGAGGAGTGGTCATTAAGTGAATTCAACCTGATTTTACAACATTTTTCTGGTGGTTGTTAAGTGAATCACCATGGGTGTTAAGGGAATCACACCATTCCCCATTGATTTTGCCTGCCAGAAGCTGGCTGGGAAGGTCAGAAATGGCAAGCATGTGTCTGAAGGATGCTGTGACGGTCATAAGTGCGAACCGGTTGCCAAGTGCCCAAATTGTGATCGCATGACCAAGGGGACACTGCAATCATCATAAGTGTGAAGACCGGTCATAAGTTGGTTTTTTCAGCCCTGTTATAAGTCCAAACTGTCACTAAACAAATGGTCATTAAGCGAGCACTACCTGTACTCAGACCATCAAAACTAGGATAAACAATGCATTCTCCACTGCCCAACTTGTGACTGGCCAAGGAGTCATTGAGGGTAAATAGGCAGAGCTCTGATAGATTATAGATGCAATAGCAATCAATAGTCACATGTAGCTTGCAGTCTGGGGGTGTTCCTGTCCCTGTATTAGCTGCCAGCTCAGCAGAATAAATAGCCAGGTCTGTTCCTTCATAAATGAAGGTACGAAGTAGTTTCAAAGTATAGAAATCAGCATTATCACCTTCCAATGCCTGCAGATCATGCAGCCGCTAACATCAAATCCTATGTGTGAGCTTCCAAAGTTGTTTGGATAGATTAGATTGACCCTTGTTTAACTAGCAGGGTACATTCTTAATAAATAGCTCTTGAGCACACTGAAACTTTGTCATACTGATCTGACAAAAGAGTCTTGCCAGAGTAGTATGTGAATGGGGAAGGAAATTTATGATCACCAGATTGTGTAGGCTTGTTCCGAACTTAATGATCTCCATCTTGATCAATAATCCTATGAAGTAGTTATGCCAGAGACTGGAATGCAAGTCTTCCTTCAGAAGGAATAAGTAAGATTTAAAGGAACTGCTGCCACTGAGAAGGGCAGCCAAATGTAATAAAGCCTCAGCCGATATATAGATATCTCCTGAAGCAGCACACAAAAGCTCCTTGCTTAAGTATGAGCATTCTTGTTTCAACAGTACTTCAGCATTTTAATCATTCCCTTATCTAAGCTTGGGTGCTGCCTGAACGTGTCTGGAGGAAAAGCCAAACATTCACAGCTGTGTAAGTAACAGCCATTATAAAAGGGGTTCTAATTTCCAAAGTTGCTATGACTGGATGACCCTTACTAATCATCTCCACAAAGGAGAAGCTTTGTGTAACCAGGGCAAACAAGCTAACTAAGTAAACTTGGAGATCTCTGAAAAACTGAGACCACTGAGACATAGGACCAGAACTATGGGGCAGACCTAATTTGTTCAAACCACAACTTGACTACAACTACATTTTAGTTCCTTTCAGAAATGCCTTAGTGAGTTCAATAAACCTGTGGAGAAGTGGGTGGAGGGGATCTTCAAGAGTTCAATGAAACTTCTTTTATCCTTGCTTATTTACTTCCTAAATGAGAAACAAGGCTGAGATAATGGCTGTTTTCACAGGTTGAGGGAGAAATTCCCTAGTCTTCAACTATGTTCAGATGACAATCCTAAGGAAAAGGTGAGAACATGCATACCTTGCCTTGTCCTTTATAACATATCACTTGTTAATTAGAATTGGAGGCTTCAGGGCTATCTGAACCTGGAGTGGCCACCAGGTTTTGTCATATATGCTCTATCTCCAACCAGCATCACTATCAGACCAAACTATAATGAACTTCTATGAAAGTACAGAAGTCATTCAACTCATCTCAGGGTCAAGTCTGGTTAAATCCAGTCTCTATTAAATCCAAAATAGAGACTGTGTTGCACTAGCATATGATGAAAAGTAAAATGAAAGTGCGTGCATTCTTGTCTATATTGCTTAGTATTTCCCATAAAGAACTTGATGCTATAGCCCAGCATTGGGGAATTTCTGGCCCTCCAGAGGCTTATTTTAAACTATTTTTATGTGGTTTATAATGTTTTCTTTTACTATTGTCAGCTGCCTTGGGAGTTTTAGAAGTATGATATATTTATTCAGTGAAATAATACAAGGAATATTCAAATGGGTCTCAAGGCTCTAAAATGATCCACTGTTACTAAATGGAGATGATTTGGCCTGTCTGGAAAAGTTATACTACAATAGGGGTAGGAAAACCTCAAGCCCCAAGATCTGCATGTGGCCTTTAACCTTCTATCAGTGGCCCTCTGAACTCTCCCTAGCCATGATTGATGAAAACTAATAGCACAGTTTCTCACTATTTAGAAAATACAGTATGCTACAGTTTTCATGTAAGCTGTAAGATTACATTTCAAGAAACAAAATCCTCCTAAATTCTGCAAAAGCAAACTAACAAAAAAACCAGCCTTGCTCACATACAGGCTGCTGCAATACTGACTTGGTGCCTTTGCCCTTTCAGCATCCTTTCCCACCTGAGATGTTCCACATGAATTGGCCTTTACTAGGTGGGAATTCCATGGGATTGCAACCTAAGCACATCTGAAGAGTGCCACACTGGGAAAAAAATGACTTCAGATGACAAATGCAAAGGTAGGTGGAGCTCCTGTATCATTAATAACTGTGAAAGAAGAAATGTTGGCAGCAATAGTTTTTCTCTCGGCTATGATTGCTAACTTTTTAATCAGTTCTGATCCTGTGCTGTTAACAGCAGCACCTGAACAGAACCTTATTAAAAAAATAAATTAGCCACACTTGCTGCCATTCAGTGTCTGTGTAAAGCTTCATTTGCTTTGTCATCCAATTATGGCATTAGGAGTGCTTAAACATCAAGGGGCTGAGCTGTATAATACACAAATGTATGATATAAAGGAGAATTTGTTTCCCCTCTCACATACACACAATCATTTCACCCCATTTCACTAATTACAGTGTATTTATCAAGGCGGGTGCAATATCCACCTCAAGTCTTTGCACTTATTTTCTGTTCATACCTTGGGGATTAAGCTAGTATGGGTAAGACCTAAGATAACTGGTTGGAATTTTCCTAGGAAGCCTTGAGTCTTGACACTTATCATTTGCTTCCATTAACACTTATTTCTCATATATGCTATCTCTCCAACCAGCATATTATCAGACCAAACCACAATGAATTCTATGAAAGTATGGAAGTCATTCAACTTGTCTCAGATTCATGTTGGCCTAGTTCACAAGAGCTAATGTGGGTGAGAATCTCTAGCACTTGTAAACACAAGGTTTACACATTTCACTAAGCCATGACTTTGTCACAGTTTGTTAAATAACGCACAGTTGACTGAGTTCATACGATATGCTCTGCCATGAAGAAAGAAATCATCTTATTTACCATTTACTAATATAGCATATTGACTTATATAGCAATATCTGAACCTACTCCATGACTGAAAGCAACATATTAAGCCATAGCTTTTATATTTATTTATTTATTTATTTATTCATTCATTCATTCATTCATTCATTCATTCATTCTATTTATATAGCCACCCATCTCACATACATGATACTGGTTGGCTTTGTCAGACTTGGAACAAGCCACCAAGATCCAAGATTTTTTCAGAGTGTACTAAAGAAAGCCAGAGGGACATGAATGCCCTTGACATAAATGACAGACTTACGTAATACTCTAAGTCATGGTTTTCTTGAATTTAATATTTTATTAAATAAGCCACAAGTAATGGGTTTGCCTAGCATGCTAAACAAAGCTAAACAAGCCACTTTAGCATGTTTTACTCATGTCAAAGAATAACAATTGCATTTCTGTCTTACATGTACACCAATCCAGCCTAATTTAATCCAGAAATCATTATTTGAAATGATTTCATTGTCTGAGAGAACTTAATATTACTGTCTGCCTCAGCTCCTCCCAAATCATAAAATCTGACTACTGTATGTATTCCATAGGGTACAGGACAATTTATGTGGATGAGGCCAGTTGGGGAAAGTTGATGTAGCCAGGGATGATCCGAGTTCATTGGTAAAGCACATGCATTGTGTCCAAAAGTTCTGCCTTCTCACTCAATGTAATTTAGGACTGTCCCAAGCCTTTTTTTACTGGGGCCCTAAATTTCAGCCTAGCTTTGAACATATTAGAAGCAGGAGTCTTGTCTGAGTTGGTGACCAGATTGTTTGCCCTCCTTCATGGAGAACAGTTCTTTCTGTGAAGGCTAAAGAGTATAATTTGCTTGAAGAGTTTGTTGATGGCTGTCCAGTCCAAGTCAGATTTAGATTTCTCTTTCTTGGATGCTACATTTCTGCTTCGGTTCCCCATGCAGAAGTGGTCCAGTATATCCAACCAGCATAGAGTCATTTGGAGAGATGGGCGGCCATACAAATGAAATTAATAAATACAATAAATAAATGGACATTATTTTCTCTTACCTCCATAGACTCTGTCAGAAAAAAAAAGGGGGTCGGTCCCAAGCAATCTATTTACAGTGTATCTCTACTGGGAGAGATACCAGTAGAGTGGTATCTGGTGCCACTGGCAGTCTTGACTATCTGTGGTCCTCTGATAAAACTATTTCTTATATTTCTGACTTTCCTATATTTATAAACCTACAACCTGCCATTCTGACTTCATCCCCTCCAGGCTTAAAAAATCCATATAACTTTTTCAATATTTTTTTTAAATGAAACACCCTTCATGCTTCTGATTGGAAATCAAAGTTACCTTGAGTTGAAAGATCTTAGAAGAAAATTATTTTGCCTATATGATTTTGCCTCTTCCCCGCCTCCCCCTCCCCTTTTCATTTTCTCCCCTGAATTTTAGGCACACAGAAAAAGTAAGGATGCAGCTTGCTAATATTTGATTCTGAACTTCTTTTGAAATGAAACAATTCCTCAATAATCTTACGGTGATCTGCTGACTACCCTGCATATAAAAATGAATACTGATGAGATCATATGAATGTTTTAAGTAGAACAGATACATCATTAGGAAGCAAAATCAATGCACCTGTACATGCGTATGCAAACCACATTACTTTAAACTGTCAGGAATAACCTTGTCTCTAATGATGCAAAATAACTTCCTTAAGGAGAAGGCTCAAAAGAAGTAAAATCCAGAAAGATTTCAAGGGCTTATACAAATGGGGAAGTGGGGGGTGGGCAGGGGAAATAAAGAAAAAGGGAGAGAGCAAAATTGGGTTGACAGACTGATGGTTTAATCACTTTTTAAATGCCAGACACATGCTGCAACAAAATGTTGGGGCATGGGGTATTCTGCTTCTATATCCTGTAGGTTTTTTCTCAGTCCACACTGAAGAGTGGTTTTAATTATTATTTTCCTGACAATTACAACATCTATCTGTGGTTATCAGTACTGATTTACACAGAAAAGTTGACAATCACCAGACTGCTAGCATGCTCAGCATCTAATAAGTATCTGTCGTCTTCTCAATCAATCTGCTCTATTTGATCATTTGTGTCAATGTCAATACCAGCTCATCCCAACAGCTAGGGAAGATTGATGGGCATGAAATCCAATATATATTTAAAAGGCATCAGGCTGGTACATAAGCAATATTACACTAAGCCATCATTTGTTTAAGTAAGCTTATGGAATAAACAATTGGATGAATTCATACAACATACTAAAATAAACAGGCAAACTAGGTTCAAATACTGTGCAGAATTGATTATCTTCTGCCATCCACCAATATAGTGGCAGAAGTTCAGTCTAAATTGTTGTCCAACATATTATTTTCTAACATGGTCTGGGTTAACTGAACAAGATCTTTTTCTGTATGCCCCCTCCCCTTAAATCATTGCAGTGAACAGAGTATGATGCACAGAGCTTGCATCCTGCTTTGGGAGTGAGAGCTTGATGGAATTGTATTAGATACAAATAATTTGTCCTATGAGCATTTGACAGTTCCTGAAGATTTTATTGCGAAGCAATGCCTCCTAGCAGCTTAGATGGTGATTTCTAATTAATGAGAAACTTGAAGGTCTTAGACAGATCTTTGCCTACCTTTGTGAGAAGATAGAACCTATCAGCAACAAGAAAAGTAAGAACTACCCCACTATAATGGTATGTGGGAATGGCCTTGGGAGACGGGAAGAAGACCCACAGTCTAGACAACAGTCTGATAAATGAAAGCGGAGTCCGAAGGAGAGGTAGGAGTGGAGAAAGCATCTCAGAAGGGATCCTCTCTAGTTTTGGGGAGAGTAAAAGGCAGGGGAGGTACTTTCAGACTTGCAAGATTGATATCAGCCCTTTGAGTAGTCCAGACAAGAAGCACCAACCATAAGTACTAACACTACCTTTATTGTAATGTTACAGCATCAGAATCTTGCAAGTCTGAAAGCACTTTCTGTCCTCCCCTTACCTTTACTCTCCTGAAAACTAGGAAGGGACCCTTCTAAGATGCTTTTTCCACCCCCACCCCTCCTGCAGACTCAGATTTCATTTATCAGACCGTTGTCAAGGCTGCGGCTCTTCCTCCTGTCTCCCAAGGCCATTCCTACATACCATTACACCTACTTCCACCACCACCCCCAAATAATTCCAAGGTTGGTGGTAAATCAAGAAATAGTCCTTTCTAAAGCATTCTGATAAGATTTCAACTTACACAAATAATGTTGCTGCCAATCCAGATGCTGCAAAAGCCTTCTGACACAATTTGAACATGCAACAAGCCCACAGATGCTTCTTAAGGTGAGAAATTCCCTAGCAGTTTTTCAGATATTTCTGAGACAAGTGTTCCATGATGAAAATACCAATTGCAGCTAGTACCAAATGGCTTATAGGGGCTAGTGCAGATAATTATAAAGGAGTGTTTACCTCAGATAACAGCGTGGAGCCAGTAACCGTGGAGAATGATAAAAAGAACTGCCCACAGAAGGAGACTTCTTAGGCGTTATATCAGAACGATTAAAATACCCAGGATGCCTGTTTACAAGCTGGTTCAATAGATTCCTTTAGCAACTTACTGGAAAAAAGGAGGCTGAGATTCTAACAGACTGGATGAGCTTCAACACTAAAAAAATAAGTCTTGAGATGCCTACTGCCCAAACAACTATGTCAGGAGATATGAATGTTCATTGGGAAGAAACAAGGACTTCTATTCAGTCTGTTGTTTTCGCTCCTCTAAAAAAGTACAGCCATAGTCCAAGCATCTGAATCTTAGTTACACCAAAAATTGTGTTGGCCAATGTAGAAAAGCCTTCACGTCAAAGAGGCAATTTGGAAATAAGAAACCCTAGTAAATCAACAGAGATAAACCTTATTTACACACCACTCAAAAGAGACAATAAAAAAGCTAAGAAAGAAACAAAAATTCCAGCAACCAACACCCAGATATGCAGGGATTAACATGAGGCAAACTATCAAGCAGAAAGCAATACCCTAATCAAGGAACGACCAAGGAGAAAACCACACACCCCCACCAACACTGGCAAGGCAAGCTACTGTATATAAACAGGGAGCAAAACCCCACACTCACTAGCGCTGATGATGTTACCTAGTTGGGCAATGAAACATCTGCAAGAAAACAACCAAGCTCAGAGAGTACCAAGGACTCCATAGACTGATAAGAGTAGGGTAATACTCTGGCTAAAGAAGAAATAGGGTTCAGAAAGGGGAGATAAATGTTGGACCAATGTTTTATATTTATATTTCCCCCTGAGTGGGCAAATGCATCAACATCCACCACCACCACCATCTGGGAGATTTGCATGGCATTTGTGAACCTGAAATTGGCATTTGAGTAAGTACAGGCTTTAGAGGAAGCTAAAACATTCTTCCGTGGATCAAGGATGATATCTGGGTGCAGGCCAACGTTTTCCTCAAATCCCCATTTGAACAGTGGTCAAGCTAGGACATCTTTTGGTTTCTCTATTTGCTTATTATTTATTTGCCTACAGTTTTATATACCACCAGATTCCCAAAAGACTCTTGGTGGTTTATTGTATAACCAAAGAAAATCAATAAAACAAAATACAGCACTAGAAAATATAGCCATCAACCCAACCGGGCTTTATCTGTTATCTACAGCAATTCTTACAGTTAAAATTAGAGATTAAAAATTCTGTGGAAAAGTTCTGTCTTTGCTGTCTTCTGGAATATCATCATGGAGGCACCATCTGGATCTGGAGGAAGGCTATTCCACAGGAATGGCACCATGGAAGAAACACATTGTCTTCTCCCCTTACCTCCACCTTCCCAGCCCTATCAGTATCTACATGAACGTCCTTATCCAAGCAGTGTCTAAAGTAGAGTTTCATCCAACTAAATTAGTGGGCAAGCCCATATATCTGCTTTTATATAGTAGTCGTATTGCCATTCTCTCTTAGTACTCAAGCTGGCCTGAGGAAAAGCTTTGGGGCTCTTACCTCATAAGCAGTTAGTTATAAATTCTATCAAAATAAAGTTTATAGTCTTCTCAGTTTTATTTTTTTCTGCCTTCGAGTCAGTGTTGACTCCTAGCGACTGCCTGGACTAGCCCCTGCAGTCATCTTGGCAAGATTTCAGAAGTGATTTGCCATTGCCACCTTCCTAGGGTTGAGAGAAAGTGACTGGCCCAAGGTCACCCAGCTGGCTTTGGGCCTAAGGCAGGACTAGAACCCATGTTCTCCTGGTTTCTAGCCTGATGCCTTAACCACTAGGCCAAACTGGCCCTTCTCGAGGGGAGCTGTAAACACAGATGATGATAAATGGGAATTTCTTAAAGCAAGTTAGGTCTTTCAAATGTCTTGGCATTCTTGTCAGTCCTTTCATGTTTGGAGGAAACAAGATTTGTTTCTAAACATGCCCAACCAAAGTCCAGCACTATTGTAAGCTCCCTTTCTATTAGGGTAACAATTACATGCCAGTTGCGCTTAAAAGTTTTTAAAACCAAGACAATTAGTCAAATACTAATTTGGCTTCCAGATTTGTTTTATAAAGTTTTCAGAGCCCTGAGAACTGTTCTGTCCAAACTTTCAACATTTCGCCCCCATCGTCCCAGACCCCTGATGAAATCCTAATGTATCTTTATTCTTGGCATAAAGGTTGTTTGATTTTGGTGCACAAGGACAGGCTTGTCATCTGGATATTTGGTCTGAGCAAAAGCTTATGCCCTTATATTCCTGAATGATTATACGTGATCCTGTAGAAAAGACATTAAAATATATGGCCAGGTTATATGCAGGACCACCTCTCTTCCTGAGGGTATCTGCCCATCCCACCAGGTTGGATTGGGTAGGCACAATCCAGGTCCCTTCCCTTAAAGATTGTCATCTGGTAGACCTTCTCCATAGCTGCTCTGGCCCTTTGAAACAGCTTACCCCTGGAATCCAGAGCACCCCTACCCTTTTGGCCTCCCAGAAGGCCATGAGGATTTGGTTCTTCCCCCAAGCATTGGGCTAGGATAAGAATGACCCAGCATATGTAGGGTAGATGGCTGTTACAGTGCCATGGTGAGAAGTGTGATCTCCTTTGTACGGACAACATTATTATTTTATTGCTGTGTCATTGGTTTTGTGAATCGCCTGGGATTATGGTGTTAAAAACAGGTGCCCATGTAAGTTTAATAAATAAATAAATAAATGTGTTTTAAAAATAAATAAAATTGGAGATGATGGGTTCTCAAGTTCATCTTTGATTGCCTTTGGTCTTGAGAATATTAACGTTGAAGCCAGTTAGTGCCTGTATCCTTGTGTGTGTACAGATACATACAGATACCTTGAGAACAGCCTCTATCATGAGAAGGGACTAAGAGGATGATCTTTATACCTGCTAACTATTTAATATTGCCTGTGTCTCCTATCAAAGAGTTTTCTCTTCCCCAGCTGAATAATTTACCATCAGTGGCTTTGGAAAGGAAATACAGCAAGATACCCATATCAGAACAGATCAGTCCATGAACAGTCAGGAAAACAGAGAGAGTCACGCATGTATTCCTGCACTGCTGCATTTATACAGACTACCACTCACACCTATTAGTACCACTTCCAACCAGATTAATGGTTAGACAGAAGATTATTATGAAATCTATTTACCATCAGATCATTCTTCTATTACATCACTAAACTCTGTTCTATTGCCATCTCTGTACATGGTCAAATGTTAAATGTTTTAGTACTTTTAGTTTTATAGCCTTGATGCCTTGCCAATGGTAGAATATGAATGGGTGATATTGTTTTTAATTTAATTGTGCTGAACTTTGTTCTTATGCAAGTTGGCCTATGACTGTAAATAAAGACTGACAGCAAAGTCCCCATTGTACAAAAGAAAATGCATGCTAAAACATTTTTCTAGTCATTTCTGATAACAGCCATTACTAATCTCTGTCCATTTCTTTCACAGCCATAAAAATAGCCATTGCAGCTACTGAATAGCTATTATGGATAGTAATAACTGAGCCCAACAAAGCAGAAATCTATGGCTGTGTTCACATTGTGCCCTATGCCACAATTTCTTTAACTCCATAATTGGCTGGTTTCACTCATTGTACAAAGCTAAAATTACACAAAATGCATTCCATCTTTATGTAACATGAGAACCTGGCTTAGAACCACTACAGCCTTATGCATCCAACTCCACAGCATGTGGAGTTAAAAAATCCCCAGTTGTTGATGGCAGTTCTTTAAAAGGTCCAAGAGTTGCATAAATTGTTAATAGTTTGCATGCATTGCCATTTTATCCCCACCACCACCCACTTTTGATCTTCCCAACATGGCTCTCCATTCTTAATTCTATCATGTCATTCAAATCTGGAATGGCTGCCATTTTGAATTTGGGGAAACTCAAATTTTTAACCAAGGCTGATGTAGGACTGTTGGTCGATCATCATTTTGACTGTTATCCATTTTTTATTGACTGCCAGGCTGAGGTTCTTCTACATTTTTTAAAAAATTGCTTCATAAACATGAAAAATATACATTCTGGCCTGATCATGGTCAGGGGAACCAAGAACAGATGGAGACCAAGAAGCAGAAGAAATATTGCAGCTGAAGCACCCCAATTCACTCCAGTATCCCATCTCTTTGCACAGAGGTCAGGTTGACCTTTCCCATGCTGTGATGATTTACTGATTGTGATAAGGTAAGCCAACCAATGACAAACCATGATTTTAAACTTGTTAAGGTGTTCTTTCTTAACCACAATTTAGCCCATGAACCAGTTTTGGAAGTCACATTAAGCCTAGACTCCAGATGGTTTCATGTGTTGTGAAAAACAGTGTGAGAGTGAAATCAAAGGCAGAGCAGCTGGGTCAGTAAAACTTCCTAATGGAGTTCACAACACCATCAAGCAACATGCAGACAATCTGCATGCTGTGGATTGCACCCCCCCCCCCAGATGAAACCTCTAATTGATGTACTGAGCAAAAGAGGAGATGGAATCCAGCAACTTCTTGCTCTGTGCTGAAAAGGGAAGAGTACTTGGGGATGGCAAAATTAACATTGCCTGCATTGTAGGCCATGTAATTGAATTGTCAATTATGTTTTTCAAAATTGTCAATTACGCCAAGCCCTCCCAAATGGATGAAGTGCCACAAATTACAAAGCAATCTCTCACTTCTCGGTGGCCTCTTAATAATAATCTACAGCTCCCAAAGGGCCTTAGTGGAGCCAAAGATTGTGACTGAATTTTTAAAAAGGACTGTCCTGTTTTATCACCATTGTTCACATTTGCATCTTAAAAAGCAACGTGAGAGGGAGCTATCAGCTCCTTGGATCTACTACGACTGATCGCTGCTTCTTCCACTTTCAAAAATAAATAATTGTTGATGCAGTCATTTGCGTTCTGTGGTAAATGCTGAAATGGGAAAGGAATGCATTAAAGGAGATGTAATGAATTTTGATCCATATAGAATATAAATTAGCCTAGCTTTAGCTCTTTCAGATAGCCCAGCAGTTGGTCACATTTTGAAAAACAGAGTTTACAATATTGCTTTAGTTGATTTCTAAGGGTTGCATAAGATATGGGTTTTGACGTAAATGCTCTCCACATTATTGGTGATAGGGTGGTTCTTATTGTCTTGGTTTGCTCATGACCAATTCTTAATCAGGATCTTTTATAACTATTGTTACTTTTCAGGTGCTCTCTCTCTCTCTGTTTATAATTCATTGTGCCTGGGTTTAGACATTGTGCTAAACCAAATTGATTTGTTTAGCTTGCCCTACCCATCTATTGTGATTTGTAAACTACGGTCAGTGGCTTAGAAGAGTCACTTGGCAATTTTGCAGCCCTAGAAATCAAATTCATAAATACTAAATAAAAATGCTATATAAACCCAGATACTTGTGGCTTATAAGCTATAGTTAGCAAATCATGGCTTAGTGTGACAAATGAACTCAGTCTGGATTTCAGTGTTCAAAAACAAAATCAATCAATCATTATATTCTCCTCCACAATGCGAACAGAAACTGACATGGGGGCAATTCAAAGACATTAGTCAAAGGAAAGCAGATAGTTCTTATTGTTAGTTCCTAGCTGGCCTTTTTCAACTTTCAGTCCACCTGCAATCAACAGGAATTATGGTATTATAACTCATCAAGCGAACATCCTCTTTTCTCTAGAGCAGGGTTTCTCAACCTTGGCAACTTTAAGATGTAGGGACTTCAACTCCCAGAATGCTGGCTGGGGAATTCTGGGAGTTGAAGTCCACATACAGTATCTTAAAGTTGCCAAGGTTGAGGAGTTATCCTGTGACCTGCTCTAGAAGTTATCCTGTGACCTGTCATAGGCAACATGAGGAGAGCAAAGAATGGAACAGGCATCGTGAGATCATGATGCAAAATCTGTGGTTTATGTAACTGCCCCAGTCATGGGGATACAGGGATGTAACAGCAGCCATTGCATCATCAAATACCCATGGGCATTTTGATATAACTTTATTTTGCTGTGGATCTAAATGGACTCTGAAGGACTCCACAGTGCAGATAGTTCTGTTGTAGAGAATATGTTGGAGTATGATATCAGACCATAATTCTGGACAGGCAGAACTGCTCATCATTTTTGGCATGGTGAGTTATATATTGGTAGGTTCAGTGCTGTGCAAATTTCCATTTCCAGGTTGGGATGGGTGGGAGGGTGGTCTCAGTGATGAGACGACTCCTGCAACATTCAACTTGTCCATGAAAAAGGCAGTTTCCATTTGTGCATGAGATTGAAACATTCTCATAAATATTTCAAAAATTGCATAAAATGGAGGTGGGGCAGGAAAGGTTTAGCACATAAAATTTAAAAAATCCAGGTGCTGATTTAAATGCTGCAAATAGGATGGTTTTGATTGCTTATTTATTTAGAGGGCTCGTAATTGCAGATGCCATTCAACTTCTTAAACTGAAGCATTCCAAAAGTAGCAAAGATTTGAATTGGGTATAGTTAGTTTTTTAATAGATTACTGTATGGTGAAACTCCCATCATTTCATCCTAAAGTTATTAGGCAAGTTCATATAATTTGCAAAATTCTATGTTGTGATATGAAAACAAAGGACATGATCCAGAATTCTGACTGGTGAAATGCCAGTTTTAGGAAAGAGGTCGCCTATTTCTGGACTTCCTGGAGAAGTCCAGCTGATTGCTATGATAAGCAGGATGTTAGACCACAGTCTGAGCTTTGGTCTAATTCATTGAGTAAGTTCTTACACTTTTTGGGGACTCAGATCCACATATCATATCACATCTGCATCCAACCCATCTACCTTCTGATTCCCAGTTTGTGACCATGCAAAAATTATGCCGAGCTAGGCTGAGTGAGTCATTAAATGCTAATCTGTGAAACGGTAATTATTGTCTTGCATGCATGCACACCCCTAGTACTGCCTTATGAGCAGCATGCAGTCTGAACATGAGTGTGGGTGATGAAATCTTGAAGATGGCTTGCTAGGAACAAGCCTATAACAGTAGATTCTTCTGGTAGGACTACCACCCTCCTTCTTTTGCAGCCTAGATTTGTTCTGAAAGAATCTGGATAGCCACCACAAAACAATTAGAAATACAGGAGATTCTAACTGTTTTCTGCCATCTAGTGGTCATTCAGATTATTGCAGCCCAGGTGCTGTAGTCCTACTCCTGGGCTCCAAGGAAGAACAGAATAAACCTCTTGAACCATTTGATGTGGCCAACTAAATACAGCACAGTCTAGCTACATATTGGCCAAATATGCTGATTTGGCCTGCTCCTCTTCTCCCATCCCAGTCTCTGTTTCATACATTCACTGGCCCCAACAAGGTTCCTCTGTCTTTGCTGGGGGAAGGACCAGGACCAGTAAATATGAGGGCTGTGCTGTAGAAAACGATTTGCTTCATCATGCACAGCAGTATGAATTAAGAACCTGACTGCGACTCTTTAAAGCAAATCGATCTTTTCCCAGGGACATGCCCCTGCCTCTGCAGCTGTGATGCAATCCTGGGAAGAGTTGCATGCGGGGGCTATGTTCCCAACCCCACACACTTCAAAGCACCTCTGGGACTCAAATAAATATCCCACATAAATGTCTCCTAGTTTCCAAGCACAAGAATAACGCTCCAAATTATTTAGAATCTTGCTATGGCACCCAAAATAAACACTAGGGCTTCTTTAATAAATCAGATTTTGGTAGGAATGCTATCCATGGCTTTATGTGGTGCTACGTGTTTGATCACAAGAGATGTCAAAATTTTGTAATGCAAGCGTCCTGCTAAGCTGCTCCAACTGCTCATCCCCTGTTTGTTCATACCATGTTGAGCATCTATAGGAACCATTTTGGTGAAGAATAGATTTCTTCTTTTTGCTCCCTGAATGTCCTTCTGAAACATCAACTTCTAGACTTGGGCTGCATTACTTCAAGCCCAGCCCAGAGAGTGCCACAAAAGCATAATTGAAGCTGGGATTAGTGAGTTTTATATGAATTCGGAGACCCATTTTCTTTTCCTCGCTAAGAACAGACAGCAAGACATTTGCGGGAATCAATGTGCTGTAGTCTTCCTTTGCAGGCAATGCACACTAATTGCTACCTCATTGTGCTCTACTTTCTCACTAGCAACAGGACCTATGTTTGATAGGCATGAAGGTAAGATCATTGTTTGGATCTTTAGAGAGGGAAATGTGACTACAAAAGGGAAACATAGCCTCCTGTGCTTCTAATGCCTTCATTACTCTAAAAGAATGTTGCCACCCATCCCTGCATAATTATTCCACAATGTCTCAAGAAAGTTGGGAATAAAACAGACCAGTTTTGCAGGTGAGAGAGGGTTCCTTTTCCCAACACAGGATTTTCCGTATATCGTATTTATTTATTCATTTATTCATTTGTCCAATTTTGCCATCGCCCATCTCCCTCCAAAAGAGGGACTCTGGGTGGTTTACAATAAAGGTAAAGGATTTAAAATACAATAAAACCATAAATAATATATAAAATATAAATATAAATACAAGATAAAAATATAAAATAAAATATAAATATTGTCTGATGAAGAGCTGTGGAGAGCTCCAAAGCATACAAAACAGTCCACTCAAGCATTGCTCACAACAGCACTTTAAGACTTAATGTAGTTTATTTCGTTTTGCCTTAGTGCAAAGTGTGGATCAGTTCACTGTGGTTTACAGAATCATGGTTTAGCATGATGTGTGAACCTAGTCACTATATTGCGTCTCCAGTTGGCCTAATAAATATCCTATGCTAAAAATTGATTTTGGTTAATGATATAATGATCAATGTGCTTTTCTTTTGTCCACATCCTGAAAAACAGGAGTTATATAGATTTCTCCTCACTCCATGATGCAAAGAGAGATGTATAAGATCATACAGGTAGTCCTTGCTTAATGACCCCAATTGGGATCAGAATTTTGGTTGCTAAGCGAAGCGATCATTAATCTTTTTTGCAGTGGTCATTAAGCAAAACACCACAGGCATTAAGCAAACCATGTGGCTGTTAAGTGAATCACATGGTCCCCCATTGATTTTGCTTGCCAGAAGCCTGCTGGGAAGGTCGAGAATGACGATCATGTGAATATGTGATGCTGTCACAGCCATAAATGCAAACCAGTTGCCAAGCACCCAAATTGCGATCACATGACCATGGGGATGATGCAACAGTTGTAAGTATGAGGACAGGTCATAAGCCATTTTTTTCAGCACCGTCATAACTCTGAACATCACTAAACTAATGGTTGTTAAGTGAGGACTACCTGTATCAGCTATTCTTCCCTGTAACCCAAATACTTGGTTGTGCAATGAATACTGTTCTTGGAAACTTCTTGTTTTCTGCAAGTTACAATTGCCTTTGTCTTAGATTGCTGACATGATGTTTGAAAAAGTCTGATGCCACAGCATTCTCACGTAGCCAATGTCAAGAATAGCAGACATACCTGATTTGCATGGAGAACAATTCATGACTGATCCATATCTTGAGAGAAGTTAATGGTATGAGCCATCTTTCTTCTTTGTGACTGAATCTGCTAATCTGGGAAAATATAGGCCAGTCACCAGCCACAGATTCAGGTAAAGGGCTTTGTGGTTTGTCAGCTTCAGGTACTATAAGAAAAAGCCAGAAAACCCAAGAAGAAAGACTGAAGTTTCTTCTCAAAATCAATGACATATGATGCCATAATAACATCATTTTCTAGAGTTGCATCATTGTCATATTTTTACTTCAGAAGCCTCTGAATTACAGAATCTTCAGTATCATGAGGTGAAAATGCTATTCCTTTTTAAAAGACAAATGACCAACTGGCTAATTCATTAAACTTTTTCAAGACCACACCTTGGCTTTTGTGTCTTTGCCATTTTTCTTGATGTTAGGTTTTAAATGCTAAAGATTTTTAGCTTTTTCATTCTGATACACACAGCCTAGGGATTTGAATTAAATCTGAATTCCTAATCTGAATTCCCCGAAGAAATTGCTGCTGAAAAAGTGCTCTAGGCTTGTAAATATAGCATATAAGCTTCTAAGAATACCTCATCCCCACAATAGTTCTTGAAGGATGATTGAGGATTTTTTGGTTCAGAAGCAGGAATGGGATTAATTATTTATTTGTGAAACTAACATGATTAAAAGAAAAGGATCTGCACTGTATCAGAGAAACTTTTATAGAGAGAACATTTAATATTCTATTCTTCTCTCCCCCCGTGCAAAACCTTATAATGGGGCTAAGTATGGCGCAGTTGTCTGGGAGGAGTTTGATCCTGTTGAGCCTGAGGAAGTGGACAGGGTTCTTGTAGCTGTTAGTTTGGCTACCTCTGTATTAGAGCCATGCCCCTCCTGGCTGGTCAAGGCTGCCCAGGAGGGGACCTGTGACTGGGTTCAGGTGATGATTAATTCTTCCTTGAGGGAGGGGTTGGTTCTGCCAGCTCTTAAAGGAGGCAGTGGTGCACCCCCCACTCAAGGAGCCATCACTTGACCCAACCAGTCTGAACAGTTTTCCTTTTGAAGGTAGGCTGTGGAGAAGGTGGTCACACTGCAGCTTCAAAGGACTCTGAATGAAATGGATTATCTGCCCTTGTGACCACTCATCTGGAGTACTGCAATGATCTCTACATGGGACTGCCCTTGAAGAGCATTCAGAAGCTTCAGCTGGTGCAAAATGCAGCAGCATGGGTAGTAAATGGTCCTGGTTATTCAGTGCATGTAACACTACTACTCCGTGAGCTGCATTGGTTGCCAGTGTGCTTCTGGGTGCAATTCAAGGTGCTGGTTGTCACCTTTAAAGCCCTTCATGGCTTGGGACCAGGTTACTTGAGGGACCATCTCTCCCCAATTGTTTCTACCTGTCCAATCCAGGCAGGCAGGCTGGGCATGCTTCGGGTCCCTTTGGCCAAAGAATGCCAGTTGGCGGGGCCTAAAAGATGTATCTTTTCTGCCTAGTGCCCACCTTGTGGAACATTCTCCCTCTAGAGATCAGGATGGCCCTGACCCTGCTGGTCTTTTGCAAGGCCCTGAAGACCTGGCTCTGTGCCCAGGCCTGGGGCCCCAAGGGTGTATAGGGACCACTTCTTGGCTGTATTAGTGATATGGGTTCGATGTTTCTTGGCTGCTTTGTAATTTCATTTTTGTAATGTTTATAATTATTTTATTTTAATTCTGTTCACCACCAAGAGTCACTTGTTGAGATGGGCAGCCATATAAATCGGATAAATAAATAAATAAATATGCTATTTCTTATTTTTATAACTTGTAATATTAAGTCTTCCAGAGATTTCAGATAAAGTAAAATGAATTTAACTTAAGCCTATGAAATCTGGACTGCAAAAATCTGGGTGACCAATAGATAGAAAATAAGTGAAGCGTTCTGGCCTTCTTTGCTTCCATCTTGTAGTCATCTGGAGTACTGCAGCCAAATCTGTTTGCCCCTTAAGCTAAAAGCTACTTAATGAAGCAATTAATCTATGTTAAGAATGGGAAATGGGAATATGTGCTTAAATAGCAGGATTATAAATGAACTTTCAGATTTGCCAGAATGTAATGGAAGTAAGGATGGTTTGCAAGAATAGAAAAGGTATAGAGAGGTATGGTTAATGATATGGTGTAAATTAGATTTAGGTTTTTCTTTTTATTTTCTCTTATGTCCTGCCTTTAATTTCTTTTATTTATACAAAGTACAGATAAAGAGTAAGCAGTAATGTTGCTTTCTCTGAAAAGGAATATTATGATGGTTATGTATTTATGTATGTGTGCATGTATGTATGTGACTGAAAAATTAAAATAATGTTGGAAAACAAGGCAAGAACAAGAACATGATGTTGCTGAAAACCCAACATTTTAGGCATGTCTACTCAGAAATAATCTTTTGTTTTAATAGGATTTATTCCCATATACAGGTACAGTACATAAGTATCACATTGAAATATTAACTACTTTAAAGTCTCCTAGGTAGCATACAGATTTCAGATTGCATTGGAGATTGCTGGGGCAAATACTTTTTATAAAAAGAATTAGCAGTAACTTTAATCTGCCTGCAGTATCATTGAACTCATAGATTCTTGACTGGCTAGTCAAACTTCTGCTGACAGCTGCAAAGCTGAATAACTGGTCAGCAGCCACATGTCCTGTTGTCATATGCTAGTTGGAAGTAAAATAGGAATTCCCCTGCTAGCAAATCATTTTTGTCACCATGGGTCCATCCACAACTATTTCCTGTGATTGTTAAGATGTAAGATAAACTGAGTCTTATTTTAAGGATCCCTTTGCTGGGAATAAGCAATGTATATGGGTATGGGCCAATTTCCATGGATCCACACGTCTACCTTCTCCTCAGTTGTAAGACCATTATAATGCTTGGCATTTCATAGCCGAGTGAACAGATAACATGTTTTAAGGAAAGAATCACATTTACTCCAACAATGAAATAAATATTGTACCGCAATACTGTGGATAATGTTTGCTTTTTCTTATAGAGGAGTTCCCTCTAGTGGTTTTGTTCTAAAATGCAATTCCAGAATGGAAGAAGATTGAACATGAAGCGTGTGTCTATCAGAGCTGTACGATATTCAAAATTATGGTTTAAATTAGTGCCTGGCAGAGAAATTCTACATACTTCTACTAGTTCTCATTTAGATTAATGAAATATAAGTTACTTCTGAAATTTCTTTCATAGAAGAGAATATCAGAAAAATGTTTTTGAGTAGAATGGGATGTTCTTGCACTTATGCAGTTATGGGGTGGCTAAGAGTGGGTGCTGTAATGTAATGCCCAGTTGATCAGAAGCTTGATCTGAGGTCTACTCCAGAGTAAGGTTTATGAGGAATCCTCCTTCCCTTAGTCTCTGGGGAATTCTGGGTATTGAAGCCCACACATCTTAAAGTTGCCAAGTTTGAGAAACACTGAGCTTGGAGGTAACTGAGGTAAAAAGAGTCCATGCAACCTGAAACTTGAGGTAATGACATTTGTGTCACAATTTGAGGTAAGACCAACAGAGAAGTGTATGGGCTTTTGTTTCAATAGCTCCTGATTTGCAGTGACAAAGGGACTTGTTATATGGGATTTTCTGGGATCTCCCTTCCAAAATTGCAGTGTGCAAAGATTTTCAGTGTGCAAGTGTTAGGCCTCTCTGAAATTGTAGTATGGCGATTTGATTGAGATATCCACCAGGGTGATGTCTGGTGACTTGCTTACCTAAATAGACATCAGCAAGTATTTAGCTGTTCTCAATTTGTTGTTCCATATCAAAAACTGTTATCTGATGTTCTTCCTGGCTGAGTCATACCCCACTGGTATCGAAGTGTGAGGGGAGAAGCCATAATAATGCTTCTTCTCCAGCCTTTTTAAGGCAAAGAAAAGGCTTCCATCCTAGACTTGCTGTTTTTTCCTAAAATCTGCAGTGCGTTTGCTGCCTATTACTAGCCTGCAGAGACTATTCACTGCTATTCCCTCAGTACTGCTTAAAGGCTATTTCTCCAGTGATTTCTACTTTCTTCTTCATTGCTTCTACCCACTGACTGTTATTTCCCCCACTTGTTGAATATTTTTCATGTTTCTATTGCTATTAACTCAACACAGGCTATTTGCTACTTTCTCCTTCACTGCATTTCCCAAAGACATGCTTTCATTGTGTTGTTCCTTAATGATATCTCTGAGCGTGTGGGGTTGCCAGTTTTGAGGTCCATATTTGCTTTGGGATGTGTTGCCCTTAAATATGCTTTAGTTAAAATATCTCATTGGCAAACCCATGCCTGAATGGTTGAACTCATAGGGTAAAGAGCGGAAATCTCAAACCTTCCTTCCCAGAAGCCCCTGGATTTGCATGTCCTGGCCCTGATTCTTACTTTGGGATAGCAGCTTGATCATTACTGCCGCAACCACCTATCTTCCATGGGTGCCACACCTGGTGTCCTCCCCAAGCCCTGATGTTGGGCCCCTCACCATTTTCAATGTCCTTCTGGCTGTTCAAAGATAAAATGGAGTCAAAAGAAATACCAAACTGGAGTTAAGTGAAATACTTTCTATGGTCCATTGTCCTTTTTAACCAATTTTTAACCAAAATACCATGAAAAATGAGGGTCTGCTTATCCACAGGTGGTGCATTTTTCATGGTATTTTGGTTAAAAATTCTAAGGTCAGCTTATCCATGGATAGGCTTACATGTGCATATATACGATAGCCTTAATTTTAATGAGTGCATTTCTTAAAACAGCAGCATCTTTTTTAGGTTCTGGCAAAAGCTAAAGCAAGTAATCTTTAGTAGGTTTTCACTGAAAATAATATGGTTTTGGAAACCTGCTTTCTAAATATTAAAACATTTGTTTCTTTTGTATTCTCACTTTTAGCTCCCTTTTTCCCTTGTAATGATATCCATCTAAGAAGGATTTCATATAATCATGTTTTTCTCTCCATATTGCTAGGCGGTGTCAACTTCTGCTAAAAGCTTCAGTATAAATGATCACAGTAATTTCAGATTTTTCCCAGATTTATCTAATAAGAAATCGATTCCATAATATATAAGGGAAACAATCCGTTAATCAAAAATTGTGTCCTGTAGTTTTTGTTTTGTTTTGGTTTTCTGCTGTCTTCTTAGAGATTCTTCCACCTACAGCTCCAGCTTCTGTTCAGGTCTAAAATTAGCTTTACAATTCAAACAATAATCTAAATTAGCTGCTAGAAGCACAGCTGCAGAAGGAAGCAAAATATTTAATATTTATCTATTTCAACAAGTGTAATAAGTTGTGGATAAACACAGCACATTTTGCTTGCTGGAATCAAGGTTTTAATTAGCTTTATAGTGTTCCCAATTAGATTGCACAATGCCTTTCTAGACTTGTATTTTAAGGAGTTTGGTCAAATGTAGTTTCAATCTAGCTAAAATTAGGAGGATGTAGTTGATCTAAAACAATGTTTAAGCCTGGTCTGTTGAGAATTCTCAGCACTCTCTTAAAGACAGAATTAACACAAAAAAACATAAGAGCCAAACAGAGGGAAGGAAGAGTTGTATGCTACTTTTGTGCATTCTACGATCTCCTTTTTGAATGGCTGGTTTCTCTCTACACTTCCCCCCTTCCCAATCACTAAAGATATGTATCGTTTCAGCAGATCAATGAGCCTCATGGAAAGTAAAACATGAAAGTTCACTCAAGAAGTCAGAAGAAGAACTAAATAGAATACAATTTTATATTAGCAACCATGAGTTAGCAACACAATGATGGTCATATTGTTCTCCAGCTTTATAGCTAGTGGGTGTCTCCCAGGATAACTTTCCTGGAATGGCAATAGTGGGTTTGTTCCCTGCTGTGGAAGATATATTACCAGGTTCCAGATTGGGCCTAAGGGATTTAAGCATAAATCCCTTAAATCTGCTTGGGAAGAACAGGGGTGGGAAAACTCTCCCTTGCGGGCAGTCCAAATACTTGACCTTTCCAAATAGTTTAGTTTAAGACTCAGAAGCTCATGTAATCTGTGCTGCTGCCTATTCTCCACCTCTACAGTAGGCAGGCTAACCACATTTCCAAATTTTGGAACTAGAGATGCTATACTACTACACCAAATTTCAGGAACTACAGAACTACACTCAATACCAATGTGTTGATACATGTAATTGCTTCTTCTCAGTGCATTAATCTGTTCTGGATTTCCTTTTCCTAGCTGAATCTTCCTTAAGCACCAAAAAGTGATTTCAGTCCTAGTATCTCTTGAGTTTTTAATTTTGTTGCTGGTTCTGACACCTGCCTTGTTTTTATATTCTTCTAATTTGCTCTCCGATTCTGATGACTCATTAGTCTTGCCTCATGGTTAATCTTCGCAGTGGTTTGCTCACTGGTCATCGATCCTGGCTTTTTAAAAATCATATCTCATTGTGACTAAAAAAAAGTAGGCATTCATGTTTTTCTCATGCTAAATAATAAGGTGGGGCACCTCTTTCCTGAAATAATGCTCCAAAATTAGAAACAGATCAGGATAACCTACCCTCTAGACTAGTGTTTCTCAACCTTGGCAACTTTAAGATGCGTGGACTTCAACTCCCAGAATTCCCCAGCCAGTTGAGAATATGGCTGTGAAGTAGATCAGGTGGTCTTTGCATGTCCTTAATTACTATCCAAAAATCATTTCCCATGTGGGGCTTTACAGCCCAGTATAACTAGGCAGTGCAGTATTTTTTCCATTCACTGAAAACTTAAAAATAGCACTCTTCCTTCCATTCCAAGCTGCTGTGTAATTTGGCAGCAGAGGGAGGGTGATGGATTTGGGGTCTTTGAAACTTCTGGCTACCGTTTTTAGTCCTTGTTGTACAGGCATCACCCTGCTGACATTTAGAACTCAACCTGCTATAAAGGCTGTTGATGATTAAAAAAAAATATCTCAGTGGAAAAGCAATCACTGTTGACCAGAATAGAATTCAGGCAGGTGTGTTAAAAGTCTTTGGTTCTGGTGTTCGTTCTTAACCAGTCTGCAGTTAAATTGAAATTTTGTCTGCCTAAAACATACTTCCTTTCAACTGTGCCCCAGCTGAGTCTTAAAGAAAAAAATGGTATTGATGGAAAAACCTAAGAAGAAAATGGGCCTCTGTACCAATGATGAGAGACTCATTTAGATGTTCCAGTTTCTGTGATGGTGGCTACTGAAGCTGTGCCTGCTGATCTGCCATTGATTCCCATTAGTTCCTTCCCATTGTCACCCATAGATTTCTAGCCTACCTCTGAGACTGTAAACTCTTCAGATTGTCCTAACACGTGGGCAGTGAAGGAATGAACAACAAACCATGCTGTATGTTTTGATGAGTTTCATCCTGTACTGACCATGTGGATCTGAATGCCTGAGCAGGAAACTTCTGGCAGATACATGTAATTCTCACTGACCAACAAAAAACACTGTTTTGTTTACTCAATTTTTCAAAAGCCTTAGCAAAAATCCTAATGTTCCAAGTTCATCTGGTCCCCTAATTCATTTAAAACTTCCTTTCATTAAATTCTTATTTGGCTGTTTGCCATTTGCTTTTTATTCTTTAAATTCTTTAAACTGTTAATTAGCTGTTCTTCTGTTTTGGGATGGAGTTTCACCTACCAGGTAGTTTTTCAAACTTGCTGTTTGGAAGACCTCTTTTAACTGTAAAATAATTTTAAATACAAAAGTGATTAGAAGTGAGGTAGACAAATCCAGTGTCCTTAAGAGCTCTGCCACAATTGAGAACTTGATGGCTTCCTTCATCTCCCAGCATTCAGACGTGCAGGGCAACTGCTGTCCTGCTGTCTCCTCCTGAGGAGCATCTGTCCAGAGCATAAGGGAGTAATCTCTCATCCTCTCCTTGTCCAGAGAGGTTCTATTGGATTGAGCTTGCCACTGATCCATCAGCTGCCCCGGCAGCAGCATCTCCACTCTTTCTGCTAAATGTCATATCATCTAGTTTGCCATTTTCCTCACCCAGAAGTCCCCATGTGATTTTGCGCTTAATGACCCATAGTGATTCGCTTAACAACCGCAGCCAGAACTGACATAAGTCAGTGTGGTCATGTGATGTTTCACTTAACAACTGCTCCACTTAGCAAAGCAGTTGCTGGTCCTAATTACGGTTGGTAAGTGAGGACTACCTGTAATGTAGCTCGTTCATTAGGGAAAAAATTCAAAAAGACAGTCCAGTAATGTCTTAAGACAGACTCAGTGTCATCAGAACCATGAGCAGGTTTTCAGATTCTGTAGAATTCAAGAGGTTGGGGGTGGGGGGGGCGTTTTAGTTGTTTCTAAAGAAAGTACTGCATTGCAAGGCTTAAAAATGTTGTATAACTGTTCTTTTATTGTGATTAGGTGTGTGAATGTGCATGCGTATACATATATATGCACACAGACACACATATTTTGCTATGAAAGCTACTCCTACATTTTGTCACAATAGCCAATTTTCCTGCTCTCTAATCTATGTGCCATTGTGTTCTTCAAGGTGAAACCTGATGTTATGGTAAGGAAATGCATGGTTCTTTAGAGGACAAAAGGCAACATCTCCTATTTTCCATATGGGATAATGCAACAATTTCAATGGGATGCCATAACATTGTAAATATTCTTGGCTCCATTAGTGAAGGAATGCTGGAGGGAATATTTGAAAGATTGGTATGGAAATGATAATGATATATTGAAGAGTAGACTTAAATAAATTGTATAAATGTTAGTGTATAAGAAAAAAATGTAATGAAACAGGAATTCTAAGACAATGTGAAAAAATGCTATGACTGTGAGAAAGTTTGTTGATTTAGAGAAAGCATGTGACAAATAGGCTTGAATTATGGAATGTTCTGCATGAATATGGAGGTGAAGATTAGTAGCTGGATGCAATAAGAGTGGTCTATTATGTTACCAAGGCATGCATGAGAATGAATTGAATGCTGGTTAATGATATGACATTGAGCAGAAAGTAAGACAAGGGTGTTTGATGTCCTCTTGGTTATTTAAATTATTTATAGATAAATGTATAAGCAGTAATGTTAAAGGTGTGTTGGTTGGGGACATGAATATCTGTATTCTTTGGTATGTAAATGATACCATGTTGTGAGCTGAGAGCCCACATGATTTGCAGCAAATATGAGACAAATTGTACCATGCAGTATGGAGCATGGATATAAAAATTAATGTATCAGAGACCAAAGTAGTTCTCGATGGGGAGAATAGAATGAATCATTTCAAGTTACACATTAAAAGCAAAAAAGCCAAAGCAAGAAGATGATTGTTTGTATATTTGGTAGAACGTTTACTAAAGATGAGGAAATGGATGGATACATTCTAAGCTGTACAAATGACAGTAGAAAGGTAGTGAGTGGTATGTGGTCTGTTGCAAAAAATGAATGGGAGAAAGCAATAACGGCTGTGCAAAAGAGCTTGCTTCGGTCCACTTTGTTATAGAAAAGAGAGATAGGCATATCAGAAGAAAGATTAAAGGAAAGGGGAGTGGGAATTAATTACTTAATAGATACAGAATGTCTGTTAAATACAAAAACGAATGACCAGCATGAAAGAAGTATGTTGGGGTGGTTTGGTCATATAGAGAGAATTAATGCAATTTGAATTGCAAAACAGTTATATGAAGAGCGAATGGGTCAAGAGGATAAGGAAGACTTAGAAAGAGGTGGTTGGATAGAACTGATGAGAGGCTGAAAAAAAAACAGAGAGATGACAAGTTTAAATAAAAACATTAATGTATTGATTGATATAAGGTATGGTGGAAGCATGAATGCTTTGCATGGATAGAAAAGTATGGAGAAGTATAGTGAATGCTGTTGATGTTAACTTATTTCAGCTATTTTTTATGTCATTTCTTTGGCTGTCAGCAGGGCTGAATAAATGGTGCTATTTGCCATCTCATCTTCCTCTGCTGAAGCAAGATGAAATGGGGACTTCTGGGTAATTGCTAAAGGAGAAGCCTGAGGAAATGGGTCTTTGAGTAGATTTTATCTGCTATTGGATTTGCATCCCATGTAAATTTGAAAACCATGCCTTTGAGACATAGCTATTTAACATCCTGGCTACAATATGGTAGTAACATATTGTAGGCTGGTACCCTACTGAGATGCCAGCATACCTGAATATGTCTAAAGAGTTGTATTTCTTTTCATAGCAATGTTCTATGGGGATATATTTGCAAAACACTACTATACATTGTGCTGATTTCCAAGTCTAGAATCATTTATCCTTCAAAGCTGAAAAGGGTCCGTGTGCATTTTCTGCTTCTGGCCAATATTTGTCCATTCCTATTTGTTTCTGGGTAGTATAAAAGAGTTTTATTTAACCCACAGGACCTGTGGCAAAGTGGATTTAATGAACACTTCAGAGTCTTACGATTCTTCAGAGACAAATACATATTGCAATTTCACTGGAAGTGCATTTTACAGAGTAACAGAACCTGCTTTATATTAAGTCCAAGGTGACTTGTCTGTATGTTCTATAGGAGTGTGATCAGTTTTAATTTCTCCCAAGTCATATTGCTTAGGAACTCTTTAGTATATGACCATTTGGAACTCTGGCCATGACATTAATCTTTACTGTTCATAGGCCATAAGGAGGCCCACTTTCCACATAATGGTATATTTTTATAAGAACATAAGAAGAGACCTCCTGGATCAGGACAAGGTCTGTCTTAGGGCTGATCTGCATGGCCAGCTTGTCCCAGCAGGCATACGGGCTACTGACCATTTCTCAAGGACAGGAAAACACGACAACATGCTCAACCCATACCCAACCCATGAGGAAGGCAACATCTACCTGTAGAGCAGTCCATGCTTCAGTAGATGGCAGCACATTGGGCTTCTGTCTGTAATGCCCAGAGCACCCTGTTAGTACTTGGGCAACCATTCGTAATAAGCTTTGCACAGACAGACATAGTTCAAAACTTTTAACTGGAGGCATGGAACAGAATGCAGATATTATCATTGTCCATTTGCTGTCGAAGTGCAGGAAAAAGCTGTTGTGTATAACACAGACCAGAAAGGGAGCTAGATGAAAACAAAAACAAAACAAAACAAAACAAAACTGGAGGGACTCAGTCCTTTTTGGAAAACAGCATGCAGTCATGCAGTATATTTCAGCTTCAGACTAAGTACTATTTATTATACTGTATATGCAATACAAAGGTGGTCTCTCTAAATAAGCATGCAGGGAAAAGATTGTGTGTAATCTAGAATAGCAGGAGGAATCCTAAAAACTCAGAATCTACAGTTACATCCAACTTCTACAGAGCTTAGAGATACATCTTACTTCACAACACATAGTGAACCTCTCTGTTTGTTTGTGTGCGAATCTATGCCAGCCTTTCCCAACTGGCTCCCTCCAAATGTGTGGCAACTACTAATTACCAAAGCCTCCACAAGAAAGGCCAAGGATGGAATCTGTACAATAGAAAGAAAATTGAAAAGTAACAGGGCAGCTAAATAGACTTTATCAGGTCGGACTGCAAGGCCTTCCAGAATAAAATCAGTGATGTGAGAAATTAGTAAAACTGGCCCAATATCCTGAAATTCATCATTGACTGAAGATGATGAGAAATTGACCTCCAACCCAAACCTTAATGGCTTGAGGAGAATCACCAAGGGGGCTATCTAGTCAAATCTGGCTTGTGCAAACTGATGGTTAATTTTTTTCAGGACTTCTTCCCAGGCCCTGAAAAAGCTGAAAAAAATTAACCATCAGTTTAGAGATTTAGAGGGCTGAAGCTGGTAAGGCATCATGATGGTCCCAGTGCTGAGTCTGTCTGTCTGCTCCAGGCAGCCCAGGGGTTACACTTTCTAAAACTCTATTGGTCCTTTCAGGAGGGTGATAGCAGTTGGGCATGATTTTGGTTGTCCAAGAGCTTTCACTCCCTTTAGGGCATATCTGTCATGACCCAGGCTCAGGGCTCAGATTCTGAATCTGAAAAAGCTGCTCCAGCTGAAGCTCTGAAATGTCAGCCTCAGAAGACACCAAGCCAAGAGTCAAGTGAGGTAGATAAAAATCAGGCACCACCTAGACAGCTGGAGCAGTCAGATGAGGATGACGTAAGGCCTCGCAGTCCCCACACCTGATGAGAGCAGAGCGGAGACGTCTATGAGGCTCCTTGCCAAGCAAGGGAGTAAATCCAGTGATAGCCGGCTGCTGCCTGATTTAAGAGGCAGCCTTGACCCATATTCCCTTTGCTGGAAACAACTGTCTGATATCCAGCTCTTGCATGATCTTCCTGTGAATCCTGTTCCTGTAAGAAACCTTGAATCTCTGACCTCTGGACTGGCTGACAATGCTGTCTTGGAACCTTGAGCTGATTTTGGGCTATTCTTCTGTGCGCTCCTATTTAAAAGCCAATCATTCAGGCAAGTGCCTGAGACTCTAATTGGTTTGCATGCTTTGACTGCTATTATCTCCTGACCTTGAGTAAACTGTGAATTTCCATAGCAACTATGTGTGAGTCAGTAGTTGAAGCCAGCAACAGGACAATATCCTCACATTTCAGCTACTTCTGTCCTCCACTCATGGCAGTTTAAGAAAGAACCTACCTGGATTGAGACAGTTTGCCAACAACTTGAAAAGGATTTGATCCAGACTGTAAGTTATCATGACACCCTTCTTGCTGTCCCTTTGGGGGATGTATTCTGGGCAAACTCTTCTTCTTCCTCTTCTTCCTGAATTTATTAGTCATCCAATTCCAATGGACTCTCCTTGGCCTGAATGTCTACTGAAGTTCATATTAGGATTATCTGAGAAGCCATGTAGACATTTCAAGATTACCAACACCTTAAATTGGATCTAGAAAACTACCATCAATCATTTAACCCTTAGTTTAACTTCTCAGTTTGACTTGGCAGAAGACCCCAACTAAAAAAGAATCTTTATGGCAGACAAGAATGAAGCCTTATGCAAATATAATGGGGGTTTCTGTTTTCTCTAGGCTTCTTCCTCTTGCCTTTCCAAATTAACAGATACTTGGCATGTTGCTTAGTGACCCTGGGTGTCTATGCAGTGTTTAAACAACCATCTCCACCCTGGGAACCACTGCTTCCCACCTTACCAGCTTCAGCCCTCTAAGTTTTCCTGCCAAGTATATGGATGTTTCTTAATACGAGCTAATTGATATTGTGATTTAGTACTCTGGCCACTGTTAGTTTGATATTCTATTGCAGTGTAATGTAGCTCCAACAAAAACAATGCTTTAACTTTGAGGAGTCAAAATGCCTTTAACCACATTTCCCTATGACTTGCAGCATTTGCTAAGAAGTATGCTGGGCACTGCTATGTATTAGGCTAAACTGCTTTCATTTAAGGCACAGATTAAGGAAAGGGGCAGAAACAGTGCTGCACTGTAATTTTACAGGAGTAAGAAACTGTAATTCCATTCATGTTAGAGATCTCCAGAAGCATGCTGTTTATGAGAATCCAGAAGTTCATTTAGGAAAAATTGCTGTCTTGTGTCAGATTGCGTAGCCTCTTAACATCTGAAGTCCCATTTCGTCTGTCTACTAAACTCATTTTTCCAAAGGAAATGCAGTCAGAAGTAGCTTCAAATCGCTCAGGAGCCTGGTTGCCTTTGATTTCAAATGGAAGTCTCAAGATGCTATTTTTCAACTTTGTTTTGCAGGTTTCCATGGCAATAAACTTCAGTGGACCTTACTCTAGCTGCTGCAAAAATGCAAGAAAGCTAGTAATCTATTAAAAATGGGTTCTTTAAAAGTCTGATATCTGCAATTTAATACAAGGGATGAGATCGACTTTTAAAAAAAAAATGTACCACAACTTTTATCTCTTTGATAGTGGGAACAATTTAATGCACAGGATAAAAAGAAGTGGCTGGGATGCCAATTTCAAAGAAGAACAGGAAGCATGAAATACTGTATGTATATTGGTTGTTGGACTCTGCTTCTATTTTTATAAACAAAATGCCATTGCAAAGACCCATCTCAAACTCTTTGGTGCCAAGCCTTTGCAGATGTGGATGCTGTTAAAAACAACAGAGAAACAATACACACATACAGTACATACATACGCATATATACATAAGACATACACACACGTTTCCTACTCTCTCTGAAAAGAGCTTCAGAAAAGCTGAGATAATTTATCTGGCAACATGTGCTTTGCACTCTGCAGCTCCCAGTATAACGACTAACGGCCCTGACAGCCTGGATGCAAGGTTCAATGGAATATATTATTACTAAAGCTATTGTAAAGGCTTCCTATATTCATATTATGCTCCCAAATTCCCAGCTGCAACAGCAGTAGAATGGCAGCCAAATTAAACGGCTGATCAACCCAGGACAGGAAGACAAAGAAAGAAAACGCAATACAGAACATACAGAAGCGATAAGAAAATGATCTCCCCACCCCACTGCAGGAGCTGGGTCATCAAGGATACTGCTTGCTGTCTGGATCTGAAGGGGCTAAGTGGAGTACGTTTGGCAGGATAAACCAATGGTATCCCAGTATCCCAGTATAATGTAATCTGCATTATTTATTATGGTTATTTTAATATCTGTAAAGTGCTTAGAGCCTGCTAGATTGAGGCAGTGGATAAATGGCACGAACAGATAAATAAACCAATAAACATTATGTTTGGACCACACCACACTTGATGGGACAATCTCCAATCTCCATTCCTCATATCTGGAGGCTAAATGAGCAGATGCTCAGACAGGGCAGCCACAGGATCAGATGCAGAGCTTTACTGCAGCTGGGAGGACATCAGCATTAAAGAACAATCAGTTGCAAGAAGCTTTACATTTGAATGCAGATTATCTAGAGCACTACCCAAAGTACCTGCTCCTATTTATTATGTATATTTCTAGATTGACAACAACATTGTGAAGTAGTAGCTGGCCTACCTTTATCCCAGAATGTTCAAAGTGGGGATGAAGATTTGAATGTGAGGATTTTAACACCAGCACCTGGGTCTGAAATGATTCTTGTTCTCCATAAAACGTTGAGTCACCTGCATGGAGAGATGCTTATTGAAAGCCAGGTGAGCATCCATCCATCCATCTATTCATCTGGAAAACTAAGATATCTGACCAATTTCTAACTCATACTTTGTAGGCCACATATGTGAGATGGGTGGCTATATAAATTTACCAAATAAATATTTCCCTTCTACTAATGTCATTATTTTAAACTGGTTGAATATTAAAATATTATGTGGAGTACTGGCCCCGATTTTCTTGCTAAAAAGAGCACCACAAAAACTGGTAGATGAGTTCCTTTTTCAACAGCCCAGTGAAGACTCAGCTTCATTATAGGTAGTCTTCAACTTATGACCACAATTGGGCCAAGAAAACTCATCGTTAAGCAGTGCAGTCATTAAGTGAGGCATCACATGACTGCATCTAAATTTATGACCTTTTTTGCTGCGGTTGTTAAATGAACCTGGCATGCCCATTGAATTTACTTGTTGGAAGCCAGCTGGGAAAGTGGCAAATGGTGATCATGTGACCCTGGCACACTGCAACTGTTATAAATACATGCAAGTTGCCAAGCACCCAAATCGCAATCATGTGACTGCAGGGACATTGCAATGGTCATAAGTGCAAGGACTGATCGTAAGTCACTTTTTTCAGTGTTGTCGTAACTTTGAATGGTCACTAAACAAAGTTTAGTAAGTGGTAAGTCAAGGACTACCTGCAGTAGTTACTGTATAAGTGTCATTTGGGAAGGAAAATGGAAAAGCTCGGTGGTCTACGCAGGTTTGTGTGTGCAGGTTTGTGCAATGTCATGAATTCCAGTTGTGTTCACTTACTCCAAAGACCTCTGCTTTGTTGTTGTTTATTCGTTTAGTCGCTTCCGACTCTTCGTGACTTCATGGACCAGCCCACGCCAGAGCTTCCTGTCAGTCGTCAACACCCCCAGCTCCCCCAGGGACGAGTCCGTCACCTCTAGAATATCATCCATCCATCTTGCCCTTGGTCGGCCCCTCTTCCTTTTGCCTTCCACTCTCCCTAGCATCAGCATCTTCTCCAGGGTGTCCTGTCTTCTCATTATGTGGCCAAAGTATTTCAGTTTTGCCTTTAATATCATTCCCTCAAGTGAGCAGTCTGGCTTGATTTCCTGGAGGATGGACTGGTTGGATCTTCTTGCAGTCCAAGGCACTCTCAGAATTTTCCTCCAACACCACAGTTCAAAAGCATCGATCTTCCTTCGCTCAGCCTTCCTTATGGTCCAGCTCTCGCAGCCATATGTTACTACAGGGAACACCATTGCTTTAACTATGCGGGCCTTTGTTGTCAGTGTGATGTCTCTGCTCTTAACTATTTTATCGAGATTTGTCATTGCTCTTCTTCCAAGGATTAAGCGTCTTCTGATTTCCTGACTGCAGTCAGCATCTGCAGTAATCTTTGCACCTAGGAATACAAAGTCTTTCACTGCTTCTACATTTTCTCCCTCTATTTGCCAGTTATCAATCAAGCTGGTTGCCATAATCTTGGTTTTTTTGAGGTTTAGCTGCAAACCAGCTTTTGCACTTTCTTCTTTCACCTTCATCATAAGGCTCCTCAGTTCCTCTTCACTTTCAGCCATCAAAGTGGTATCATCTGCATATCTGAGATTGTTAATGTTTCTTCCAGAGATTTTAACTCCAGCCTTGGATTCTTCAAGGCCAGCTTGTCGCATGATGTGTTCTGCATACAAGTTGAATAGGTAGGGTGAGAGTATACAGCCCTGCCGTACTCCTTTCCCAATCTTAAACCAGTCTGTTGTTCCGTGGTCTGTTCTTACTGTTGCTACTTGGTCGTTATACAGATTCTTCAGGAGGCATACAAGATGACTTGGTATCCCCATACCACTAAGAACTTGCCACAATTTGTTATGGTCCACACAGTCAAAGGCTTTAGAATAGTCAATAAAACAGAAATAGATGTTTTTCTGAAACTCCCTGGCTTTTTCCATTATCCAGCGGATATTGGCAATTTGGTCTCTAGTTCCTCTGCCTTTTCTAAACCCAGCTTGTACGTCTGGCAATTCTCGCTCCATGAACTGCTGAAGTCTACCTTGCAGGATCTTGAGCATTACCTTACTGGCATGTGAAATGAGTGCCACTGTTCGATAGTTTGAACATTCTTTAGTGTTTCCCTTTTTTGGTATGGGGATATAAGTTGATTTTTTCCAGTCTGATGGCCATTCTTGTGTTTTCCAAATTTGCTGGCATATAGCATGCATTACCTTGACAGCATCATCTTGCAAGATTTTGAACAGTTCAGCTGGGATGCTGTCGTCTCCTGTTGCCTTGTTATTAGCAATGCTTCTTAAGGCCCACTCAACCTCACTCTTCAGGATGTCTGGCTCTAGCTCACCGACCACACTGTCAAAGCTATCCCCGATATTGTTATCCTTCCTATACAGGTTTTCTGTATATTCTTGCCACCTTTTCTTGATCTCTTCTTCTTCTGTTAGGTCCTTGCCATCTTTGTTTTTGATCATACCCATTTTTGCCTGGAATTTACCTCCAATGTTTCTAATTTTCTGGAAGAGGTCTCTTGTCCTTCCGATTCTATTGTCTTCTTCCACTTCCGCGCATTGCTTGTTTAAAAATAATTCCTTATCTCTTCTGGCTAAACTCTGGAATTTTGCATTTAATTGGGCATATCTCCCCCTATCACTGTTGCCTTTTGCTTTCCTTCTTTCTTGGGCTACTTCTAGTGTCTCAGCAGACAGCCATTTTGCCTTCTTGGTTTTCTCTTTCTTTGGGATGTATTTTGTTGCCGCCTCCTGAACAATGCTGCCAACTTCTGTCCAGAGTTCTTCCGGGACCCTATCTACTAAGTCCAGTCCCTTAAATCTATTCTTCACCTCCACTGCATATTCCTTAGGAATATTAGTGAGCTCATATCTAGCTGATCTGTGGGTCTTCCCTAATCTCTTTAGTCTGATCCTAAATTGTGCAAGAAGAAGTTCGTGATCTGAACTACAGTCAGCTCCAGGCCTTGTTTTTACCGACTGTACAGATGTCCGCCACCTTTGGCTGCAAAGGATGTAATCAATCTGATTTCGGTGTTGTCCATCTGGTGAAGTCCATGTATAAAGCCGTCTCTTAGGTTGTTGGAAGAGAGTGTTTGTTATGCAGAGTGAATTGTCTTGGCAAAATTCTATCAGCCTGTGTCCTGCTTCGTTTTGTTCTCCCAGGCCATACTTACCTGTAATTCGAGGTGTCATTTGACTGCCCACCTTAGCAGTCCAGTCTCCTGTGATGAAAATAACATCTCTTTTAGGCGTGTTGTCCAGTAGGTGCTGCAGATCCTCATAGAACTGCTCTACTTCAGCTTCTTCAGCATTTGTGGTTGGGGCGTATATTTGGATCACTGTGATGTTAGATGGCTTGCCCTGAATTCGAATTGAGATCATTCTATCATTTTTTGGGTTGTATCCAAGCACTGCTTTAGCCACTTTACTATTAATTATGAAGGCTACTCCATTTCTTCTGTGGTCCTCTTGTCCGCAGTAGTAGATCTGGTGGTCATTTGATGTGAAGTGGCCCATTCCAGTCCATTTCAGTTCACTGACGCCCAGAATGTCTATCTTTAATCTTGGCATCTCACCAATAACCACATCCAATTTGCCCTGGCTCATAGATCTTACATTCCAGGTTCCGATGGTGTGTTGATCCTTAGAACATCGGATTCGCCGTTCACCACCAGCACCGTCGGCCGCTAGCCGTACTTTCGGCTTTGAGCTAGCTGCGTCATCACGTCTGGGGCTAGTTGAGCTCATCCTCTGTTCCTCCCCAGTAGCATTTTGACCATCTTCCGACCTGGGGGTCTCATCTTCCGATGGTATACCGACATATCTCTGGTTGTACTGATCCATTTAGTTTTCACGGCAAGAATACTGAGGTGGGTTGCCATTACCTTCCCCAGGGATCGCATTTAGTCTGACCTCTCTGTCATGACCTTCCCGTCTTGGGTGGCCCTTCACGGTTTAGCTCATGGCATCATTGAGGTGCTCAAGCTCCAGCACCACGACAAGGTAACGATCCTTTGCTGAAGGACCTCTGCTTTAAAATATTGTAAAATATTAAAATTATTTTTAAAAATAATATTTTTTTTTAAAAAATGTTTAATTTACCCTTGATCCTAATACTGTACTACAAATTAGTAATTGGCAAGTTTAGCAGTGGTAATATCATTTTCAAATGAGGGTCCTGCATTTCTTTTTTCTCTTCTTTTTTTCTTTTCTTTTTCTTGTAATGTTGTAAATCATGACACATTGTATTATTTCAAAGCAGGTTTCAATGCAGTGCTGTTTAGATAATATGATTAAAATTTATTAACATTATACTACTCAAAAAGCTTGAAGCATTGAAAATAAAAAGAGAAACGTAAAAATTCTGTCAGAATTAATTGCCATTTAGAATGTCAGTATTACAAGCATAAAATTATTTAACTTTTCCTCTGAAGTTGAATATAAGAGAAAAAAAGAACCATTGCAATTCGCATCAAAATATTAGTTATGTGATAAATAATTACTTAATATTAAGATCGCTACTGTATTGTTACTTTGTATGTGTGTGTATATATATTGATCTGTTGATAAAAGGAAATAGAGAATAGATTGTTGTTTTTGTTGTTGTTATTTTTTTTCCTTTTTTTGAGTGTCCTCCATTTCTGATCAAACCTCACTTAGCACGGCCATTGCTCAAGGTGGCTGAAGACAATAGGAACTGATGGCTGTACAACTGCCTAAGATGGTCTGAGACGCCCTGCTTGGAGCAGGGGGTTGGATTAGAAGACCTCCAAGGTGCCTTCCGATTCTATGATTCTCTCTCAAAACAACATCCAGAATTTCCACTTCCTACTAGCAATTCTGTATGTTCACATTGCATCCCTGAAGATTAGAGAAGAAACAAGGTAAAAAAAAAAACAAGCAGGAAAGAACTGCATTTTTATGCAGCCACAAAAGATAAACAGGTAAATAATGCAACAATGAAGTGAAAGTAAAATAAATCTTTTCCAGCCTATTTCTGTCATTTTAATTCATTCCATTAAAGCCCTTTTGAGCCTGAGAGCTATATGAATCCAGGCAGGTTTTTTCTCTCCAACAGGGCACAAACTCCTAAATTTGAAATCAAATCCTATTTAGGCTTCATAGCCTATCGCCATTGGCAGAGATGCTAACTTAATGTAAGATGTAGTCCTATAAAATGTGTCAACACAGGGTTTGGTCAGGCAAGGAATGACAGCAGACCAAATGAGATTTCAAGAATGAGCAAAAACCAGGAAAAAAAACTCATAATTTAACTTAAAATAACATTTACAGCCAAAATCCTGAGAGAAAGATTGCTCAGGGGAAAAAAAAGTCCACTGCACCACAAGAATCACTGCAGAGACACACAGAATGAGCTACTGTTGGGTGAGCGACATTCTGCTGATATTCCAGGCATAAAGGTGGTCAGCTGGTTCTCAGATGTATTACAGAGGCCCTTCTGCATACCATCTTATCTTCTAAGGCAGCATTTCTTTACCTTGGGAACTTTGAGATGTATGAACTTCAACTCCCAGAATTCCCCAGCCAGCCATTTAATGCCATTCTGGGAGTTGAAGTCCACACATCTGGGAATTCTGGGAGTTGAAGTCCACACATCTTAAAGTTGCCAAGGTTGAGAAACACGGATTTAAACTCTGAACAACATAGGTACCTGTGAACAATTCCTTGGAGTGAGTTCAGCTTAACTATATTATAGAACAAAATTCAAATGTACGCTTATGGTTATTTCTATTCTCAGTCACTAGTTTGCTTGAGGATCAGATAGATAGATAGATAGATAGATAGATAGATAGATAGATAGATAGATAGATAGATAGATAGAATCACTGTAGAGACACACAGAATGAGCTACTGTTGGGTGAGCGACATTCTGCTGATATTCTGGGCATAAAGGTGGTCAGCTGGTTAATTGTATGAATTCCCATGTGAGGAGAAGAACTTGTCCATATTATGAAATGCAAACAATAAAAGCTGAAGAGAACAGCAAAGGAAGCAATAAAATTAGGAGGACTATAATCATCAATAAAATAACAGTAGTCCCCTGGGTTTAAAAGCACAGGCAAATACATTAATTTTAATCTGGTACTGAAAATAGTCCACGTAAAATAGGTTAGAAAAGGAAGTCAAGTAAGCAACCCCAGGGAGAGAGAATTCCCATGTCTGGGAACTGTTTAGAATATCTGAACAAACCGGTTCATTTGGAACCAAATGGTCTTTTATGTATCTCTCTCCTAAGCCATATAAAGTTCCCTAACTGGAGTCCAGAAATGGGCTAATATTGAACACAGTGACCCTGATAGTGGCCAGGAAGAGCTACTGTGGATTTCCCCCACCAAGTGCTGATCTGTTGGACTGTAATTTCCATCCTCCCATCCTCCATCAGTAGACTTTTGGCATTGAGGGGTTGGCCCTATTAAGAAGAGTGACATAGCTGTTCCAGGCAAGATTCAGAGTAAGGTAGCAAAGTAAGTGAAATAAAAATCAGAACCATCTAAACCTGTTTCCTTCAGGTACAATGGAAGACACTTTCCTATTGAAAGATTCAATCACTAGTCCAGTCATCTTTTGCATATGAAACAGGAGAAGCCAACGTTTTGTTCTTTGCTTCAGGAAGCAAAAATGTGTTGGTCCAACTCAACTGAGGAGGAATTAAGTTGGTGATCAAAGCATTTGAAAGGCACGAGGTTGAGGAAAATGGCAAGAACCCTTTCTAGTTTTGCCAATCCAGCCCCATACAAATTGCTTCTAGCTTGGGATAAAAGATGGCATTAAAATGCTGGCTGCCTTCTGAATATTTCAGTGTCAGGGTTAAAAGAGTGAGCTTGGTCCAAAATAAACAGCAGCTTCCAATTCCAAGGAAACAGACGATGCAAATCTCGGAGAACAGTGAAAAGGAAACAGGCCAAGCCAAGACCTTCACATCTTCTGACCTTGAATTTACAGTGACTGGCAACATTTTTTGGTAGCTACTGCCAGATTTCAGCCAAGAAATCTTGGAAAGGAAGGAGGGAAGCTGACTGGATGAAGGCAGGATGACCCAAAAGTGGTTTATACCACATAAAAAAGTGCTTACCCATGATGAGTGCCATTTCCTTTGTCACCTTGGCTGCCTCACTTGTTATGCTAAGCCAAGGTATATGTTGTTTATTTGGTTTCCCCTTAATGTCTTTTGAGGGGGGGTGCCTTTGAGTCAGTCTTGATTCCTGGGGACTGCCTGGACTAGTCCCTGCAGTTTTCTCGGCAAGATTTTCCAGAAGTGGCTTGCCATTGCCTCCTTCCTAGGGCTGAGAGAGAGGACTGGCTCAAGGTCACCCAGCTGGCTTTGTACCCAAGGCAGGACTAACGTCTTGTGTGTCTTAATTTAATTTTATATGTCACTGGTTCTAAAAACTGTTAAATCTGATTTGTTCAATAAATCATGGTTTTTAACCATGAGCCCATTATGCATTCACTTGGTTGGAACTGCTGTCAGGGAATAGCAGAAAGGGGAAGCTTTGCCCACCTCACCCCACCCCACCCGCCATGCAGAAAACTCCAGTGCAACTGCAGTAAATAAAATTCCCCACAAAGGAGCTCTGAAATTTTTGGAACTTCCCATTGTCATGGCAGACAAGTGGCCTACCTTGGCTGTGGGGATTAATTAGGGATTATAAAGCAATTTACATAGCAAAAGTCCTTTAAAAATTATAATTATCTGTATTTAATGTCAATAAATGGGAATATCATGGAGGATTTGAAAGAGTGGTAGAATTCAGAATATTTGACACCCCCTTTTTCTCCCAAAGAAGCTAAAAATAAAACACAAAAAGAATTAGATGTAGCCTTTTCACTATCTCTAGGCTCCCCTTCTCTTGTGTCTCCATATGTTTTCATTTTTATGCTAATTTTCTTTCCATTCATGTTGGTGCCCCAAGCTGTGCACATTCTTCAAGGAAATTCTGCTACCCAGAGGCCAAAAACTTTGCAGCCAGTAATGCTATTAAAATTCAAATCTTTCTACTTGATATTTCCCTCCTTCCTTACCCCAGGTGTTTTGATACAGATTTTCAAAACTCAGTTGGAACAGCTCAGCTGTAAGATCAGAGACTATAAATCTGGAACCTTTGATCCTTGATTATTTGTTAAATATTTCTAGCGAACAATGTGTGTGTAACAGCAAGCACTATGTTCGCCATTGTTCAGAATTCAGCAGTTGGCATGTTGCCAGCTGTCAGTGAGAAAGGAGCAAAATTGCTCCTCATAAATTTATTTTACCTTCTCAGACTAAAAACATATGGAAGAAGCTGTCTACACTGGCCCAGGGCAGTGATCTGATCTTCTCTTGAAGAGAAAAGGGGGAAAAAATTATCTAAGCATACTGACTTCATATGGTTACGTGCCATATCTGCAAGACAGGCAAGTCTATGTGTTTCTCAAAAGTTAATTTCTGGCATTCCAGTCACATAGGATTGCAGCCTTAAACTGACTTAATAGTAGTTAACTCCAATGTTTCTAGTAAGCCAGTTTGGTGCAGTGGTTAAGGTGCTGGCCTAGGAACCAGGAAAATGTGAATTCTAGGCCTCCCTTAGGCATGAAAGCTACCTGGGTGACTTTTTCACTCTCAGCCCAACCCACCTCACAGGGTTGTTGTTGTGGGGAACATAGGAGGCAGGAGTACTACATATGCTCACCGCCTTGAGTTGACCAACTACAGTGGGTGGGTGGGTACTTATTTATTTATTTAAAAAGGCAGGATAAAAATCTAATAATAAGCTTCAGACTCTAGTTTTGAAGTAGGGAGCTGAGTTTTCTCAGCATCAACACTAGCCTTCAATTTCCAAAGTTTGGGAATTTTAGACTAGACTAGACTAGACTAGACTAGACTGGAGGGAATGTTTTCAAAATATAACTAAATGGCAAAAAAAAGAAAGAAAAGTAGAGCAAGTAGATCAACGTGTGTACCTTGGTGGGATGCTTACTAAAGATGGGGAAATTGATGGAGAAATTTTAAGATGTGCAAATGCTGGTAGAAAGGTAATGGGTGTCCGCAGAGGGGAAGGGCACAAGACAATACATCATGATGTCATAATGCAAACAGTGTGACTTAGTTTTGCCATTCATGACTTGTGTCATTAAAAATCCTGCCATTTGCGGGATGATGTCATCACAAATATCATTTAGACATTGTGGCATGTCCCAGATACCCATGGGTACCATGTGACTGGTTGAAATGACTGAATATTTACTGAAAGAAACAAGAGTGGCAGTGGGTAAGGACATGCTACTGCCCACTTTGCTACAGGGAAGTGAGAGCTGGCATGTCCAGAGAGACAAGCCAAATCCAGTGGGAAGATGGTACTTCAAGTGAAAGGAGATACAGTCAAGAATAAATGGGTGGTAAATAACGTGGATTGAAAAGGAAAATGGAGTGTCTGGTAGGAAAGAATTGGTTTTGTCATACAGAGAGAGTGTTGCCAAACAAACATAGGATGGAAGAAATAAGGAGTTAAGAGCAAGGGAAGTCTGAGAAAACTGAGTGGATGAAATTGATGAGATCCTCAAAAGAGAGAAACGAGTCAGCAAACCTGGCTCTTTCACTGCTCACACCTAACTTCAGATCTTGCACAGAGCATTTATTTTTATTTATTTAAAACATTTATATAGCCACCCATCTTGTACCAAAGTCTGGGTGGCTCCCAATCCAACAGTTAAAACAGCATCATTATTCAATTAATATACACATATCTCTATTAAAATGACGATCCATTGCATCATCAGCAATGCAGACTTCCTTATCTCTAAAGCTGAGGAGACTGATCTATGGAAAGAAACTCTCCCTTTCTCTCTGGGGTTCTTTCTGCATCACTGTTCTCTTTTCTTTCTTTTTTTTTCCTGTATGGCTGCACCAAATATTAGAGGGAATTTTCTATCTAATTTATGAGAGTTTGGAAGAGGGAGGCAAGGATACTTAGAGAGGAGGAGGAAGAGGAGAGAGGGAGGGAAGGATTTTGAAAGGAGGAGAGGAAGGAAGGAAGGAAGGGAGGGAGGGAGGGAGGAAGAGGAGGAGGAAGAGATGACAGAAATAGGGAATTTGATGGAAGAGGAAGATAATCAGAAATAGGGGATTTGATGCCCTGGGTGCCCTATAATTTTTAAAAACAGAAATCTAGCCTTGTGCAAAACAAGGGCAGTTTGGTGTATTGGTTAAGGTCCTAGGCTGGAAACCAGGAGTCTGTGAGTTCTAGTCCCGCCTTAGGCATGAAAGCCGGCTGGGTGACCTTGGGCCAGCCCCTCTCTCTCAGCCCAAGAGCCAATCAGGCGTGGTAGGAGAGTTCTAGTCTCACCTTAGGCATGAAAGCCGGCTGGGTGACCTTGGGCCAGTCCCTCTCTCTCAGCCCAAGAGCCAATCAGGCATGGTAGGAGAGTTCTAGTCCTGCCTCAGGCATGAAAGCCGGCTGGGTGACCTTGGGCCAGTCCCTCTCTCTCAGCCCAACTCACCTCACAGGGTTGCTGTTGTGGGGAAAAGAAGTAGAAGCATTATGTATGCTACCTTGAGCTGTACAAATAAAGGTGGGATATTAATAACAATAACAGCTTCTTCAAGCATCATCTACATTTCCAAAACTGACTCCAGGCTCCAGATATGTTCCTAGAGGCATTGGGAGTGGCTGCAGCCAGTTTTTGTTTGCTCTTAAAAAAAGACAAAAGGAAACTGGATGATTCAAAGCATCCTGGGAATTAGAAAAGGAGATGGAGGACAGGGTAGAGGGAATAATGTGGGTGTTTATTTTATATTTGAAATAAATAAGGATACATTTTTCTGCCTCAAAGACATAAATGAAAATAATTTGATTTTATAATTTAATAGATTTTTGAAAAATATATTAAAGCAGTAAGCATAAATATATATTGGTTTGAGAATCAGGCTTTGCCTTTGGCTACACAGAAACTCTCACTGTTTCCAAAGGAAGGCTGATACCAGGTTTCTTTTTTCAATAATAATGTAAAATAACTAGCTTCAACATTCATTCATTCACTTTTCCAATGCTGCTCAAGTCCAAACTGGCTCTGAGTGGCATACAAGAAAAAAAATGCATTAATAACAAACATAACAGAAACAAGTCATGATACGACAATAATGGTGCCATAAGCCAGGGGCAGGCCCAAACTAACATTCTGCCAAAGGCGGTAGGCTTCCTTTTACTGGGTGTCTTCTGGTATTGGCTGCACAGCCATGTGCCAGAGATGTTTTAATTTAGATTTGGGTTGGGTTTAATGATCTAAATGGCCCCTTTTGTATGAAACAATAGGCCCCAGCCAGGAAAAAAGAAAAGTTGCATAAGCATAAAGTAAGGGCTAAACAAGAAGTTTTAATGATTAGCATAAAATGACAACCTTTCATAACATCTCTGAGAAGCTGACAATGCAACTTACAGTTGAGAGGGATGCCAAAGACATCAATGGGCCTTTGCTCTTTTTAAATGAGATTTTGACAACAAAACTAATTATCACAGTAAAAGCTTGCAGTTGGGCAACCTGGTCATAGGCAAGCTACTGTCAAAAGAATTACAATTGTTTACTGTTAAGTTATATCTAAAAGAAACATTCAGCTTTTGATGTTAATAAGCAGAAATGGTTAAAGCAGAGGCTGAAAAATGTCATATTTGGACCCCAATAATAGATTGATCTTATAGTAAGATTGATGTGATCTATTTCCATTTGAAGATGAGATATACAAGTATCTCCATCCATCCTTCACAAGAAGGTGCATTATATATACAATAACCTCTTTGATTCCTCTTACTTTGGCTTTTCAGAATTTCAGTAAGAGTCTTTCCTTACTAAAAGGTATAAGGATGTTGTTTTACACTTTGTGTACTCTGTCACTGACTATAGTCTTTTCTCTTAAAGTCATTTATCTGGATATGCAAAGACAATGCCCAAATCACTGTATATAGCCTACAGTACAACAGTACTCACATTACCTAGAGATTGAATCCATATATTATGCTAAATGATTATTCACTTAAGCATAACTCACTGAACAACACAATTTGTCAGGTCCAGAAACATGTTCAGCCCAAGCCACAGAACCAACGTTATATCTTAGCGTAACATATGTACTCTTGGGTATACGTGTGTGTGCTTTCAAGTCAGTCTTGACTTCTGGCAACTGCCTAGAAAAGTCCCTGCGGTTTTCTTGGCAATTTTTTTCATTGTACTGAACTTGTTTGCCCTTACCTTCTTCCAAGAGCTTGAGAGAGAGACCCAGCTGGTTTCATACCTAAGGTGGGACTAGAACTCACCATCTCCCAGTTTCTAGCCTGGTGCCTTACCCACTATACCAAACTGCCTCTTGACTTATGAACCTAGCCACAGATAATTTTTATCCCATCATTTATTTAAAAAACACCTGAAGGCAAAATTAATGGTTTTTATATGCATGTGCACGTACACAGATGCACACACACACCATTTTACCTTACAGCAACTCTGTGAGGTTGAAATTGAGTGGGGATTGATATTATCAGGAACTACAACAATCCCTAGTCGTGGGAAAGAAGCAAAAGTGAGGGTCATCCATGGGCTCAGCTGGCACCATAGCAGATTACATTTCTTCCCATCCCCAAACTCCAGTGGGGAAGCTTTCACAATTTTGCTTATTCACTGCTTCCTTCCTTTTTTTTTTTTTAAAGTTGTATCTCTGCTCACGAGGAAGAATGAATCCTCTGCATCAGGTGAGGAATGCCAAAGAGCAGTCAGTGCAAGCCAGCTTCCTACCCACTGCTACTGGAGACTACCCAACGCTCTAGAATGCTTGTCCTCTCCTGAGAACTTGGCTTTATTAAACTACAAAGCATATAAAATTAATAATGGAGTAATAACAAAAATGTGCATTACATTTTACATTAACAGAAAAATGAGTATCAGCTCTGTTTATAATGTCTTACACCTTGGAGATTTAAAAAAAATGCTTGGGAATTTATGTCAGAGGGGGAACTCAAGGATATTTGGCCAAAGAGCATGATGGTGCTCCTTCCATGTCTCTGAAGCCTTTGGTGCAGCCTGTCCAGAGACCCGCCCAAGACCTATCCTGGCCCTCTGATTCCACTTTCTGGATTTCACAGTGGGGGAGCCTTGCTAACTAGATCCCAATGAGCCTGTTTCAGGGTTCCTTATGGGGCAACACCAAATGGAGAGAGTTACAGGATGGGGTGGGGCTGCAGCAGATGGAACTGGTAGTCCTGCCATCTCAGACAATAGGTCCCACTGGACCATGACGGGATCTGGTGAAGAAGGGGTGGCTGCCAGAGCAGCAAAATATGCTTTCTCCCCATCCAAGTTAAGGTACAGGGCACTCAAAGTGAACTGAGTTATCATGGCACATCATGTAGAAAATTCTTCTCCATGCCCGATAGTAAAAATACAACAACAACAACAAGAAGAAAAACATGGACTGGACTTTCATGACACCCAACATCTAATGGAAAGGCCACTCCTGTTTATAGCTATTCTTTTAAATTATGGATTGCCCTAAGTGCATTGGCAATAAAGTACTGTACAACTGTAGGGTGGGGACCCTTTTAGGCTGAGGTATATGTTCCCCTAGGTCACATATCTGTAATGGGCAGGATCAAAGCCAAAGGTGGATGATCTACCACTTAACTATGTGCAGTGGGACTGAAGAGAATCCCTCTCTTATCACAGAATTAGCCTAAGAAACAGCAAGGCAGCAAGAATTTGCATAGCTAATGCAAGTTCTGCTAATGCCTGGCAAGCATTAGTACTCGGTGGTTGGCAACTACGTTCCCATTCATGCCAGTAGAATTTGCACAGCAAAAGATCTGATGGATTACTGTCCAAAAAGCACTGTATAATCAAAAAAAGACTATTTAGCTCAACTTTATGTTGCAAGCAATGTTATCAAACAGAGGTAGTGGGCCTACACCATAGATATGGACCCACCGCATGGCCCCAGAGGATCTCAAAATCACACTGCCAAAATTTGATAGGAATCATACTGTTTGGGGCAGCAGGTTTTTTCTTAAGTTCCCTAAATTAAGAAGTAACATAGATTCATCCCCGTCAAAGCTTAATCTCTTCATTTTGTCTCTTAAAAAAAAAAGAATGGAGGGAGAATTTTAAGTTGTACGATTTAGACCTGCCCACTTCAGCAATATCATCATATTGCTGTCGATGCCCCCTATGACTCCTGGAGTTATTTTTTAAATGAAAATGCAGCCTACAGCTATAAAAACAAAACATTGTCTCTTTTTAAAACCTGGATAATTGCACTACACACAGAAACACAATTTAGTAGATTTGTGCTTGCAAAGTAGCTCTAGAAGGCTGATCAAAGTGAACCAAGCCAGACATTGCTGGAATGGCAAAGTATTTACTTATGTTAAGCATGAAGTCACGAAGAGTCGGAAGCGACTGAACGAATAAACAACAAAGCTGAAAAGTAAGTACAAGTTATCTTTCTCAATGATTTGTCACAGCGACTTGCAATAAAAAAGGAAAGATTAAAAACCACTACCAAATATAGGAATGCTTAGAAATAGAAGTGATGGGGAAAAAACACATTCTAATAAAAATACACTTAAACACATGCATCAGCTATGGTATAAAATTATAGTATGTACTGATTGATTGATTATGTGCCATCAGATTGGTGTTGACCCTTCACAACCACATAAGATAGATTTTTCTCTGTGAGCATCAAGTCTTCCAATGGCACACCCATCACCACTGTAACTGAATCCATCCACCTTGTTGCTGGTCATCTTCTTCTTCCCTTTCCTTCTATCTTTCCCAGCATTAGAGCCTTCACCAGAGAGCTAACTCTTTGCATAATGTGTCTGAAGTATAATTTGAGCCTGGTAATTTGTGCCTTGAGTGAGAACTCTGTGTTAATTTGTTCAGTGATCCATTGGTTTATTTCCTTGGCTGTCCATGGTATTCTCACGAGTTTTCTCCCACACCAAAGTTGAAAAGCATCAATAACGCTTCCTATCCCACTTCTTCAAAATCCAATTTTTGCTTCCCTAGAGTGGCACGGGGAATACCATGGCTTGCGCTGTTGTAGATATGGGCACATCACGGCATTTGGATATCTTTTCCAAGGCCTTCATGGCTGCTCTACCAAGTGCTAGTCTGCAGCGTATTTCTTGACTGCTTGTTCCTTTACTGTTGATGGTTGATCCTAAAAGACAGAAGCTACCCACCATTTGATATCTTCATTGTCAATTCTAGGGCTGGTTGTTTTACCTGTTGTCATTAGTTCATATTTAATTTTAGTGCCATTTTTTCACTGTGCTCCTTGACTTTTATTACTAGGGCTTGCAGATCCTTTGCATTTTCAGCTATCAAAGTAGTGTCATCAGCGCAGCACAGGTTATTGATTTTCTTCCTCCAACTTTAAAACCATGCTTATCTTCTTCCCTTAATATATATTCAGCCTATAGGTTGAACCAATTAAGGGGAGAGTAGACAGCCTTGTCATACTCCCTTGCCAACCTGGAGCCAGTCTGTTTCACCGTGTTCTGTCCGTACTATGGCTTCCTGACCTGTACATAAGTTTCTCTTGAGGACAATGAGATATTCTGGGATTTCCATTTTCCTAAGTACATCCCATAGCTTGAGTGGCACAATCAAAGGTCTTTCTATAATCAATGAAGCAAATGCTGTCTTCTTTTTGGTATTCTTTGGCTATCTCAATTATCCAGCAGGCATCCGCAATCATGTCTTGTGTTCCTCAGTCTTTTCTAAAGTCAGCGTGAACATCTGGCATCTCTTTTTCCATGCACGGCTTTAATCTGCACTGGATGATCCCAAAAGTTATTTTGCTAGCATGTGAATAGTACAAACTATAGTCTCCTTTTTAAAAGTCTAGTATTACATAGAAGTATATCATGATTTGAGAAATTTACAAGTTTTAAGAAACTAAAAATCTCCCCTAGATGTGTTAGTAAAAATAAACTAAATCAGACAGGATATCCAGTAACATGGGTACTGCAGTTTTATATACTGTATGAAGTTTGCATACATTTTCCCATAACTGCTTGTGCACTGTAATGCCTGCGTGGTTTACTAGGCTATGAGCACAGATTTTAGTCTTAATTCCTGCAAATGCTTTTTATAGGCACTTAACCATTATTAATGAATACTGCCAAATAAAATTCTTTATCAATGTTTAATAAACATAGCTTTTTATAAGAACCCCAAATTTTATAGATCGTATTTTTAAAGCTACAATAAAATGCTGAAGTCCTCAAACTTTCTCTCTTTAAATATTTATAATGCAAAACAGTTTAAGGTAGGAATGATTCCTCTCTTCTAAAGCAAATATGCTCATAGGTATTAGGGTTCATTCCCTCCACAAATTTAAAAAGAACACATTTTCCCCGTCCACCCACCCATCGTACTGAGATCAATTCTTTGTCATTTGGCTCAGTAGTTTGCAGCAGTGTCAAAGGGATGGTGAAAAGCTCACATGAGAAATTAATAATTTCTAGCATGGGCAGCTGCATTTTGGCTTACAAAAATGCCAGAGTCCACAATGCAGCGCTATATTTATACGGTTAACTGAAATAGCATAATATAGTTAACAAGCTTTGGGATTCTCCAGAGCAGTCTTTCTCAACCTTGGCAGCTTTAAGATGGGTGGATTTCAACTCCCAGAGCAAGCTGGCTGGGGAATTCTGGGAGCTGAAGTCCACCCATCTTAAAACTCTCAAGGTTGAGAAAGTCTGCTGTAGACCTTTAGGTTAGGCTAGAATGACTTTCCTTAATACGAGGGTCCTCAAGAATGGTGGGCATTATAAAGTATTTTACCTCCAGCCAGCATGACTTCGTTAGGGAAGAAACCTGATGTTAAACACAGCTATTGAGCCTGCAGTTTTAAGCTGTAGCAGAGTTTTAGATCAGGCACTTTCTATCTCCTAGGAGAGTTCCTGACCACTTTAAGGCCCCTCCCTTCCCTTCTTAATCTTATGATTCAGAATGGGCAGCTCTCCAAACAAGCAAGGAAGGAAGCAGCCTGTAGGCCACAGGATATGTCCCCCAGCCTTTTTGTGGCCTCCTAAAATCTTCCAGGATTGCACCATGGAAATCAGTAGGGTGATTTTTCTCTCTCTTTGCAGAAGGCTCTCTTCTCCGCCTTCCAACAGATGCAAGGGTGAACATTTCAGCCCCTCCCTCTCCGGAGACTTCACTGCAATTCTGGCCATATGTGAATTTTGAACTATCAGGAAATGTCATGAGTTGCTTAACAGCGATGGCTCCATTTATAAATTGGCTGTGCAAAGGGGGTTATATGCAATTACTAGGGAAACATTCCTTGGCTAGTGCCAGTCATGGACATATACAGTACATTTCTTCTCAGTTGCATGGAAGCCTATGCATTAGCAATTGCTCACTTGTAAGATTCAACAGTGCTGTTGCCCCTGCAACCTGTTTGACATCCTGGTCAGCATCCTGGCTGGCAACTGTATAGTTAAGAAGTTTCTCCTGATGTCTAGCTTAAACTTACTTCCTTGTATTTTAACCTATTGCTGCCCATCCACTTCCTTTTAGTGAGACAACCCTTCAGATGTTTGAAAACTGCTATCACCTCTCCCTTTAATTGTCTTTTCTATAAGCTAAACATACCGTTTCTCACAGGACTTGGTTTTCAGGTCCCACATAATCTTGCTAATCGTCCTTTGAACTTTTTCCAGTTTGTCGCTGCCCTTTTTGAAATGGGGTTCTGAAAACTGGGCACAGTGTTCCAAGCAGGGCCTGATCCAGGCAGAGGAATGTGGAAAAATGACTCTATGATCTGCTCTCTATGGTCCTGTTAATACATTCCAAGATGGCATTTGCCTTTTCAGCAACTGCATCACACTGTAGTTGGCGACAACATACAGATCCCTTTCACATGTATTACAGCTAATCTAGATCTTCCCCCATCCTATATTTGTGCCTTACATTTTTTCTCACCAGATGCAGAATTTTACTTTTCTTCCTGCTCAGTTTATTTCAGCCCACTGCTCCAACCTGACTAAATCTCCTTGAGTCTTCTCTCTGTCATCTAAGTATCAGTCAACCCTTCCACTTTTGTGTCGTCTGCAAATATTTAAAGTGTCCCCTCCTCACCTGAGTCATTGATAAACATCATAGAGTCCTGAGGTACTCCCCACTCAGTTTTTCCCTACAGGCTGAAGTTGTGAAGCCATTAATGAGCATTCTTTAGTTGCAGTCATTCTGCCAACTATAAATCCATTGGCAGCAGTATCATCTATCCCATATTTTACCATTCCATGAAGGATACACTTTAACTATAGTGTTCCCCAATCTACTAAGTTAGTAACTCTATCAAAGAAGTTTGATTGATCATAGGCCATCAAGTCATTGTTGACTTTTAGCGACCACATAGATAGATTTACTCCATGATCAGTGAAGTTTGCAACAAACCCATTTTATTCCTTGCTGAAGTTATTTTTCTAGGCATTCATTTGGCCAAATAAAAAAAAGTCTATCTGCAAATGATAAATGTTGAATGACAGATCTTGACTACAGCCCTAAAAATAGTAGCAAACATAGCTCCCCTCAGCTCACAGGATATAATTCCATATTCAGAACTGAACTGGTTATAAATATTTACTTTTCATGACTGAATCTAGCTTTTTGACTAATGTAATCATACATCCATTACATCATTGTCCAAATAAGTCTCTTATTTCAGAATTCACCTGCTTCAGGGCATATTTGCACTGGGAGAGCGTATATAATTTGCAATATACACATAAAATTTCTGAACACAGAGCCTATGTCACAAAAGTCCAGTCTTGGAATTATACATTCTGGCTGGGGAATTCTGGGAGTTGAAGTCCACACAGCTTAAAGTTGCTCAAGGTTAAAAAACACTGCCCTATGGGAAAGAATTATAGATAAGAGATTGGGTATGTTTGTGATACCCACTCTGCCCAGGGTCTCACAATCTGCCCTTTAAAAAAATGTGGAGGGTTATCTGCACTCTTCATCGGGGAAGACCCCAGTGTTGCACATCACACTAACTTCAAAGATGTAATGTTTCACCAGTAGAGCTCAGGATCTGAGAACTGGATGCTACCCAATCTCTTTTGTTGGTGTTAGGGTTATTTCTAGTAATTGCTTTTACTACTGTTTGCCCTCATGACAATTTATTTATTCAATTATCAATGGCTGGCTGTTTGACTTTTTTCTTGTTTGTGTTAATATGTATAACAACAACAACAACAACAACAGAGCTTTGTGGCAATTGTTTTTATATGTGTTGTGGCAGAAGCGTTCCTACTGTGGAACCAGAGGAGGAATAGTTGCAGTGGTTATAATAGCAGCAACAGTAAGCATCATTTGGTTGTGGGGGTACAAGCTGGAACCTGATCAATGCCTATGAACCCCTAAGAATGAGTATGCCTCTCAGTATAAGCAACTTGCGTATTTTTCATGGGCTTAAATATCCCACAGGGAATAATCACATTTAAAAGCCTTGTCTGCAACTGCCTCTTCCCTCCCAAATCCTACTGTTAAGTCCCCTCACCTGTTTTATATGTAGAGAAGGTGGGGAACAGGACTACAGGTAGTCCTCACTTAATGACCATTCGTTTAGTGATGGTTCAGACTTATGATGGTGCTGAAAAAACTAATTTACAGCCAGTGCTCACACTTATGACCATTGTAGCATCCCCACAGTCACATGATCACGATTTGGCCATTTGGCAACCAGTTCACATTTATGACTGTCAAAGCATCCCGTGGTCACACAATCGCCATTTTCAACCTTCCTGGCCAGTTTCTGGCAAGCAAAATCAATGGGGAACTGCATGATTCGCTTAATGACTGCAATGATTCCCTTAATGACCGCCACAAAAAGAACATAAAATTGGTTGGATTCACTTAATGACTGCTTCACTTAGCAACTCAAATTCTGGTCTCAATTATGGTCATTAAGTGAGGACTGCCTGTGAATAAATCAATCTGGGAGAAAAGATTTGGAAGAAGCCATGGTTGTTCTGTCTCCTACTGTTACATGGAAGATTTTTAAATTATGTGCAACTTGTGATCTGACAAACCTAGGAATGTTGTACTGAGCGGGACATACCTGAAGTGGCCTGACTTACATCTTTAGTCACTTGCTATCATCTGGATGCCCCCCCCTCCAAGTCCACACAGCTTAAAGTTGCCCACAAGTGAAGTCCACACAGCTTAAAGTTGCCCAAGGTGTCCATCTGAAGTCCTTTCTGCTCTTTAATGGCTAACTACACAACACTGTTCTTCATTATATCTCCTGCTTCTGAGACCTCCCTACACTTTATTACTTCCAGTGGGGCTGAATCTCACTCCTGTTCAATTGCTTTATTTCTAGATGGGGTACCTAATTTCCACATAGATACTCTAAGCCAACTGCTGGACAAATTATCCTTAGGTGACCATTAACATAGAATAAAATGGAAGGTAAGGAAACCTTAAAGCCTTTAGCAAACAGTCTAATTAACACTGTCACCTTTCAGTTTTGCAAAAAGAAAATGGGAAGTATTTTCTGCACCTTACATTTGTAACCAAGCCTATGTATATATAGCTAAAACAAGGACATATACATTTCATTTATCCTGGCCTCTTATTTCCTTCTTTTCCTGTATCGTTCTTCTGTACTAAATTATAGTTTGTAGATCTTGAGGCAGAGACCTGTATTCTTGAACTCATGAATGTTAATGAAGCTATAACCATTATCATCTCTTCTTCATATTGTCATTTGCCATCTCTGAAGTTCCAGAATAATTGTAAAAAGGAAAACAGGGAAGTTGTTTCTGAATGTCTGTTAGGGTTACAGATTAAAATGTAAATCCCACACATCTACATGTTATTTGAATACCTGTGGATCATTAAGGGTTTTAATAAATGAAATGAGCTATGTTTGAAGTACCGGAAGGGAGATTGTTGTTTCTGATGTTCTACTATTGCCCAATCTAAATCTTGATGGCAAGAGTTATACACAATACATATATTGTTGCCTTTATTGTACAATGTTGCTATCTGCAAATGGAAAAAAAAAAACTAAATACCATTAAACAACTTTTTTTTATGCCAGAGCCGATGAGAAGAGGCGACTATGATCTTTTCAGCACATTTTTGCTTTATATGCTAGCTACTGACTGCCTATTCTGCTGAATGAGGGCTATTTTTTCTTCTTGCTTGCAGAATAAGACAGTAACAAAGCTGCTGTAGTTTCTACAAAGATTCCTACTTACAAGAGCAGACCATGGCCCCAAGGATTAAAAAGAAACTTTATTGGCTTTTTAAATGTCTGATTTTTAAAACGATACAATTTATTTTGGGCTGTGCTTTAGAGGAATGCCTCTTAAGAAGTTCCTGCTCCCATTTCCTCCCCAAATTACATCAGGAATTATAAGTCTAAAGATGAAAAGGGAACCTTAAAAGCAAGATAAAATGCACCAAGTGGGAAAACGTAGCTTGCTTAGGGCCAGCCCCAAAGTGAAGCAGCTCCCCAGTCCTTCCCTTAAACTTTCTGCACATTCTCCAGCCATCTGAATTTGTGGTAGCAACACTTGCTTGTTCTTTGTCTGGACTTTCTGTCTTATCTCTCTGACACAGTTTGGGAGACGCCCTTAATGGAACAAACAACTAGAGAGAACCTTGCTAAGTCAAGTTCTCTAGAGCAGTGTTTCTCAACCTTAGCAGCTTTAAGACGTGTGGACTTCAACTCCCAGAATTTCCCAGCCAGCAGGCTGGCTGGGGAATTCTGGGAGTTGAAGTCCACACGTCTTAAAGCTGCTGAGGTTGAGAAACACTGCTCTAGATGACAAGGGCATGCTGGCCTAGTTGCATTTGCTTGAGCAGGCACATTACAGTAGATAAAGGGTAAGGTGTTATTTTGAAGGATGAGCTCAGTCCAGTCTATTATTATTAGGTTTTGGGTAGTGGTTGTGCTGATGCTCACCCACTGGCTAGCTAGCCAGCCAGCTGCTCTATATGCGGTGTGGAACAAGTTGTCATGTAGCAGTGGGTTGTGGCTGTGTAGAGAGGCCTCTCAGCTACCTCACACTTGCTCTCTCAGAGCAAGGCTTACGGGATGGCTCAAGAGCTACATGACCTAAACGCAATAAAACAGTTGCTCCAGATGGCTGGTCAAGAAGGCAACATACGCCCATATTTATTTATTTATTTTCTATCCCCCCTTTATTATTTTTATAAATAACTCAAGGCGGTGAACATACCTAATACTCCTTCCTCCTCCTCTTTTCCCCACAACAACCACCCTGTGAGGTGAGTTGGGCTGAGAGAGAGTGCCTGGCCCAAAAGTCACCCAGCCGGCTTTCAGGCCTAAAGCGGGACTAGAACTCTCGGTCTCCTGGATTCTAGCCTGTTGCCTTCACCACTAGACCAAACTGGCCTATTTCACTCCATTTTGCCAGCTGTCTCAGTCCACATCCTAAAGGGACTCCTTCATTAGGCCTAATAATAGAGCCCACCCTGAATATTGTGAACTTGGAGTCTCCCGATTAGCTTTTAACTACTATTAGGTTAGCAGAAAATGAGAGAATATTCAGACAGGTAGACGATCCAATGGAACTGAAGAGGGAGAACCTCAGGGAGAAGAAACTTTGATCCCAACCCTTATTGGCCCCATGCAAACAGGAAGAAAGGGAACCTGTTGCCTCCTTTTTCTTAGAAATATGAGCTACCCCGATTTTAAAAAGCTTTTAAAGAAAAACAGTGTACTTCAGTAAAACTGGTAGCTCTATGCAGCCCAGAAATAATACTAACGCACAGCTGCATTAGGAAATGAAAACCACACTTTTCATCCCTGCAGACAAATATTTGAAAACAGAGGGAAAGTAAGTGAAATCCATCCATATTAAATAGGAGATTTACTGTAAACTACCTGAGCACTCTGGAAACAAAACTAATAAGTAATCCTGAAACACCTTCTTGAGTCAACTGATTCTGTGGTTCACTATAGTTCATTTTAAAGTAAAAGTGCTATGAAAATAAATAATTCTACAAAGGACAAAATTGCATACCCTGGTGGCAACATAATTTGTATCAGGAAATTAAATATGGATATGACTGCATTGATAGCTGCTCACTGAAGAAGGTGTTGCTGTATCTTGGGTTGGTTATAAATGTTGCTAGGAACTAAGCTTTAAAAGGTGTAATTATAATTAGCATTATATTAGTGTAAAGAGATGTCCTTGGCTCTCCTCCTGTGGCTCTCCCATCAGAGATTGTCTCAGGTGGTCAAACCCCTCTCCATTCCCATTTTGAACAGAGACCCCACTGTCCCTGCAATATTCCGTTCACAGGCCTGGCAAGTAACGCGGCTCATGAACAGGCGGGGGTAGACCAAGCCTGAGTAAGGTTGTACCCTTCTCACCTCAGTTCAGGTAATTGAACTACAACTGGAACTAAAAATCCTGAAACTGACTGGACAGTGCCCTTTTCTGCAGCTCATTAAAAGGCAAATGCTTTTGTGAACTGCAGAAACCAAAAACTGATGGCTTTAATGTTGGTTAGTTTGAAAAATGACTTGATGGCACATAAGCAATCAATCAGTTGGAAAAGGTACTATATAAATTTGTTTAATAAATAAATACTGGACTCTTCGTGATTTTTCTTTTGCCACTATAGATTAACCTGGCTCTCCTCTGCATCTGGTGAGCAAAACAGCTTGTTTCGGCAATAGAAGGTAGATCTCTCACTGGCAAATACAGATGTGGTTCCCATGCAGCATCTGCCTAAGGTCATTTTGCCCAACAGCTGCCTTCTTAAGGGGCAAAACTGAAGGCATCTGCCTGCTATGCAGACAGAACTGAACAAGGAAAGAAAGTACAGTATAACCAGTGGATGGAGGGAGGGAGGAAGTAGAGAAACTGGGGAAAATGGGATAAAGCCAGAAAAGAAAGTTGGGATGCACACTCTTTCATCTAAAGACCATCTTTATTAAACCGATGTATATACAGAATTATCAACTACGATTATTCTCATTTGTGATTTCTTTTGCACGTGCACTGTTGGTGTTTCCACAGTGGTTGTTAGCCCCTTTTAGGTCCCATAAATAAGGATGCAATTTGTGACCTTCATGGACGAAAACATACCTGCTGTATTATATGCCTACTGTTCTCAGTATGATAATGCCTCATATTCTCCCCGAGTCCAAGGGGAAACTTCTAAGTTTATGCAGCTCGTCTGGGGAAAGCAGGACAGTATTTGGTATCAAACAGAGCGGGAGATCGCCCCCAAGCTATTTCACGGTCAGCGCCAGGTGAAGAATTCCGTCTTTCCCTTTTAAATTGCAACTCTTCGATCCTTGGGGGGAGGGGGGCGATGATTTTAGGATGTCAGCGTGGATATTATTTCACAAAATACCTTATACCATTCCTCCCTTTCTTTGGCTCGCTGTGGTGGTGGCCTTTTTTTTCCAGTTGAAAAAAAGATTGAAGATAATTGGGTTCTATCTTTCAAAAAAGGCAGAATTCCCGGGATTGGGCGGGAGACGCCACCGGAGACAGCCTCCCTCCCTCCTTTTGCCTGCTCGACGGACGTCGGGGTACCAGTTCCCACCTCGGTCGGAAGCCTTCGTGGAGGGACCAGCTAGCAGGAACAGGGAGGGAGCGAGCGAGCCCCCAACCGGCGGCGGGGCGGGTCGGGCCGCAGCCGAGAGCCGGCGGAGGGAAAGAAGGAAGCGGGAGGACAGGAAGGGAGGGAACGAGGCGCACCGGCAGCGGCCGGGCAGGGAATTAAAATGGCCACCAGGAGCTGGAACCGGAGGAGCTGCCGCGGGGAGAGCGCCGCCTTCTCACCTCCCGGGATTCTCTGCTCGGCCAGGCCGGGCCTTGATTGATGAGACGACGCGGGGAGCTGCCAGCTGAGGGGAGCCGACGGCGGGGGGCGCTGCCGCCGCCTGAAATCGCCCCCTTCGCCTGGGCTGCAGCCGCGCCGTAGGAAAGGCGGACGGCCGCCCTTCCCTGCCCATCCGCCCGGCGCCTCGCCTCGCCTCCAGGTCCGCCCCGGCGCCCCTTGGTGGACCCCGGATGCCGTCCTGAAGCCCCGCAGCCCCCTCCAGTGAGGGCAGCGCACCCGGGCCGGGCTCCCCTCCCGTCCCCGCGGCCGGAGAGGGCCACCGCGGGGCCGCCCCCCGCCTCGGGTGAGTTCCCCGCCGGGGCTGCTCCCTCCTCCCGGGCTGCTTCGGCGATGGGCGAGCCTCCCCCGGCCGGGCGGCCCCGCGCTCTCCCCCATTCCCGCTCCCTAGGCCGCGGTGGCGCTCCGAGCTCTCCTCCGCCTCCTTCCCAGGGATGCTGCTGCAGCGGCCGCCGCTCCCTGACCTCCTTCCCCCCGCTGAGTCCCGCTGGCTTGGCGGCGCTTCTTTCCTCTTCCCGGCCCCTCGGCCGCACAGGGGTGCGGGAAACAGTTATTCGCCTGCCGGTACCTTGTCTTGGCTCTCACGCCCGGAGGAGGAAGGAAGGAGAAGCCTCTTTCCCGAAACGTTGCGCAGGGAAGGAGCTCCGGAGCCCAGGCTTCCTGATTGATTGATTGATTGTTGAGGGTTTTTTCCCTTCTTTTAAATTAAGGTACCAAGGGCTCGATTTTTTTCGTCCGCCGGGTTTGGAAACTGCCTGGGCGGTGGGCCTGGCTTCCCCACAAACGGCGGAAAATAGAAAGAGATCCCCGTAAATCAGAGCTTGGGTCTCCTCTGGTCTAAGGGACAGATTATCCTGGTTTCTAGAAGCGGCTTATGCTTGCTGGAAGAGGCGCCCAAGCCTGGCCCTGCAGTGAATGCCTTTAAAAAAAAAAAGATTTCACTGCATGCTGCCTTTATCTTTGTTAAAATTAAGGATGCTCGGTTTTGTTTATTTGTGGGTTTTTTTTAGTGGTTCATTTTAGATGGGGGTAAGGAGAACGGAAGTGAAGCGTGTCTTTAGCTTCTCCAGAGTCAGTCCCATCCTTCCCCAGCATGAAAGGAAAATAAAAGGTATCCAGTCCCAGGGGATTAGAGGTGCCTTGTTTTGGTTTTTATAAAGTGCTTTATATGACAGATCTATAGCTGATGGTGGTGGGAATATGTTGGTGTGAAAAGGAGCAGGGGGGTGAAGGAAGATTGTCAAGGAGAAAGTCACTAGCTGTTAGGAACAAGGGTGGCTTTTTAAACATGAGTTGTGTTCGGATGAATAATCCTCTTAGTTCTTCCCTAGAGAATCTTTGCAATGGTTAGCTGCCAGTAGAGATCGGGCTATCGATTTTAGGGGTATCTTTCTGATTTCAGGGAGAACTTTAGAAGATAATTTGATATCCTTCTTGACCGTTCATGTAAATATAGTAAGACAACTTCTGTACATTTGTTTTGCAGTGTGTTTCATAACCTAGTGGGAATGTTTCATTGGCCTATGAACTGCAATGACTCAAGTGCAAGATTCTGTATGAAACCTTTATGGCTGAATTTCCATGGAGAGGGGAGGAAGAGGGTTGATGATCTCTCCTAGTTTTGTTTCATACTCTTAGGGATAGGAGAAAACAAAACATCTATATATGATTCCTGCTCTCAACTGTGTCTCTGAGATAGAGATAACTGATAGATGGATTAGTTTTAGCTGGGCTTTATCCCTGCCCTTTGTTTTAGTAAGTTCCCATTCTTAAAAACAATTGTTTCAAAACTTCAGTGGTTCCTGAAGAGGTAATACATGCATTTTTATGCTATAATGTTTGAACTGAAGGCTGAGATAGGCCAGCAATGTCAAAATTGGATGCATTAGTATTTGTAGGCTTTCACAATCCTGGTTAAAATATAAGTAAGGTTCTATTGCTGAATGATATTCCATGGGGGGCCTTACCATGCAGCCCACAGTAAAGTTGATAGACACAGGCTTCCTGAATTTTACCTGTGAAAAACAGCACTCTCCATATTTATTTCTCAGTTGCACTGAGACTCGAATTGGTAAGTATATTATCTAAACTTTCTGAGATTTGTGCCTTGATGTTTCTTTTTAACGTAGGCGAAAATGCTGTTTCCTGTTAAAATATCATTGAATATGGTTGATTGGATGGAAAGAGAAATTGTATGTGTGCAACTTGTTTTAAGAAAGGGGACAAATTACTACATGCAGTTTTGAACATTTGTGACTTGTCTTTCATAGCTGCAGCAGCTTCTTGTTTAGGATTACGGTGTTTCACATGTGATCACAAATCTTGATTACGGTCAAAGACCAGCATAGCACATGTGATTGGACAATTCTGTTAAACCCTTCTATGAAGGGAAAGCACTTATTTTTTACTGACCACCTATATTTACCTATTTGTCTGTGAGCCTGCAATGGGAAGCAGCAGCAGAGAGCATGTGGGCAAAATAACGATGGTGCATTTTATTGTAATTAGAAGAGTATTCATGTGCTCACTGATACTCCCTGCTATGATCTTAACCAGATAAATGGATATCTGATATGATGACTTCAGAATAACTGTGTAATTTCAGCTTTCCACATAAGAACATAAATGCAGACTGCTGTTTTGCTCATTTGTCAAGTATTTTCAGGTTTGTCAAGTAAGTTTTAGTACGTTCCCATTCTTAAAACCTTTGTCAAGGTTTTTTGTTTTGGGGGGCTTTTTTATTTTGTATTTTGGGGTTTTGTTTTGCAAAAATGTAATACAGTAATGATGTAGAATAAAAATGTTGGTTGAGATTCAGTTACTGTCAAATCCATATAAACCTATAAAGTTGTATTATGAGTCCAATGACCGATCCAGCTATCCCTTTGCCAACTGCTTGAGTTTTTCAAATCAGCTCTTTCCTAACCTTTGGAACCTTTTAATCATTCAGCCTGGGAAAAGTTTGGAATTAAAGCTGGAACTTTCTGCATACAAAGAATTGTTCGACCATTGAGCTATGGCCCCTCATCTAATTGCAGTGCTGTGGTATCAGCAATCAAGATAGCAATGCAAACTTTATTGTTTAAAGCAGAGATGAGAGTTGTTGGGGAAATCACAGATGCAGCAGGACTTTTGTATTGGCAGGATAGATGCATGTGCATATTAAGGTCCCTCCATGCACTTGTGTGTGTATGTGCGATAGCAGAAGCAGCTTGCATGTGTAGATACAGATCGACACACACACTGCTAGTAAAGTATAGATATTACATCTTGGATGCTTGCTCTGTTGCAATACTCTATATAATGTTTTTGATAATTGAAATGTTAATGATGACTTTTAGTGCCTATTCCATGACATTTACTTTTTTCATATTCCAGCTTTGTTGAAGATGGATTAGATTTAATGTCACATTAAATCAGACTTGAAATAGGCCCTTATAGGATCACTAGATTAAGGAACTACACCAAACGATAAAAAAAAAAAAAAAATGGGTAGGAAGATTTAGTAAACATGAAAGGATGGCTAGTAAATTTTGTGGAGAACTTAAAGTGGAATTTATTGATTTTAATTCCCACCCTGATCAGTCATGTAGCAATAACTGTACTACTTCAGTATTGCTAAATCTGTATTTGATGCAAATAATTCCTTAGAAATCTGTGTGATGGTGCTAGTGGTTGCAACTTTGCAGCTCAGTTCCTAAGCAAGTCTCTTGGGGAAAGAACCTTGCCCAGTTTAGTAGAACATTCGTCTTGGAAGCCATATTCAGGTTCTTGATGCATTCCTGGAGCTAAGTTCCCCTACGCAACTTGCATTGAACTGCACTTTTTGAGACTTGTTGCTTCCTTTAGTATTGGCAACATTCTGAACTTCCTCGTTCTTTTAAAAATATTCCTTTGATTCTCTTGAAAAGTGCCTTTTACTTTCTGTCTGTCTCGAGTTCTATTCCTGCAAATGCCACCCTCGCTTAGTGTGAGGGGGAAAAAAAGTTGCTTAACTTCAGTAAATACAATGTACTGTATTTGAATAAATTGATACAAAGTATATCCATTGAAATTGGCAATGAGTAGGTTTGTCAGAAGCTTGTCCGTTTTTCTGCCTTCTCTTCACCTTCTCTAAATCTTGGCTGCGATGGTGATATCATTCATCTGTAGTGGAGATCTGGGGAAACACAGCTGTTTGCATGGCTGCTTTGGATGACTTGTAAGGATTTGGTAGGAAGCGCCAATGTTGGCTAACAATTGTTTACTTATAAAGACCATTTTGATTAAAATTATGCAGTTGAAGAGGCTTAGTGCAAGTTACTAAGTGACATGATGCTTGTTTCTTTCACTGACTGTATTGTGATTTTCAGGCAAGTACTTATATTTATCCTACTGCAGGTTACAGTGTAATTTAAAATAAAATAATAAAAATGATACTAAACAATGTAATTGTCATAACAGATAGGATAATAAGCATTCTGTGCTCTTGAGCATCTACTTTTTTATAATTTTAATGTTCAATTTTTTTTTTAATTGATGTAGCTGCACGAGCTCCAGACCTAGGAGATCTCCAGATCTTGGAGATAGGGAGAGTATGTAATCACTAAATATAATCAGTACTTGATGGGGTCACTGGACCCTTTTGGTTTGCTTGTAGAAAGCTTCAGGAGGAAAGCATTTGTAGGCAGTTCTAGGGACCATGCATGATTGGTAAAGCATCTTTTCGTGGTGGTGAAGGTGCCAAAGGTAGTTGCATCTCCAGATTCAGCTGAAAAACTACTACCAAAACTTGAAGAGCTTGCTACTAGCCAGTGCTGCTATGAGTATTTAAAACTGTGGCCTGCCATCTACTGCTTGGAACTTTTAAAATGGGGTTTGGTCTATTGCGGTGTTTCTCAACCTTGGCAACTTTCAGATGTGTGGGCTTCAACTCCCAGGCTGGCTGGGGAATTCTGGGAGTTGAAGTTCACACAGCTTAAGAGTTGCCAAGGTTGAGGAACCCTGGTCTATGTGATCATCTTTCTTCCAACTTTAAAACAAACCCCGTAGTGATACTTTAGTTGCCCATTTTGCTAGTAAGTACAGGTGAACAGAAGGCTGTCACTGAACTTTTTAAGCTCTTAGACTTGTTAGACTGAGAGGGGAAGTCTTTTGATGCAGTACTTCAGAAGGTTGTTGGATGAAAGTTCACAGTGAATATGATAAAGCATTTGGGGTCCTATTTTTTTTTCTTTCAACATACCTTTGTGAAAGTGGATTTGTAGCGCTTCTTACAGCCAAGATCAAATATTGAAAGAAAGTCCAGATAACATTTAACAAAACTGGAGATTGATGAAATACGTTGTTGTCTGCCAGCTCATAAATCGTATTAAGATTTATAGTGGGCATGTTAAATGTAATGGAAATAAAGAATATTATGTTTTATTTTCATATTCCTTTTACTTTTCCCCTATCTTACAGTAATGATAACTTTTTTATAGTATAAAAAATGACTTGATGTTCTGTGGTCTTGAAAAGGCTTAAGTTACACTGAGCTGCAGCACATCAATCAGAACATGAAAAAAGGTAAGGGGGAGATCAGTACTTAATGTATGAGAAACAGACATTCATGCTCAACTACATGTACATTCTTGAAGTGATTCTTTTTTGAGTATTGCCTGGGACCACCCCAGGTGGTTTTTTGTATACATTTCCTTTATAGCTGCAGTATGAATGATTAGGAAATATATAGGATTCTCTCAGAGGTAGTCCCTATAGGTGATCTCTGTGTCTGTGTGATCAGGCTGTTTCAGTGCGTTACGTATTTCTTTCCTAGTTTGACTTTATAATCAAATTTTTAATTTATAGTTTTACAATACAGTGATTTATCATTTTTAAGCTACTCTTAAGTTTGGTTGAAAGGCAGTTTGGTCTAGTGGTTAAGGTGCTGGGCTTGGAGCAAGGAAACCTGAATTCTGGTCCTGCCTTAGAAGCCAGCTGTATGATCCTGAGGCAGTCACTCCCTTTCTGCCCTAGGAAGAAGGCAAGGGCAAACCACTTTTGAAAGTCTTGTCTGGAAAACTGCATGGACTTGTCCAGGTAGCTGCCAGGAATCAAGTCTGACTTGAAGGCCAAAAAAGAAGATTAAGAGTACAGGTATACTCCAAAACCCAGTTGTGAATGCAGGTAATGCCTGAATTTACACATTATACTAAAACTTGGATTGTTTTAACCATAGCTGGTTGAATAAACCAGAAGCAACTTGGTAGGTCTAAGTCACAAATGAGGTTTAGCCTGGTTTTGAACGCAGCCGTAAATAAAAAGTCCAAACTCTTTCTCTTCTTTCTCTAAAGAAGAGCGTGTTGCGAAAGGGGTGTTGTTTACTAGGCAAGCAGGTTTATGTTAAGCAAACTTCATATTGATAAAGATTAATTAAGTAAATGAACCCACACTTAAAAGTGGTCATTTACTTGGTAAAGTACAGTGTTGCCCAATCTGTTGCCTTCCAAGATCCATTGGATCTACATCTCCCTGACTTCTCAGCATGGCCAAAAATATTTGAATTCCACTTCATTCCCTTCACTAGTTTAAAGTACTGCCTTTGTTTCATTCTTAAGTAGCACGAGGTAGATGAAATATGCTTTAAGTTTTGTTAAATTGTAGCTAACTTGATCATGGGAATTCTAAGAACGTACAGAAAGTTATATAAGATTTGGTATTTAAATATGTCAGCGCTTGAACAGCTTTGTGTGTGTGTCCAAATGAGTAGTTATAAGCAGCATGTAGAGTTTATGTTGGGGAATGGCTGATTTTATAAAATAAATCCATACAGTATCTTGGAGAATGGCTTTTATAAAATAAGGTCCTAATATATGAGAAAGGAAAAATAGGGAATACTTAGATTTCAGAATACATATGTATAGAAATCCTCAGTGTATCTCCCTTACTGGACATGTCAATGCATGATGCAAACTTTGATTTGTGGCTGATGTTGTACTTTGTGCTGATCCATACTGTGCTTTGCTTTCTTTTAATTAACGTATTTGGTGGATGTTTCTAAACCATGATTTATGGCTTAGTGTAACATGTAATGCCAGCCCTTAAGTCAAAACCAAAGCCACCCACATTATAGCTTAAAAGAAGATATATGAACTCAGTTCCTGTATTTCAGGGTTCACTTTGTCATCTTTTCCGACCTCTCTGAATCACAGTTGAGAGAACTTCTAGAGTACATCTGTAGCACTGTGGGGTCAGGAGAGGGGAAAGAAAATCACGTTGCGTGAACAAAAATCTGCTTACACAATGCTGGATATACCCAAGACAAATAAGAGTAATTACAATAATTTTGTTAAAATACATAATTCTAGCTGAACTCAATATATATTTTTGCCTGTATAGATTGTATTACTCCTGTATAAAACCTTTTGTGTCATATTCTGAAGGAAGCATTGAATTTTGCTCCTTTTTCATAGATGTCTGTGTTGCTCCTGAATAGGAAATCAGTAATAGAGTGCTGAATATTATTTACTGAAGTGTTGAAAGAAGACTTTTTAGATTGTACTATATATAAATGCTAATGGAATTATTTTTGGTGGTTGGTCTAAATTTGAGCAAATATTTTCAGAAATTGCAATAGCTGCTGATCTTGAACTCTCTTTAAAGTAATGGCAAGAAACATATGTAGGGAAAGTGTGTGGGAAAGGTGATACTGGATGATTAAACACTTATTTTGGTTCTGGATATATTAAAAATTGAGGTTACATGGAATGTGAGATACAGAATATCTGTCCTTATATGCATACAGGTACTCTTCGCTTAACAACCATTCATTTAGTGACAGTTTGGACTTACGATGGTGCTGAAAAAACTGACTTGTGACTGGTCCTCATACTTAAGGCCATCACAGCATCCCCGTGGTCACAATTTTGGCACTTGGCAACCAGTTCACATTTATGACCTTTGCAGTGTCCTGTGGTCCTGTGGTCACCATTTTCGACCTTCCTGGCCAACTTCTGGCAAGCAAAATCAATGGGGAACCATGTGATTCGCTTAATGACCATGTGGTTTGTTTAATGCCCATGGTGATTTGCTTAATGACTGCCGCAAAAAAGGTCATAAAACTGGGTCAGATTCGCTTAATGACTGCTTCGCTTAGCACTGAAATTCCAGTCCCTATTGTGGTCGTTAAGTGAGGACTACCTGTATATAGTTTTTCTCAGGCAAGCAGTGAGTAGTTAGATTTTTATTTGACATTTTTTGCTCAGGGGATTAATAATACAGATGGTGGGGAAAGGGGGGATATAAACTTGGACTACTGCTGCAACTTTTCAGTTAATTCCTGCAACTGTGACATTCTTAGGTCTGGAGAGGCTTTTGCGATTTTCTGCCAATCAGTCCTACAGATCAGCACCAACTTCCTTGATAGCCCCACTTCACATCATGTGCCTTCTGCTGATAATGCTGGGATTAAGAGCTTGTATCTGATTGTCTCTGGCTCAAAAAAGCAGCTATGTCCACTTTGGGTGTTAGAAAGTCAAGATGGCAGTCATGGCAATGTAATTGAAGTCTTACCCTTTGCAGGTACAAGTGAGATGTTGATGCATGGGTGGGGCTTCAGCTGCACTGCGTCAACTGCCATCTTGACTTCTTTGATCCCATACACCAGTGTTTCTCAACCCTGGCAACTTTAAGAGACGTGGACTTCAACTCCGAGAATTCTGGGAGTTGAAGTCCACACCTCTTAAAGTTGCCAAGTGTTGAAAAACACTGCCATGCACAGTGGATGCCAAATCTTCTTGAATTGTGAATTGCCCAACACAGGCATTCATACATATCACTCATTTAGAAAGGAGTAAGTAGGTTTTCTCCCTTGTAAGTACCTTGGTGAAGTTTTAGACAAGGTCACAAAGAAGGCATTTAAGTACCCTTTTCTTAGTTTATTAAAATAATGTTGCAATACAACCTATAAGATATAGACAATAGCAAGAAAAGTCACAAGCAGAAGAATCATCTTAGATAACAGATACAAGAGTCAGATGGCCAGCTCTGCCCTATATCTAATGAATTCTCAGTCTGGCTGAGAAAGAAACCCCAAAGCAGCAATAATTGAAGTAAGGAAAGGTTGGACGTCTATTCTGGAGGGTAGGACATGTATCATGAAGTAGCTTCTAAAAAAAACTGCCATAGGTGATAATAAAGTGCTTAAAATCTTCATTGCCTTCAAAGCTTCTTGATGGTCTGGTCCATCCTTACTTTGGTTGATCATCAATAGACCACCCTCATCATTTAGACCAGCTTGGATTAGCTACTTCAGGCAGTGTTTCAACTTTGGGGTCTCTGTGATTGGGAGACAGGATGTCTCTTCGCCTTCCAAGGGTTCACGATCTCAATTAATAAGCCGCTTACTAACATTAACCCGTTGCCTTATTTCTTATTCCTCTGTATCTCCAGGATATTTATTCATGAGAAGGACACAGGATCATAAAAAAGGACAACCTTATATACAATTTGTTTCTGTTTCATAAAGCTACAATAATGATAATAATACCAGATAATCAATGTTGTATATTATGGCTCAACATTTAGCAAAGAAAATACAAAGCTGATCAATCCATGCCATATTCTGTTACAGAACAATAGAATTCTTGAGAGCAGGATAAATTCTTGTTAAGATTTGATAAATGTGATATTCTTTAAACTGCTACGGTTAAACTGGGATAAATCCTAAAAGCCAAAATAGACATCCTTCAGGTTGGCTGACAAAACAGTGGTTTCATTAAATGTAAAATGGGAACTTTGAGACCTATTTGTACAGGGAATATAAAGCAAATGAAGTCTTTATTTATTTATCACATTTCTTCACCACCCATCTCAACAAACGACTCTGGGTATAGTATACCCAGTATACCCAATTTCTTTCCCAAGCAATACTTTTTCATAAAAATAACAGTATGAGAATAAATGTAGACAAATTGTGAAGTTCAGACAGCTATTTACTCTTAAGCACTTCAGAATGGTGCAGTATTTGAACTATTCTTTGAATTCTCATATTTTTAGGGGTTTATTAGTTTTAGATTCTGTGCTATTGTGTTAATTTTCACAGGCGAAGATGGAAACTAAAAGATTGTTTCTGATTTATGGAGAGATGAATAACAGTGTCATATGGTAACCGTCTGCTTGGCAGTTCTTGCTGCTTATATATTTCAGTGATGGTATGATTCATTATGTATCCCTTCATGTCATCATAATAGTAAAGGCAACAATAATTTTGGTTTTCAGTTCAGCTTCTGAAAGCACAGTTCATTTTGGAAATACACATACAAAAAGATCAGTATGAATCAGATATCAATTAGCTTTGCTCTTACAGGCATTCCATCTCTCTACTGTGCCACATATATGTAAGGCTTCAGTAGGAATTTTGGAAGTATAATACATTTTCCTCACTAAGCATGACTAGTAAAACCTCGGGGGAAGCTTGTCTGAAGCCTAAGAATATTTTATTTGAACTGACAGTAAGGGTAGAAATGCTATCTGGCTGATGAGACACACAAAACTGGTACATGTGAAAGGGATATACTGGCCAGGCCTTTGATTTTTGTTCCTGCTAATTTCTCAAGACCTGAGATGCTGATACAGCTTTTAGTCTGATCAGGTATGATCCACCCCCTTCCCCAAAGATTCTGTGCAGGAAAAATCAAGAAAATATGAAATATCTGTCTGAACGGAGGTATCTCAGATATTTGAACATGGCATTTTACTCATCCTAGATATTGTACCCATAATTAAACAAGTATGTATCTGAAAATACATACATATCTTTAATGTGTAATTTGGGGAACACAAAGGACAACCTCAATCCTGGAAATCAAACCAGAAAAAATCTTGTTGATCAAAAGGGAATAATATGCTCTCCCAATGGAAGGATCTTTTCAGAGGTCTGTATGTAGCACCAAATAGTCCTCTTTTAATTTATATCAGATTTCAGAAAGATTACAACCTTAGTAATTCCTATATTATCTTACTTGCTGGGGGGGGGAGGTGTATTTTGTTTGTATTCTTCTCTTGCTTACATGTGAGCCACCCTGTAACCAAAATTGGGTAAAGGTGTTGAAAAAATACTTTGTGGATGTTGCTGTTATCCTATGAACATAGTATTAGAATGAAATAGTATGTTTGGGAGAAGTATAAAGTATAGTTCTTGTTGAATGTTTAACGCTAATCTGCAAATGAATAACTAAGCATTTGAAAATTCTCTGGGATACACAGAAAAAAAACTAAACATTCTATTTTTGTAAAGTTCCTGTATATCCAGAAAGATACTTTTCTTCTCAAATGTCATATTGATTAAATGGCATGATTCCCATATTGTTTGCTTTATCTTTGAGATTTGATTCCTGGTTTCTAGGAACATGTGTTGAGGGATGGAATTTTTAGAATCCATAGGCCAAAAGATACGTGTTTTGAATAATACATTTTGTTGTGGTCATTGACTGTAAGAACACATACCTATCTTGTAATTCATTTTATGGTGCCTCCCTCTCTACACTGAGCTTCTCCTTGTGTACCAACATAGGTCACTGGATTGTTTATTTGTATACTTATCAGTTATGTCAGCTGTCTATGGCATTTAGGAGGAAGGCTACATATTAGTCTTGTCTACCAAACTTCCAACATTTATCACAATTTCTGGGTTCAAACCTTGGACGGCTAAGCCATGCAAATCAGAAACAGGGTTCACATAACACATTAAGCCAAAACTAAGCTACTGCATATTATTACTTAACACCGTGGTTCCTAAACTCTGTGCTGCAGCAACCTGGGGCACTGCAGCAAACTCCCAGGGGCACTGTGGGTTCATGAATTACTAGCTCAGAGTAGTTCACAGTCTGGCCTAGGGACAGTGTGAAATTACTGAGGCAGTAATGGTGCCGTGAAATGAGAAAGTTTGGGAACTTCTGGCTTAATATGTGTCAGCCAATCTGAATAAACGTTTCTGAAACTCCCTCCTTAATGGACCACCCATTCCTTCCCCAATCCCAAGGTCAAGTCTACATTCCTTTACATAAATTCTAGATTGGTATTCTGTTTACTACCTAGCAGTAAACACCCCTAAACTCAGTACAGGAATAATAGGAGTCTGTCCCACTGAAACATAGTATATTGCTAGACAGTGAACTACAGCTGGTAGTGATATGAAACCTGGTATTTCTTTTTAGAAAATAATCCTGTGATAGCAGCAATATGTCTTGATTTTACTTTTAAAGCTGCAATGGTTAAAGAAAGGTATATGAGTCTGCACAGTGTCTCACACACATATCCATGCTTATGAGAAAACTATGCATAGGAAATTATTTCTCATCGTAAAGATGTGTGATGAAGTGAACATTGGAACTTTGTTTTTTGAATAATGCTGTTAATTGAAGCCATCTTCACTCGGCCGTATGTTCTCCAGATGTATACAGCTAACTCACATGGTGGGAACTCTAGCTTGATTTCCTAACAACCTGGAGTTGAAATCCATTGTTGACTCTTGGCTTCCAATTTCTACCTTTCTTGAGAAGCAAACCAAATATTTCCATTTGAATATTGTGGAAAGAAAACTGCAAAAAGAGTTTGCATGGTTTGATCGGTAGGTCCCAAAGGCAGAAGGAACCAAGCAACCCATTCATAGCAACTCAAAATTCTTGGAGCTCTGGTTTACCATGACTTTTGAACATATATCTATACTAAAAACACTAGGCATGTACAAAACTATTACAAAGACTTTTTACTGATGCAGTGAACCATTATTTATTTTAGAAGGGAAAGTGGAAAATGAAATAGCTGTCCGTTCTTTCCAAGGGAGGATATGCATAATAGCTTTTGATATGTTGGATCTTACATATTTTCAGTTGAGAAATTGGTCTCAGATATCTATGAAAAACTTTTGTGAAACATAAGATTATTGGCAGAAAATATTTTCATTAACAGAAAACCTATTAAAGTATATATGAAAATAATATCTGAAAAGTTGTTTTCCATTCTCTGTTAGACCTGCAAAAGTCATAAAGAATCCATTTCAACAGATATCCGTAAAGTAAACTTTAAAATCTTTCTATTTAAATGTAGCCTATTTCTTCTGGCTTAAAAAGAATAAAGTTATACCCAATTTTAAGCAAATCAAATCAAGTTAATTGCTGACAATAAGTTAATAATGAAAAAATGTTAAAACTTGCAATCCCTGTGTTTATGCAAACCATAGCTATGTAAGATGCATAATCATGGTTGTACAAGCCACAGTTGGCTGGGCTATACAACACACTGAGTTATAAAACATAGCTTATAAATCATGATGGCTGAGTTTACAAATTATCCACAAATAAGCAAACCACATTGTATTACATTACGGATGAAAGTAATACTTGAATCCAGTCGTGATTCGTAAAGTCCGTTTGCACTGTGACATTGGAGTAGGACCAGGGTGACCCATGTTCAGATCCATCCATAAATATTTTTATTTTATTTTATTTTATTATTTTATTTTCCGCCTTTATGAAAGTTCACTGAGAAATTCAGTGCCAGTCACTATCTCTTAGCCCAAGTAACTCACAGGATGGTAGTTGTGGGAAAAAATGGGAGTGCTGTATAAATTGATTCACAGAATCTGTGAATCTAATGCATAACATAAATAATAATAGAACTTGGGCTAATCCAGTGAAGCTGAACAGTAAAACAAAATGAAGTAGTTTTTGATATAGGAAACTGCCATTTTAACTGTGTACTAACAAAAGATTATATCAGATTTTGGGTGGTAAGAATCTAAGATCCCCCCCCCCCCCGTTTTGACCTATTGGTTATAGATTGTACATTTTTGAGTAGGAGAAATGTTTCCTGCCTGCTCTTTCTTAACACACTGGCTTTCTACAGCATTTTCATATAATGCTAGCAGTAAACCTGCTGGCATATAAATTAACACTATAACTTCATTTATTTAACAGTGTTTGATAATTATTAGTTCTAGTTGTACTTTATTTAATCATTATGTATGGAATACATTTGTATAGAATGCTTTTTGTCTATACATTATGTATAGAATGCTTTTTAAACAAAATTGGGGCATTTTGAAGTTTTAATTTTTAAAATTCATTTTGGTTTTGGCTGTGGTCCCACTGACGTTTAGAACTGCAGCACCTGAAGGCCATGGACCTAGCAATATGCCTTGGACCAAAGAAGCTTGACCGTCACAGCTATTACTCATGCCAATGTGGTCATCAATTGGAAGGGAAAGTATTAAGAAAGGGAATTTGCTCCATGCCTGCCTTGCTTGCTTGCTTGCTTGTTTGTTTGTTTGTTTGATATTTATTTATTTATTTATTTATTTATTTATTTATTTATTTATTTATTTATTTATTTATTTATTTATTGGATCTCTCATAGGCATTTGGTTGATCATTGTATATGATCCTTCAAAACTCTTTTTATGTTCTTGTATAAATAACTTCTCACCTGAATATGTGGCTTGAAGAAAGCTCTGATTAATATAAAAGTCTTCTGTCTGTGGAAAGAAATTATTCAAGCTGAACATGCAGGACATAAATTCTCAGTGGACTGATGAGACATAGCCATAGTTAAACATTTGGAGATTCAGATAGTATGTTCCTTCTGTTCCTCTGGAAGTCTTAAGAGCTATGAATCCTAATTTGAAGTTTGATTAATGGTTAATAGTTACAGTAATTTAATACTTCACCAGGAGAAAGGATGCATAGAAAAAATTAAGGGAGCATAAGGTCCTGAGTGAAAGAACTTGAGGGAAGCATGTGTTTTAACTCATAACTCATGCCCAGTCCTCTTACCATAGTTTTTTCTGGATCAATAGCAAACTTGTCTAGACAAAGAAGCTAACATGGTTGGGCTTGGCTAGATGTTGGATGGGTAGAGCCTTGGATTAGGGAATATCAAAGCTGTAGACTTCAAAAACATCTCAGGAAATGGAAACTACTTTCTTACTGTTGCAAAGAAAATTGTGCTGTTGGATCCATGTAGTTCTCTAGAAGTTGAGCTCAACTCAAGGGCATCTTTACCTTGCCTTATCCTAAGTATTATTATTTATACTGTATCTTTAGGTCTTGATATCTCTAAATGGCTTATATATCAAACCAAATAATTTTAAAATTTACTAAAGCAAATTAATAGAAAAGCAGAAAAGAACAGTTTTATGGATACAAAACTTAAATTAACCCAAAGGCATTATAATTTTAAAAATAATTGTGAAGTCTGATAAAGTATGGGGCCAAATGACCTTATTGGGAGAAGAGTTTTACAGTGTGAGGGCTGTGAATTTTCAAAGTTCTCTGTTTTGTTTCCTCCGGTCACATTTTTGGTGGAGAAAGGCTGAAATGATTTGGACCAGTCATTGTGATTGGAAGCAAATTGGAAGCCAACGATGATTGAACAGAATCGTAATTGCATACTCCACCGAATAAGCTTTGTAGTAGGAAGAGATTTTAGAAATATAGGTGAGTTTGGAAGGCATGATGAGAAATGCAAACTGATGGACTCATTATATCACCCTAGCAAAAATCTATCAAAATCTCATGTCACTGTACCATTGACATTCTGATTATAATGGATGAAGTTATTCAGATGAAGATACACTGAGGATATTTTATCATTTGGGCTTCAGACACACAGATAAAAATCACTTGAAGCAAAGTGGTGGCTAAGGATATGGTTGAACAAACATAGTATAAAGTTGCTGGAAGTTTATAAGATGAGCATTTGATTGGTCCAGTAGCTAAACAGAAAGCAAATCATGGGGCAAAATGATGTAGATCAAGGGGACTGTAGGAGGATGGGTGTAAAAGTAATGTTCAATAAAAACACGTCCTGATATAAGCTGGTAACATAAAATACAATAATGTAGTATTGTGGCAGTGGTAGATTTCTGTATAGTATAACGATGTATAATAAAAAATTTGAAAACATGTATTTCTAGTATGAAGAAAAGTCAGGTCCTTTTCAGGCATTAATCTTAAAGTTAAACTGAACTGATTTAAAAAGCTTAGTACTGCAAAATGGTTTGGAAAATAACTCGTTTGCAGTGTCACTCATCAAAGACTCAGTGCTGTTGTGCAAATTGGCAATGAATTATAAAGCTTTCTGCTCTTGCGAGTAAAAGTAGTTTTCTGATCAGAGTTGGCAGAAGAGTGAAGGGACAAAAGTTTATGGTCCATTGAATACTAGGGAATTACAAGATGCTACCTATTAAAAATAATAGCGAACTCTACTCATTCTCTTTTTATTGTATAAATTACACGAGCATTACCTTTGGGTATTCAACACATGCAGTCAGAATTGCTGTTTTGTAATGTGTAGTGATTGTGTGCCAAGTTACTCATGCTTGCTTCTCTGATGTTCTCAGTTTGTAGTTCCAGAAGTAAAGCAACACAGACTGGATCTACACATTCAATAAACAATAATGTGGTTCTGTGTGATTTTGATTAGCTAGTTTATAAACCAGATAAATTCTAGTTTATATAGCACTGATTGGGTGATATATCATATTACATCGCTTGTTAATCATAGTTTGTTAACTAAGCTACAACTTAGACATGACCCTGTGCTATAAACATGCTCTACTTGATGTTGTCTTTGAAAACTGTTTAGAAACTTGTGTAGCCGTAGGACATTACATCCATTAGAACAAGCAAACAAATAAAATACAGTTAAAACAGGAGATCTTATTATTAATTCATCGCTGGTTCCCTGTCTACCAATGTTTAATTTCTACACAATTTGGATGAATGTTTTGTACAACTAGTGCAATTCTGTGCAATACCTTTCTTAAAGTCAGATAAAAGAAAACAGTTTTCCTTCATTCTGAACTGAGCGAAGAAATTGTCTACCTTTTTTCAATATATTAATCATGGATTGAAATATATAGTGGGCACTATAAGAGGAAATGTAAATTCTCTTAATCTGAGAATGGCCACAAGGGTGGACCCTTTGTGAAAAGAGAATTTCTGGTGTCTACCCTCAATTACTGCTGAGGGCATATTTTGCAGTCATTAATTGTGATTGCTTGCTGGGCTTTGTCAAAAGTTTACATTAAACAAATACCTCTCTCTTTTATGCTCCGGTTTCAACTTGCCATAGGGAGGCTGGAACTGAGTTGTCCCCATAAGGTTTGTATCTCTTCTACTTTATAAATTATGAATCAACTTTTACAGCTCCTTATATTACATAAGAATTTAGAGTGAATACTTACCCACCAATTAATATATAGGAGATATCCGGCCACTTTGAAGGATTAAACAGGCCCAAGTATTGCCTAATCTGACCAACAATCAGAGCTGTTGAACATTGTACAAATCAGTTACAAGAGTAACTGTGATCGGATTATTTCAAGCATTAATCTTGTAAAAGTATGCTTAAGTTGGTGATTTAAATATAATGAAAAATACACCGAGATATTCTTGCTGCCTTACTAGTGAGATTCTCCATAGTGCATTCTGTTAGATCCACCAAAATCTGTTTATTTGCTGTAAGAATATATAATAATGTTGTTTCCTAACTTTTTTTTTTTTTGCACTGGAACAATTTTATTTAGTTTGTAGTTGACTTCTTGAAAAGCTTTAGACTGTGCTGAGATCAACGGACTAGAAACCAGGAGTCTGTGAGTTCTAGTCCCGCTTTAGGCATGAAAGCCAACTGGGTGACCTTGGGCCAGTCACTCTCTCTCAGCCCAACCTACCTCACAGGGTTGTTGTTGTGGGGAAAATGGGAGGAAGGAGCATTAGGTATGCTTGCAACCTTGAGTAATTTATAAAAATAATAAAGGCAGGATAGAAAATAAATAATTTATATATGTGTGCGTGTGTGTGAATGAATGACTCGTAGAGTTGGAAGGGGACATTTAGGCCATGGAGGTCAGCCCTGCTTAGTGTAAGGAATTCTGGGAGTTGAAGTCTCCACATCTTCAAGCTGCCAAGGTTGAGAAACACTGTTCTAGGCTATTAGCTTTCCCACCCAGTTTTGTTATCAGATTTGACAAGCATCATCAGTTTGGCAAGCACTTTGTCCATCTCTTCATCCTATAGTAATTAAACTATTGAGTAGAAGACACAGAATGATCCTTGTTGCATTCCATGTGGTACAGCTTTCCAATTTGATGATCCCTTAATGAGTAAAGACTCCAAGCCATCTGTGTGCATTTTGTTGCACGTTGTGGGCATCAGCAACTGCATTATATGTAGCCCACCACTTGGCCTTGTACAGCAAGCCTTGCTGCTTAACATAAATATAAGGTAAGCCACTATGGCTTGCTCAACAAACCATAGTTAAATCAATCCCACTTCTGGCATGCAAACCCAGCCAGCAGTCTCTTACTCCGCTTTAATAACTACCAATTTGGTTTTCTACTTTGTGAGCACATTTATTTATTTATTTGTTTATATTTTGAATTCCACCACCACCCATCTCACTCAAAGAGTGGGTGGTTATATATCCAAAGCTTTCAAGAATGAGCCTTTCCAATCACAGATTTGTGAATCATTCTAAGCCATAGCTTACTGAAGGTTATGGAATGGATCATAACTGGCTGAATTCATGCAATCATGTTAAATTCTAAGTCATGATTTACCAACCATAGTTTGTTCATGCAACTCATGACATCCAAACCAAACAAAGCCAAGTGTGGTTTACAGCAGCATCCAAACCCATGTAATGTAATTATATCTTGGATTTTTATTCACAATCAGGAATTTCGGCTTCAGTGTCTATAAAGCTGTTTCCATGTCATTCTGTTGCCATATAATCTGAATCCCGTTCATTTTCTACTCATTTATCTAAGAATCAAAGGTTGAATTGGGTGCATATAGATAGAGCCAGAGCTAATACTGTTTCTACCTTTACCGCTCTCTCTCTCCTCCTTTTCTTGCTACAACTCAAAAACCTGTTGAGTAAAGAAGTACAGGGTTTTCATTCTCACCCAGGGTCTGAACTGACTGCTTTTACCTGTTCTTTTTTTTTAATTGGGCAAGATTTATGTTTCTCTGGAAATTTGAGAAGAATGTTTTTTGACAATCTAGGTGTACCACAGCTACAATACATTGCACCAGCAGACTTTCTAGCAGTTTTGGGAGGAGAAATCCTGTCCCCTCTGTTGTGAGTGGCGTAGAGCATACGGTGCTGTATCTCTTCCTCTTTCTGCACATGTGCAAACAAACCCGTGTCTGACAAACTTGGATTTACTTTGTATTTTCCCAGAAGCTCAGGGGCTTTGTTGTTTATTCGTTCAGTTGCTTCCGACTCTTCGTGGCTTCATGGACCAGCCCACGCCAGAGCTTCCTGTTGGTCGTCACCACCCCCAGCTCCCCCAGGGATGAGTCCGTCACCTCTAGAATATCATCCATCCATCTTGCCCTTGGTCGGCCCCTCTTCCTTTTGCCTTCCACTCTCCCTAGCATCAGCATCTTCTCCAGGGTGTCCTGTCTTCTCATTATGTGACCAAAGTATTTCAGTTTGGCCTTTAATATCATTCCCTCAAGTGAGCAGTCTGGCTTGATTTCCTGGAGGATGGACTGGTTTGATCTTCTGGAAGTCCAAGGCACTCTCAGAAATTTCCTCCAACACCACAGTTCAAAAGCATCGATCTTCCTTCTCTCAGCCTTCCTTATGGTCCAGCTCTCGCAGCCATATGTTACTACAGGGAACACCATTGCTTTAACTATGCGGACCTTTGTTGTCAGTGTGATGTCTCTGCTCTTAACTATTCTATCAAGATTGGTCATTGCTCTTCTCCCAAGGATTAAGCGTCTTCTGATTTCCTGACTGCAGTCAGCATCTGCAGTAATCTTCGCACCTAGAAATACAAAGTCTTTCACTGCTTCTACATTTTCTCCCTCTATTTGCCAGTTATCTATCAGGCTGGTTGCCATAATCTTGGTTTTTTGCTCAGGTACTATGTCCCAACAAATGTGGAAATAGCTTGGGAACTGTAACTAATATTAATATATATTAATATATAATATAACTGATATTGATAAACATACTATGTTTACTCAGAAGAAACACATCCCCCCAATAATTACCTTTAATACAGGGAAGCATTTTACATTGGTTTATATGGGAGACTGTTAGACAAGAATGAGCAAGAGGCGCATATAACTGAGAACATCATTGTTGCAAAGTGCAGCTGACTTGGAAGTTTAGCTATTACTTTTATGCTTGCTTGCTTATAACATCTAAACAGGATTTCTCTCTCTTTCACGTTAACGGTTAACTCTTCCTGTGTCCTCATGTTCATCCAGTTTGGTTTTGTTGCTTTGTCTTTTCAGTGGAGATACCCCATCAGCATCCAGTTTCTTTTCTTCTGGAACAAGGGAGATATTATGTGACTGTCTACTTAGGTGCTTCTATTTATGAGAGAGAACTATTGATTGATGCTGATAGGTATACATTTTATAAAAGGGGTACCTTATTTTACTGGCAAACCTAATTAGTACTTATTAATTCAATGAATAGAAATGTACTTTCTCTTGGCCCTGCCCCTTTCTGAAGAGTGTGCTTCTTGCAGGAAAATACAAATACATGTTGACACACACATATACACCTGTGTTGTATGCACACATTCATTGAGTGGTGAAGAGATCTCCCAGATTTGTTTCAGTTGGAGTTTGCACCCCTAAAGTTATCAAAGCGGAACAGTTGGGCATTGCGCAGGATTTTTTTTTACCTCTTCTGGCGGGGGCAGGGGGTTCAGTTCTAGTTCAGGAGATAACTTTTCATGAGATAAATATGATGCAACTTTATACGAAGTATTTAACAGGAGACAGCTTAGTCTATCAGCTATCTAGCACTTGGATAGGCAGGTGTTTCTAATAGCAATGACAGATGAAGCTGAAGGTGAGGGTGAAGAATTAAAAAGTAATCAGATAAGGCACAGAGATGGTGTTGGGAAAAAAGTGACTTCAGTGTAAAATTGATAGATTTAATGAATTATCAAGAGAAGGAAAGAGTTCATTTACCTAGGCTCAGAAAAAGAGGATATAAGGGAGTTAATTTCTTGGTTCTTCGTGAATATTTGGAGACTCCGAGACTGGATTTGTATATCAAATTAAGCAAATTGTGTTTCATTTGGGTTTGACTTAGTATGTTTTGCAAAGCAAGCCAACTGCAGCTTATTTAATGCAATACAGTGAACCCAGTGAGAGAGAATATAGGCTGTTTTCTTATTTACAGACTTTCAAGTCCAGTTCAAAATGTGGCAAACAACCCCAGTATTATTGACAATGGGATGAACCTTGTTATGAAGAAGTATCAAAGTGAAGGCTATTGGACAGATGCTGACAGGGGGAATGCCTGACTAACTTGTTATTAGTGGCCCTGGAGCCAAAGCAATTTGATTGCAAAAAAACATTTGGAATGGAGAGTTTGAAAAATGAGGTTAGACCTTGAAGCTTAACTTTTTTAGGAAAAAACAAACTTGAAGAAAAGGATGTAAGAAATACCTCACAGTGTGATTATATAGTTGGTTGTGTTTGACCTGAGTCTGAGGCAGTACGATTCCTTAGATTCTAAATTTGTCTACCACGTGAGCAAGGAAGCCAAGGATCTAAGGATCCAGCAGTTCTAAGGTGCAGTTCCTTATAATGACAAGTAGTGACTTCTAAGTATACTGAGATTATCCTCTGAATAGTAGCTGCAACTGAATATTTCAGTGGTAGTTTGCAGATCTATTCTGGACAAATATAAGGAAGTGAAAAGGCAGAAGTAGAGGAAAGAGGCCTTGGAAACATCAACCTTTTATTACATCCGGAATCAGACTGAATAAGTAATTGTCTTCTCTTGGCACTGATCAGGTAAAAGAAAATGTAGTTAACATTCTAATATTAAAGTAGGGCATAGTGAAGGTCTTCCTTTGGTTGTGGACAATGAGATTAAAATATAGTCTTTGCAGTGCAATGTTTCCAGATAGTGTCAAGGGTTTGATAACTGGAAATAAGATTTTAATCCCCCTGAAAGGTCCTGGCCTGTAGCAAACCCACATCTTCAGGCAAAACACAAGAGTAAATTTTCTTCATGGTTTTCTTCCAGAGATACTGAAAACTATCCTTAGGAATTAAGAAACCAGACTTGATGGAAGACAGTTGGTTAAAATTAACCACTTGCCAGTTTTTCTCTTCCCTAATTACAGATGAAGTACTGCATTTGAAACGTGTTGTAGAACTAATGAAATAGTTCTGAAGAATTTAGACTTGAACTTTCCTAAATTGGCTATAGTCCTTATAGATATATTACACACACACACACACTGTATATACTGTGTGTGTGTGTGTGTGTGTGTGTGTATACTGTATATATGTATATACATACATACATACATACACATCCTGTGTATATATATATATACTCTCTCTCTCTCTCTGTGTGAGAGAGAGAGAGAGAGAGAAACATGATGAAACTTTAGGATGGTGGCCACACTTGTTACCAGTTTTTTGAAAAATAACAAATATATTCACAGTGCCATTCACACCATAGGAAGGAATGAACCACTGACAGCCAACTCTCAAGAAATCCAAGAACTTCAAATAAGTAATATTTATTGATGAAAATTAGAAGCCATAGTAAAAGGTTTTGTCAGCTTCTTTGATTCAAGGATAGAGCCCATAAATAGAAAGTTTTCAGATCCTCTTGCATTTATTTTTCCCCCCACCCTCATAGACTGCTTGGTCCCCTCTTTTGAGTAGGCTGGTCTGTTTCCATCTGTCTTTTTTGTAACAGATTTGTTGTCATGCTGCTCTTCAGTGACTATGAGAATTGACACTCTCACTTGTGAATTTAGAATGCACCTTTCATGAGCTGCCTGTGTGGAAGGCAACCTCCAAGTATTTAAAAAGCATGCCTTTTCCCAGATCTATTCATTTGCTACTTAACACTGTCTTGATTGTTTGGTAAAGACCATAACTTTGCCTGATACTTTGATCTTCTGCTGTAAAATAGGAAACGGGTGTCCAAACAGCTTTCCTCAATCCCATTGCCAGAACAGCAAATGAAAATTGGGGCAGGTCAAGCTTGTTAACCATTGAGTACAGAGAGTGAATAAAAATGGTGTTAGGACCTTCTGAACATTATTTACTTATTTATTTCTCAAATTTGTACCACCACCCTGCAGAGTGTTTATAACAGCTGTTGTAGACTGGTGTTTTTTTTAAATTACAAAAATAGGGAATTACTTCACTGAGTGTCTGAAATCCCTTGTTAGTCATAGTCACATTGATTTCGGGAGAGGATGTTTCTTATGGCAGGAAAACCATAAAATAGGAGTCTTTCTACTGTAGCAGTGATTTGGGGATTATGCATGCTTAACTCTGTAGTAGATTAGACCTTTGTATTTTTAAGAAGACATTTAACTATTTTTCCTTTGTATAAATAAGTATCAGTAAAGGATAATGTAAAAATAGATTGATTCTTTTCAGAGAAAAGGGGAAACAGCTCTAGAACTGTAGTATTTGAGCTACTATGTATTATCCAGTTAGCCCAGTAGGATGCACTTAGAACCCTTTTAAATGTTTTTTTTTAACTTTCCACAGCTGTTCCACAATACCGCTGACTTTTGTGCTTAACTTCAATCTATTACATTTTTTTCTGAAACAAAAATGTGAGTGGACTTCTGCAGTTTTGTATCTTGTAATTTTAGTGAGTCTGGTTGAGACATACAGTATATGCACTTTTTTTCCCGGCAGTAGTATTTAAACAGGGAAAAAAATTCATGCAGAATATCTTAGGGAGGAAATGGGTCTCATGCCCATGAAGTAAGTAGGAGCAATGATATAAAGCTTAATGATATATAATCATATATTATTTCATAGAATAAACAAGTAACACTATTGCTATAATGGTATCATATTGTTTCATCTATATTAAAAACATGGACTTCATTTATAGTTCAAGATGGAATGTGGGGCCAGTGCAGTGGGAACTTGCTGATTATTAACTAGGATTAGAGAATGGGATGTGGGTCACTAATTTGTTTCCCCCTGTTTGCCTGTGGTTTAATATTACATTTGATACAGCATTCTTGTATTCATTAGCTACTCTGACATGTTACTGGAAACATACCCGTGTTATTGGTGATCTCATTTGGGGCACTTTTTCCTGTGCATAAAACTTTATTCAAAATTTACTTCATTACCTTTTTTCTAAGTAAGTCTGATGTCACATGAAGGAGACCCCAGGTAAAATCCATTGCTCTCTGTTCCTTATATTCAAGTGCAAGTTAAGAGCTTGGGTGTACAAGTGACACACAATTCTGCAAACACAGCTTCTGTCCTAACATCTGGGCTTATCTTACAGATTTTACTTTTTATAGTGTATTGCTGTTACTTTTTATGGTATATTGCCTTGCATACTCTTGACCCAGATGAAATACTAAATGATAATGTCGGCTTGTATTTATGCATTAGCTGATCAGTGTATGAAATTCTATGCCAGGGTGTGAGTGAGTTGATGGCAGGAAAGGAATTTAGCATTCTGCCATGTTGCTCTGTCCATTATTTTTGGCAGCCTAAAAACTTTTAAAGGTATCCTTATGAGATTTGGCATCAAGAGTAAGCATCTCTCTGTCAGAGCATCTTGTAAGCATATGAGAGAGTTAGCATCTTTTTATCACAGAATCTAAAGAATGAAGTCAGATATTTATTTTGAAGTGTCCTATAGATGAATTTGAATGGATTTTCACATCTAACCACTTTGTTTTCCCTGATATTTTTGAAGGCTACATTAAGCAGTATACTGTAGTTGACCCAAGAAGGGCAGAGGGGCTTTGCCTGAAGCAGAATGCTCCGTCCCTTGTTTCTGGTTGTATGGCAAATGACCTGACATTACTGATGCATAAAACAGCAGCCCCATGCTTCTATTGTCAGGCCAGTTTGTGCGCTGGTACGGCAAGGTCCTAGAGATTCTGGTGCAAAGCTCTGACTTTCATGTGGGTTGCCTGAAAGACTTTTGTTTAACGCTGGGCAGAAAACGAAGGCAACTGTACTTTTCTTAAAGACGCTTTTAAAAACTCAAGATGCCTGCAACGAACCTAAAAAATACTCGGTAAGAGAACCGTGTTTGTTTCTTTTTGGCACAGAAAATGAGCTTTAATATCAAATGGCCACTGAATGAAATTAATTTTAATGCATTCCTAATGTAAGGTTTCTGACTGTGTTTTGCTGTGCCAAACACATGTAGGAGAGGTACTTTGGGAAACATTTAAATGGAAATAAATTGATATAGTATATTCTTTAATGCTGATTTGAAGTTAGCAGTTATTTCACCCATTAAGATGTTCCTGTCACTATTTTTTTTTATCCTGCGCTGAGCGTGGATACTGTTTTGTTCTATTGCTATGGAAATGATGTTAATGTGTTGCCAAGAATTTTTTTCCCTCCTCTCATTTTGTGCTGAAGATGAAAATTGGGTCACAAGGAAGCTTAACATTCTGTTGTGTTGTTTACCATATTGTTCGATATGGAGGATATGCTAATAAATGACTAAAAATAAGAATTGATATTCCCATGTCTGGCTTTTTAGCTTAGCATTTTACACATGAAATAAAGATTCATTATCATTCTATAAATTATACTGTCTTCCTGATATAAAAAATACCCCAGTGAAAGTGCTCGGTAAATTACGTGTTGATTTAGCAATTTTATGCACTCCTGCATTGTCATATTAAAACAGATTAATGAACATTATAGCTTTTGTAGAAAACTAATTGTTTTTTATGTTGAGCATTCTTTTCTGTTCAATCATAGGGCATGCCTGTTGTGAATGAATGTTTTGTGTAGAACAATTCAGAAGGCAAGTTATTTTGTTATGAAAGTAATCTTTGTGAGAGAATCAGCTGGAGAAACATGATGTACTGCAGTAGCCATTTTGAAGCCAGTGGTGGTTTGACATCAGTTTTTATCGATCTGCTTCATACTGAAAACATGTCAGGGAATATATTTCGTTTGCCAAAAGATAATTTTATATTATACATACATACATACATAGTGATTGGAGTCATTGTTGATTCCTAGAGAGTACCTGGACAGGTCCCTGCAGTTTTCTTGGCAGGATTTCAGAAGTGGTTTGCCATTGTCTCCTTCCTAGGTCTGAGAGAGAATGACTGGCCCAAGGTCACCTGGCTGGCTTTGTGCCCAAGGTGGGACTAAACTCATGGTCTCCTGCTTTTTAGCCTGGTGCCTTAACCACTACACCAGACTGGCTCTCTTAGTTTTAATTTAACTTACTTAGTTTTAATTAACAGTGGTTAACTCAAAACAATGCTTTAGTTATTCCAAATAAATGAGTAGTCCTAAATTGGCATTTATTTTCTATCTTCATAATACTTTAAAGGCTTGGTTTATTTGTACACATATGAATATACATGTTCAGCTATAACGCCATTGAGCTTGGCTTCAGCCTCATTCTGTGCTGTGGTGATATGTATGTTGTAGAGCACCTTGCTCACTCTAGCTATCTGTATAGCTGTTGTGTGTGTACGTGTGTATCATGTTTACCCCAGCCTGGATGCTCTCCTACAGAGACAAGTGTTACGAAGGATCTAGTGATTGCATTCAGCTTTGTGCTGAAGCATGATTTGCTTAAGTGTCGCTTATTGAATAAATCAGAGTTGGCTAAGTTTGCAAAATACACTCAACCACAAAAGGCTAAGACATCATGGCTTAGTACAGTGTGTAAAGGCGACTTGTTTTCATTTCTGGGGCTGTTCCAGATTCTTTCATTCTCTGCCACCAGCTAGTTTAGTCTGGAAAGCTGCTTGAGAACAGCTCTCTTGCACAGCCTAAACATTTAACTGACTTTAAAGTGGCCATGTTTGGGTAAAGAGATTTCTGCTGAATTAAAGTTCATTACGAGGTTCAGTTTTTGTGTCTTTTAGTATAAATCAGATTTTAAAAAAAAAAAATACTATGCAATAATTGCTTTGTGAATGGTGATGATTAATAACTGTCAGTGTCTACACATTGTTCAGTTCATTTCCTTTCAGCCTCAGTATTTTTTTTAAATTTTATTAATCAAAAAGTAAATACAACCACCAAAGAGTCAAACAAACAGAATACAAACAGGTTTTGACATAAATATAACCATTTTTTTGTTTGTTTTATTTTTGTTATGTCAAAACCTTTCAGCCTCAGTATTGATTCTCCCGCTCCATTCATATATGCAGCTCCAGAGAAGACTTGGTATATCAGTTGCAGACCTCAGTCAAAGGAGGAATTTGGAGGAGACTTTTGTGATGCAAACTTAAAATGGTTTGCATAGCCCTGATAAGCATTTTGGTAAAATAAAAAATAAAAAATGGGTGCAATGTGATGGTGGGGTACTCCTCGCCATCTGTTTAGTATGTTAGTGATATGCCTGATTAGAATCAACTAATTTTTAGCTTATTTTTAGAATCAAGTGATATAGTATGGCCTTCTACACTTTTCAGAATGAATGCTGATGGCTCCCATATTAATAGTTATTCAAAAGGCAAGAACATTGAGAAAATGAGATGTTCCTTGAAGTTACTCACATTTCTGTGTTTCTGTTCATTTCAGATGGAAAGCCCTTGTCATGTTTCTGTTGTTGATTTAGAAAGCTTGTTTTTCTTTGTCAGCATAATTAGATTTCTGGCAACAATACTGCACTTTTGCATAAATTTCAAACCTGCCATGCTATCAGTGAAGATTTAGGGTTTGGATGCTGGAACCATTACGATCAAAGCTATAGTATTATCAGTCTGTCAGTTCCGATGGCACTTAACTAAAAAAGAAAAAGATTTGAATTGTAGAATCTGGGTAGAATTTTGTCTTTGTACCCCATTTCTGATTCGTCTCCTGAAGCAAATGGGTCTGGTCCATAGGGCCTAATAAATTTCAAGAAACGTATAATAAACTTTTTTTTTCATTTTTGATAGGAAAAAAATGCAAAAGTTGTAAGAAAGAAATATTCTAAATATATTAAATGATTTGTTAAAAACAACTTGGTAAGAATTAAGAATGCATCCTCCCAGCAAGATCTTTCTGCTAGTAAAATCTGTATTACAGTTCCTGGTTATCCGTGTGATGGAATGTGAGGGTAACCTTGGAAAACAGAGTGATGAGATGCTGCCTAGGGAATAATCAGATAAAAGGAAAGGAAACCCACAAGAGAGTAATGGTCTAAAGAAGAAAATTGGGAAAGACCCACCCTGACCACTCAAGCGATAAATAGGGAAGGCTGGAGATTTGTACTTTCAGACTTGCAAGATTCTGCTAATGTAGCCTTAGAATAAAGTAGAATTAGTTCTTCTAGTCATGTTTCCTGTCTGGTTTACCTGGAAGAGCTGACATCTGTGTAGTGTGGTTGGGTTATATGGTAGCAAGATGTATTTCTGGACTGCTATGTGGAACATAGTAACATCTGGAAAAAAACAGAAGAAACAAATAATGTATATAATCCACAAAATACTAGGCTTAAAAAAGGAAATTATCACTAGTTATATGATAGGTATACAAATAGGAGACAGTTTGGTTTAGTGGTTAAGGCATCAGGCTAGAAACCAGGGAGTTCTAGTCCTGCCTTAGGCACCAAGCCAGCTGGGTAACCCTGGGCCAGTCACACTCTCTCAGCCCTAGAAAAGATGCAATGGCAAACCACTTCTGAAAAACCTTGCCAAGAAAACTGCAGGGACTAGTGCAGAGAATTGGACATGATTGAACAAAAATAAAAACAAAAAGATAGGCTTGATCCATTAGATGTTCATACAGCTTCCAGTCCTATATTTCATATTGTTGACTTTGCAGATTGGAAGGTAAGAAGTGCAATTTCCCAGTGATTAAGTAGGCATGACATTATGAAAATAAGTAATTCAAATTTTTCATTTTCACATTCATGTTTCCTGAATATTTCCTGAACCAATTACTATAACTGGATGTCAGTTTGCCTTTATTTCATGGCTGAGCATAAGCTAAAACTTTGATTGGTGCAGACCATATGCTTTTTGTACTGCAGAATTATATCTGCTTAAATATTTTTTTAAAAATCTGTATAGCTGTTGTGTGTGTACGTGTGTATCATGTTCCCTATTACATTATTGTTATTATTGTGCCTTTGAATCATTTTTGACTCCTGATAAGTGCCTGGACAAGTCCATACAGTTTTCTTGGCAAGATTTTCAGGAGTGGTTTCCTACTGCCTTCTTCCTAGGGTTGAGAGACAGTGAATTCATAGAAATGTTCTATAAAGACAGTACTTTTTCAGCAACATATGCAGTAATTTTTAAGTTAATTAGTTTTAGTTAGTTTTAGCATCAGGGTTACAATTTGAATTTCTGCGAAATGCTGCTGTGGAATGTCTTGATCTTTAGAAATGTCTAGTTTGTAAAGCTGATCTAAATAAGAATGTAACACCAAGACCTGAATTGTAGCTTTGAAGATACTGTATACAGTAGGTGAGACATGATAAGAGAATGCACCATCTTCTCAGTCTTAACTATTTTGGTATCTGATTTTGTTATAGGGCAGTTTTGAAATCTTTTTTCACTACTGACTTGAAAACAGCTGCTCCTATGCATGTTATTGTAAAACCAAAGGAAATGTATTGGTTTATTTTATTTTGTCCTATTTCCAATGTGCTTGTATATGGCTGTTTGGTTTTGCTTTTTGCATGCCAGCTTAAATAACTGAGCAAAGGCTCCCAATGAATGTTTAGATAATTATCTGTTTGTTTTAAATAATACCCTTTGGAGGCAACAGCCCCTTTTTGTAAGTCCTATATAATAGCTATTGTTAAACTAAAATACAGTGTGTTTTGCTTAGTCTCTGCCTGTTTTTGTTTTTCACAAATGTTTTGAAAACTGCTGAATTATTTACCCCTAAATTATATAACTTTGAGGTTCATAATCAATGTATATTAATCTACTGTGCTGTTTGGATCTTTATAGTGTAGATGTTTTTTTTAAATATAGCTCAGGGTTACTTTATTAGAGTTGCTCATCAGATTTGTTAATCTTTCCGATTAAATATTATAGATAATTATTTTTGAATGGATCTGTATTGAGATGAGAGTTCCACATAAGTAAAACAAGGAATAATCCTCACTGATGGAAGTTTAAAATCTTTTGCGTATAGAATGAATAATTAAAGGTAAGGATTGGAAAATACTTTGGAGATAATGTAGCCCAGCCCCTTGCCTGGTGCAGGAATCATAATGAGAAAAAGTATTCATGATATACGAATTCTGTGTTAAATAAAAGGAAATATCTAAGTATTTCACTATTTTTGTGGATTTTATATGTGGTCTTTGATCTCATGTCACTTTTCACAGTGGCAACTAATGTGATATTCAGGTCAAGGTATATTTCCTGTGTATGTGAAGATTTTTGATAATTTCTTTTTATGCACAAGTAATTTAATGGTAGTCATATAATATACAATTACCTGAGTTCTCCATCTGCCATGTTAGTAGACGTTCCTTTATAAAGTCAGTGTCTGGCCCTCATTTTAAAGATGGCTTGGGATGATGTTCTAGATGTGCTTAAAATTTATATTCAAGTTTTATGAGATACTTAAATCAGAATTGATTCTTAGTAATAATGGGTTGAACTTACAGCAAATGATTTTATTCAGGAATTTATGTTGTATTAACTATAATTCTCCAGCTAAATGGACAATATGCCACCATTTCTGGGGGGGGGAATAGATTTCTTTTAGATTTTTATGCAGAGATATGTTACCATATTGCTTGTCTAACTTCATGCTATGATCTCGGCTCTAACAGGTATCTAATATTAAACAGTATTGTAAAGGCATGTGCCTCTAAACTTCCAAGAGAGAGCAGATTACAGGGCTCTGAAATCATTTGAGTGCCAGTGCGGTATAGTGTTTTAGGGATTGGGCTAACAATAGGGAGGCCCAAGTTCTAGTCCACCCTTGCCCATGGAAGTTCCCTGGGTGACTTTGGGTCAGTCACTTTCTCTCAGCCCAAACTGCTTCACGGAGGAGGAGTTGTTGTGAAAAATAAGAGGAGGGAGCACTGTAGAGGTAGTCCTCGCTTACCGACAATAATTGGGACTGAGAACTCCATAACTAAGTGATGCGGACATAAAGCAGAACAACACATGACCTCACCCACTTACGACAGCAGTACTGGCAGTCCCAGTTGGTATTGTTAGGCAAATCCCATTGACTTGTCCATTGACTTTCCTTGTTGGAAGCCTGCAGGGAAAGTCACAAATGGCAGTCACATGACCGTGGGATGCTGCGACGGCCACAACTTCATGGACCAGTCGTAATTCCCCTCGTTCGGTGCTGTCATAACTTTGAATGGCTGCTGAATGAGTGGTCATTTCCCTTGTAATCCTGAAGTGGAAACCACAGAACATGTTCTTTGTTGCTCCTTTTACGGAGACACTTGAAGCAGATTTATCCGCTTCTTTAAGTTAAAGTTTGTGCAGTGTCCGCAGCTGTCTGTACCTGAGGAAAATAATGTTGAGGAGGTACTGTATGTATACAAAGTGCTAATATTAGACTGTACCAGTGCTCCATGCTCAAAGTAAGATCTAAACCATGTTTTGGCTAATACTGTGTCTGGGCCAAAGCCAAAAAATATTACGGCATTTAAGAGCTATAAAGACAGTTACTGTACTCTCCTCTGAGTTCCCTTTGGGTATTGAACATATTATATCCTAATAGAGAGGGAAGTATGATTGCATTTCTCTCACAGTGATGTTTCCAGATCACTAAAACTAAAAACTCTGTGGTTTTCAGGCAGTTTTTAGTTGAGTCATCCTGGAAAGGGGTATCTAGTGCAGAAGGAACAATCTCATTAACTGTATAACTGTTTTTACTTAGGCTCAGCAAATACTTTGACCTTTGGATTGAGTCAAGAATGCATTTCCGATTGATCATTGGTATCTTCCTATGAGTTTTTTTGAAAAGTATTTATTAAATTGCAGAATCAATCAAGAAGACGAATCCATTATCGACATCTATATCTCCCTCAAATCTCTTTATTCTGATGTTACTAACTATATAAATATCGAAGTAGAAATAGGACACGGTGGCGCTGTGGGTTAAACCGCTGAGCTGCTGAGCTTGCCGATCGGAAGGTCGGCGGTTCGAATCTGCGTGACGGGGTGAGCTCCCATTGCTAGTCCCAGCTTCTGCCAACCTAGCAGTTCGAAAACATGCAAATGTGAGTAGATTAATAGGCACCGCTTGGGTGGGCAGGTAACGGTGTTCCGTGTCGTCATGCCGGCCACATGACCACGGAAGTGTCTACGGACAAACGCCGGCTCTTCGGCTTTGAAACGGAGATGAGCACCGCCCCCTAGAGTCGGACATGACTGGACTTAATGTCAAGGGAAACCTTTACCTTTACCTTAGAATAAGTTATTCATTATGACTGCCCAATAATAATTAGTGATCAGCAATTCCCATATTTTTAACTACTTTAATTGAAAAAACAAAAAAGTAATTAGACAGATTATGCCCACCTAAATTATTGAAAATTAATAATGATTAGCTGACTCCAGGCTTGGCAGTTTTGTAGACCAGGGTTCCTCAACCTTAGCAACTGTAAGCTGTGTGGACTTCAACTCCCAGAAGCTGGGAGTTGCCAAGCTTGAGGAGCCCTGTTGTAGACCATTCCTTTTGGTTCCATGAGCACTGGGGGCAGGTCTGTCTCTTTACCTGTCTTTAAAAATGGGGAGAGGTCTGACCCAATGAACTGTTGCCCAGTTGGCTGTGATCAATAAACGGTATGTATGGCATCTGTGTTAAAAATGGCTACATTAGTTTGAGTAGGCTAATAATCTCACTGAGGATTCAGAGGGGTAAAATACATGTTGTACCAATGTTTTATATTATACCTTTTGGTGGAGAAATGCATCATCACTCCCCGAGGAGCTTATACATGGTACTTGTCAATCTTAAATTGCAACTGGTGTTAACTCAGTTTCTAGGGTTGGGCTCTGTTGGAGGTTAAAACAGTCCTCTTTGGATCATGTTTTTTTTTAACTGTTCAATTGTGTCCGATTCCCGGAGACTGCCTGGACAAGTCCCTGCAGTTTTCTTGGCAAGGTATTTCAGAGGGGGTTTGCCATTGCTTTCTTCCTAGGGCTGAGGGAGAGTGACTGGCCCAGGATCACCCAGCCAGCTTTGTGCCTAAGGCAGGACTAGAACTCCTAGCCTGGTGCCTTAACCACTACACCAAACTGGCTCTCCAGTAGTCATTACTTTTATTTAAATATTTACAAAAATCTGAATTGTCTGCTCAATTAAAAATAGGTCTTTTTTTAACAACTGAGATAACCAGTTTTGGTTTTAATAACCAAAAATAGGTGCATAGTGTACTAAATAAAAATACCTCTACAGATTCCTGTTCAAAGAGGAGAGCTAGATTTTTACTTCTCTCCTTTTCAAAATCTCTGTGAACTCCATGGGGAGACCCATGTCTAAAATGGTATATCATCCCCTGTCATTAACTGACAGAGCAATATCTGTGCTTTTATATGCTGATGATATAGCCATTTTCTTTTCTACACAAAAGGAAAGCCGTTGTATTCTTGAATTGTATAAATTATGTATTACTTATAAATCTCATCAAGATGAGTTATTGAGAGTTGTAAATGTATATAGATGAATCAATGGAAATTTATTCATCCATATACATTTACTAGGCAAGTTAGGTCCTTCAGATACTTTGAGCTTATTTTTCAGTCCTTGGTGTTTTGAAAGGATGTTCTTAGAAGTGGCCATAGAGATTTCATGTATATCCTAAGCTTCTTTATTATTGGTGGCAAACTGAGTTTCCTTACAGTTTTTAAAGCAAAAACAATTAACCAAAAGTTGCATGGCTTCCTGGTCTGTATCTATAAAGGTTTCAGATCACAAGAAACTGCTAAGTCAACATTTTGAGGCATTGCATTCTGGGAGTCCCAATGTATTCCTGATACGTTGCTCTACTTAGAATTGGAAATAGCCTCCTTTGAGACATGTGTGTGGGCTTGTCATCTTAAATTTTGACTTAAGCAATGCTTTTTGTTGGATCCCTGGCCTCCCTGGTGCTCCTGGACGATTTTATTTCACCCTGGAAGAAAGAAATTGGAAATCGTCTTTAGCGCTGATTTATTCATTCATTCATTCATTCATTCATTCATTCGGTTTCTGTTGTCTTGGGTATTAAGAGAGATAACGTTAAAGTCAGCCAGCATATGTTGAAATAACCAATGAAAAGCTTTTTTAACCATAGCCATTCCTGTTAAGTATTTATTTAATGTTGCCTGTGCATCAGATCAAAGAACCTGTCATTGCTTTAGGATATAGTAATATGTTTAGATCCGAAGAAACCTGTCCACGTGAAGCTGGAGAAATAGAGACAGCCTTGCATGTAGTGTTGCCCTATAAATACCACTTCTAACTTAACTAACTTAATGTTGAGAGATTAATTATGTAATCCACCTGTTATCAGATCAATCCTAAATTATTAGAGTAAAGGTTGCTAAAATATTTTTTTCTTCATCTCTGTATGTGGTTGACTACTGCATATGTTTTAGTAGTAGGTTTAGCGCTATAATACTGATTTCTTGTAGATGGTAGATTATTAATGAGCACTATTCTTTTTTATCTGTTGTGCTGAACCTGTATCTGATCTTACTGTATGTAACTGCTCTGACCATTAAAAAAATCTATTTGTTGTTTATGTCTAATCAGACAAGCTTTATTGCAGGCTAGAGAATTTTTTTTTAAAAAAATCAGCCAGTTACTCATGATTCGGGGGGAGAGGTTGGAGCTGTCCGCTGAAGTAGGAATGGAACCACTGTAACACGAAACACTTGGCGTTTTTGCATGGAGTGCCTCTGGGCTCAGTCCTTTCCCCTTTCCCATTTAACAGCTACATGAAACCACTGGGAAAGCTCATCTGTTGGTTCAGGATGAGGTATCATCAGTATGCAGATAATGCCCATTATATATCTCTTTCCCAGGCCTATTGGGAGGTGCAGTGGAAGTTAGGACCCAGAGTCTAGAGCAGTGTTTCTCAACCTTGGCCACTTTAAGATGTGTGGCCTTCAACTCCCTGGCTGGCTGGGGAATTCTGGGAGTTGAAAGCCACACATCTGAAAGTGGCCAAGGTTGAGAAACACCGCTCTAGAGGCTCTCAGGGTCTAGATGGGGAAAAAGAGGTTCTCACTCAACCCAAACAAGACAGAGTGGTTGTTATTCAGAAACCACCTTTCGTTCTTCACGGGGTTGTGCTTCCCCAGAAAGAGCAGGCTGACTGTCAAGCTCTTTGTGGGGGGGGGGGTAAATCCAGAAAACAAGAACCACTTGGATTTCAGGAAGTGTTATTGATAGCAGAGTATTGTAGCAGGATCTTGAAAATCTGCCAAAGCAATTTGCCCATTCAACTTATACCTAGCATGATTAGCAAGAGTTGTTTTGAATCTCTTTTTCTTGCTTCCTCCTCATCTGGGCAAAGGTGTCTCTTTGGCGATGGTCCCATTTCCTCCCAGGGTCCGTTACACATTCCAAAACACTCGCAGTCCAGGGTCCTTCTGGACTCACAGCTCCTTAAAGAGCAGGTTGAGACTGTGGCCAGGAAGGCTTTTGCACAGCTTTGGTTGCTGTTTTAGTTGAGGTCTTACTTCCAACAGAATGCACTGAATATAATTGCTCATACCCTTGTCACCTCTAGATTAAGTTATTGTAGCTTGTTTTATATGGGGTTGTCCTTAATGACAACTCAGAAACTTCAACTAGTTAAGAACGCCATGGTCAATCATGATACTGCCATGTTACACCTCTGTTACAATAGGTTTCTAAGTGCCGTTCAGTTCGAAATTGATTCCTGCCTGCAAAGCCCTGTATGGGTTGGGGCCTGAGTACCTTAGGAACTGCCTTTCCCCAACAATTTACAATGATACTACCTAGTCAGGTAATGAAACAAGCAAACAACCAAGCTCAGAGAGTACCAAGGACTCCACAGTTCAACCCTGGGCTACAGATATTCTTTTCTTTGGAACCAACAGTTTCTCCCCGTTCTTCCTGAACAACTAGGGAGGACCTGCTAAGAGGCCCCAGCTACCAAGAGAAACAGTGGGAGGGTGGCTGATGGGCATTCTGTGTTGTAGCTCCCCTCCTCTGGAATAACTTACTCCTGGAGGTGAGATGGCTGCTACTTGCTCAAGGCTTTTTGGGAGCAGGTCCAAACTTGGGTCTTTCAGAACGGGAACATGACAACAGTAGTCTCTAGATGTGTTGGTAGTGTAACTCAAATCACCAACAGTCTAGTTATAGAAATCTGGCTTGAAACCTTGATCATCTGGAATGTTAGTTGATAATGCATTCAGTAGCATTTTTCATATTGTTGTTTGCCATTGAAAACGTGCGTCCAAACTGGTTTCTTGTAGATGGACACTTTGCCTGTCACATGTATGCACAGAAAAGAGGCTACTTATGACATATGTAAAGTGGAGGTCTTGGCTGTGTATTTTTTAAAACATTCTTTAAATTTTGTTCTTGTTCTTCCTGAATAGGATCAGAGGGATCTTTCAGAAACAAGCAAAGATGAATATGGTAAAAAGGATAATGGGTCGACCCCGGCAAGAGGAATGTAGTCCTCAAGATAATGCTCTAGGATTAATGCATCTGCGTCGGCTGTTCACAGAACTGTGTCATCCTCCTCGGCATATGACTCAGAAGGAACAGGAGGAGAAGCTTTACATGATGCTACCAGTTTTTAACAGGGTAAGGCTTTTCTGAATTTGATCCTAGGTATGTGATAAAGCATTGCAAGTTTTAAATTACAATTTGAAATTGTAATTTAAATTGTCTTAACAGTTGTTACCATTTAAGTCCATTTCCCCTGGGTAGCCAATCTGTTAATAATGGAAGTGGATCCCCACAGATCACTTTGTAAGACAAAAATAAAAACTTGGGAGTGATTTGTCTCCATGCCTGTCAGAGTTAGACATGGATAGGTATGCTGAAATACTACACATAGCATTTAGAGGCTGAATAGAATACACATTAATTCTCTTACTCCATTTCCCTTTATTCCATTTTCTTTCATGAAAATGAACTGCAAAGTACTCGTGTGAAAAGTATAATCTGGGAACTGAGTTTATACCGGCTGTGACTACTGCAGTGTCTTCAAATGCTTTTTTCCTGGTCTGCAAAAGCTGTAAAAAACAGATGGGAAGAAATGGATACTGACAGAGAGAAATACAGTATGAGTAATGGATATTGCTGAGTGTTAGTTACAAAGTTCCCTGTGGATCAATCAAAATAAACACAAGAATCACTTTGAAATTTCAAAGCATTTTTAAAAAATTAAGTTGACCTTTGAATTCAGTCTTAATCACAAATAATTTTAGACCTACAATTTAACTGCTTAAAGTAAATCTTTTTAGCTCCTGAGTGAAGGGCATAAATCAAACAAATAGATAAAACCTTGCTTTTTCAGATAGTGTTTTCAGTAATTTTCAATATTGTTAAACAACATTTTCAATAGAACAGCATTTATGAATACGTACATGCCCACCACTCTGTTCCCTTTTGGAATAAATAGCATAATGCAAAGTACAGAAAAGGAGTAAGGAGTAGTAAGGAAAATAAATTTGAAGTAGGAGGTAAGAGAAAAAGGAAGGAAATCTGGTTAAGTCTAGGTTTACACCAACACGATTCAATATGAATATTTTTATTATGGTCACTGACCAGAATTGCAAACAAAACCGCATTAAAAATAAATTAAAAACAAAACTAGATAAAATATTACAATTGGTGGTGGATTCATCAGTGGATAATCAGAGTCCACCCAATTTTACAGGCAGTGTAACAAAATTCAATATCTCTCTCCATATTCAGTCCTGGCAAAGCATACTTGCTTCTACTACATCCTCCTATTAATTCATACAATGCCTTTTGGTCTTTAAACTTCTCACCTCTCTGTGACTTTCTCGATCTTCCCCTTCCTTTCCACCCATTCATTCTCCCTTCAAATATTTGTTTTACAATTTGATTGTCGCTCATTCTTTCCATGTTACCAAATGACATTAACATACCTCTTTCATACTGTTCACTCATGTCTATATTCAGTTCATATTCCTTCAGCACCCATTTGTTTTTGAACCTACCTCTTCTTTTACCAGATACATTTCTTCATTGCCACCATATTCAGTTTAAAAGTTCTTAAAAGTTCTCCATCCATTTTCTAATTTTTAGTAAGCATTCAGCCAGTTGTGCCGATCATGCATGTATGTGATAAACTGAATGTTCATGGATATTCATAAAATTTTTTTAGACTTGCTCTCACCTTATTCTCAAATAGTTCATTGATTTCATTCAGGTATTATAGGATGAAGTGATTTAAATCAGAGGTTTCCCATCTCTTTGGAAACAATGTTGTATAAATAGTGAATGTTCAATTTCATTATTTTTTTCTGAATTATTCTAAAACTAATTTAGTGGTATTAAAAGATACCCGATTTAGAAGCATGCACTAAACTTTGGGTTACATAGCCCATATCATTCCTTCAGTGAATATTTCTCTCTGCTTAGAAAAACAAGGGACGCGGTGGCGCTGCGGGTTAAACCGCTGAGCTGCCGATCGGAAGGTCGGCGGTTCGAAACCGCACGGCGGGGTGAGCTCCCGTTGCTCGTCCCAGCTCCTGCTCACCTAGCAGTTCGAAAACATGCAAATGTGAGTAGATCAATAGGCACCGCTTCGGCGGGAAGGTAACGGCGTTCCGTGAGTCATGCTGGCCACATGACCCGGAAGTGTCTATGACAACGCCGGCTCCAAGGCTTAGAAACGGAGATGAGCACCGCCCCCTAGAGTCGGGCACGACTGGACTTTACGTCAAGGGAAACCTTTACCTTTACCTAGAAAAACAACTATGCAAATCAGATGCACCCATTGGCTTTCTGCTAATGATTATATAAAGTCACCAAACATACTCTTTAAAAATTAATGTCCAAACTCCATGGGAGCAGTGATTGATAAATAACGAAATAACACTGTATTTCTCTGTTGTACAGGAACAAATATCTGTGTTAGTCTTGTGCATAATTTGCCCAGAATCAAATAAGTGGATGATACCACCTCAAATAGTGCATAATTTTGCCCCTGGTTATTGTTTTACGTTCTGTTCCATCAGGAAAAGACAAAACTGTGTTTGCAATAGGTGGAGTATAATGCATGTTACTAACAAATGTGGTGGTGTTTCCTGTTTATGGGGTCTGTGGGAATTTTGCCTGGCCCACAAGGGCTATTTGTACAGAATGCATGTCCCTCCTGTTATGGAGATAAAATCATAGCAGATAATGTAGGATCAATTTAGGATAAGGGATATTTGATTGGGGCTGAATCGGCTCCAGGTTCCTTTTAAGCATTCTTTCAGTTGAAGCTAGAATTACTACTGCGTCACGCACAGAACATTCCCAAAAATCATTTTATGAAAACGTTCTTCTTTTATATTCCCACCCAGCTTGATTTTGGTCTTCTGTGAGAAGTGGTCAAAATAGAAATTCAATAATCTAATTGTTTTTTCTGCTATCAGTGTACATGGTTTATTGCTACATAGGATTCCTTGCCCTTTGGGGGGGACACTGTTTAGCAGTGGGCTAAGGAGCTTTTTCTTTTCTTTTAATGAAGACATACTGAAAAGGTGTCTACTAGTAAATGGTACTTTGGCTCATAATGTGTTGCACTTTCATCACTGCTTTAGTTGCACAGCCCTGAATACTTAATGATGCATTTTAAGGTTTCTGAAGGCAGGCATCATTCCTATGTAGTATGAAGGTGCTAAAATGATAGTCTGCTAAGTGTGTGTGTGTGTGTGTGTATGCGTATAATTTATATAAATATAAATAAATGCCTCAAATATTCCTAAGCATTGACTTGAAATATATGGTATGTTTGTATTACAGCTGCTACAGTAAGAGAGTAAAGTGCTTTCGATTTAAAAAGGGAGATCAGTGTGAAGAAACATGAAAAGTAAATGTGCCTCTAAAGATAATTTCAAAGTCCTGCTCTTCATTTTTTTTCCTAGTTCACCTTTTAATAAATGCAGGCAGTCATCCCCATTGTTGCAAGTATCTTTACCAAATGATTGTGTCAAACTGAAATAATGAGAAATGTGAGGTTTAACAACTGTTGGATCAACAGTCATAGACTGCCTTAGTGGAAGTGTGAAGGGATCTCAACAGCATGGCTTTATATCCTTATTTTTATTTCTACAGAAGGTTGGTTCTTTTTTTACATAGCTGTATGCTATCCTTTTATCTCTTAAGAGATTTTCCAAACTAGAAGTTTTAAATGGTAGCAAGTTTTTCTGGTTAACACATTTTATTTGGCTTTATGACAGAAGAAATAAGGAGGCCTTGCAGTAGAGGTGTCCCATAGACTTTCTGCAGTTGTGAATAATGTTCAGGAAATGTGAGGACCACCCAAAACAAATACCCCCTTCCTAGGTTTTTGTCATTAAGACTGTGGGAGTTCCCATTTTTCAGCACATGAGATAATAATTATAGCTGCATTTGTATAAGCCTTCCCGTCTCCTTCATTTTTAAAAGCCTTTAAAACCAAATTTTGTACCAAAGAAAAGTTCTCCAAATTAAGTACTTACTATTAAGTATTTTTGTACACTTTGTGGTAATCGCAATAACTTTTTTTTAAAAATTGCTGGTTAAGAGAAAATAGTAGAAATTTCAGTAGAAATTACTTGAGTCGGGAGATACAGGATTTCCAACCCGGCAGCAGTTTGGTGAAGGTGCTGGGCTAGAAACAAGGAGATGGTGAATTCTAGTCCTCCCTTAGGCCTGGAAGCCGGCTGGGTGACTTTGAGATAGTCACTCTTGTTCCAGCCCACCTCGCAGTTCTGTTGTTGTGAGGAAAAGAGGCGGAGGGAACGTTACAAATGATACCCTGAGTTGTACAAAATAAAGGCAGGAAAGAATAATAACAGCAACAATAACAACCACGTAACACAGACTTGGCATAAACATGCATCTGCCACATAACACCCTAGACTTAACAATTATTGATAAGAAACACAAAAAAGTCTGGATAGTGGACATTGCAGTACCTGGAGGCAGCAGAAGAGAAGAGAAAGAACTGGAGAAAATCACAAAATAACGAAGACCTGCAAAAAAAGTAGAACCACTGTGGCAAAAGAAAGCAAAGGCAGTACCAATAGTAATAGATGCCTTGGGTGTAATTCCAAAACATCTGGAGCACCACTTGAACACCATCAGCTTTGACAAAATCACTATCAGTCAATTGCAAAAGGCAGCTTAACCGGGATCAACTTACATCCTGAGACAATACCTTTAATATTATTAAACAACAGCATCTGCCTATCCCAGGTCCTTGGGAAGGACTTGCTAGTAAAGGTAAAGGTTTCTCTTGACATTCAGTCCAGTTGTGTCTGACTCTAGGGGGCGATGCTCATCTCTGTTTCAAAGCCGAAGAGCCGGCGTTTGTCCATAGACACTTCCGTGGTCATGTGGCCGGCATGACTAAAGGGACGCCATTACCTGCCTGCCAAAGCAGTACCTACTAATCTACTCACATTTGCATGTTTTTGAACTGCTAGGTTGACAGGAGCTGGGACTAGCAATGGGAGCTCACCCCGTCACGTGGATTCGAACCGCCGACCTTCCGATCGGCAAGCTCAGCAGCTCAGCTGTTTAACCCGCAGCGCCACCGCGTTCCTAAGGACTTGCTAGATAGACAGAAATGCCAAATTCAGTGTAAACATCTGGCTGACTGCGACCAACCATAATAATAATACCATTTTTTAAAAATCAGTTTAATCATACCTGATTCTCGGAGAGTGCCTGGACAAGTCCCTGCAGTTTTCTTGGCAAGATTTCAGAAATGGTTTGCCACTGCCTCCTTCCTAAGGCGCTGAGAGAATGACTGGCCCAAGGTCACCCAGCTGGCTTTGTGCCTAATGTGGGACTAGAACTCACAGTCTCCTGGTTTCTAGCCTGGCACCTTAAACTACTACACCAAACTGGCTCTCAATACCATGTTTAGATATTGGTAATTCTTTAGATATTCTTCTTGCAAGGATTGGGGTAGAACAAGGCTGGAGCCCAGTAAGGACAGAAAGTTGATACGTGGGAGAATGTTGCCCCGGAGTACCAACAGTTTTGATTGTGTGTGTGTGTTTTAATTAATTGCTTTTTGAGATGCCCAGGGTTTTGATTCATGGCTGTGAAGTCAAGTAAATACATGCATACATACATACATCTTAAGCCCATAGAGACAGATTCTTTTGGCCCTTAGCCATGCAATTAACATCAGAGGTATACTTTTTTCTCAGAAGTAGGGGATCTAGCGATAGGGAGCAATAAAGCCTGACCAATCACATAAAACATGGCTAAGGTCACCTTTGCTGAGGAATTTAGGAAGAGGACGAACAAGAAAATCCTAGCTGTTACAGAGAAATCATGGCAAAAAGGTTGCCAAAAATTTCTGCTCCTCCCCTTGTTTACGTATAATTCCTTCTCAGATTTCTCTGCTTTTACCCAAGACAATATAAATAGCTTAAAGGAAAGCTTTTATAGACGTGGCTGTTTTTCATTTGATCATTATTTATTTAATCATTCATTCAAATTTCAAGGCTGCTGACTCCCTGACAACTCTGGGCATCTTACAAATTGATAAGGAAAAATACATATAAAAAGAGGAAGTGGCCAGAAGAAGTTACGTTCTATAACACAGAACAAAGCTCTTTTGTGTATGACAATTTAAGGATTGCATGTGTGAATGTATTGGAACATAGCAAAAGAATCGCTTCATTAATTGAAACTTTTCACCAATAATGCTAAAACTATGCTGTTAAATTGCACGTTTTCCTATTTATGTCAGATCAGTTTGCATTCTGTCTAATTCATGCATGCTTACTTAGCAGTTTCTTCATCTCTCTGCAGGTGTTTGGAAATGCTCCTCCAAGTACAATGATAGAAAAGTTTTCAGATCTCCTTCAGTTTACAACTCAAGTATCACGATTAATGGTAACTGAAATTCGTCGGAGGGCTTCTAATAAGTCCACAGGTAAATGTTTGAATTTCCGCTGTATTACTCATTTTCTGTAGGCAAGCTACAGCGGGTGGTGCCTTAGGTAGCCCTGGAGATGCCAAGCTAAGCACAGTCAGATCTGGTTAGGAGTTGGATGGGAGACAACCAGGAAAGACCAGATGGATAGCCTAGACTGGCCAACGTATTTTTTATTGTGACCAAGAAAATTATGTGGAGGTGTCCATATAATCCCTACGAGTTGAGGACGAGGGAGTCCAGTATAGAGAGAGAGAAGTGTGTGTACAAGAGTAAGTGCACATCCTTTGCCTTTCAACTGAATGATCCTTAAGGTACCATATGGTACATTAAAATAATGCATGCATACATACACTCATTCACACCCCAAATCCATACACCCTTAGTCTCCTGGTCCAGAGTTGGTAAAGAATGTGCTTTCATATTGTTCCTGACCTGTTTTGATATACAGTATGTATTTTTGCTACTACCTACTACTTCTAAAATATCCTAAGAAGCTATTTAGAACAACTTCTCTTTTATCCACAAGCTTTTTCCATTGAAAAAGACAGACATCTCCATGAAACTTAGATATATTCGTATGGCACTTTAGTGATATTTCCTTCACTTCCATGTTCTTTCTGGCAGAGAGAGCAAAAGAAGTTCTCTGCTTCTTAATTCTAGAGAGAGGAGAGCATGATCATCTTGTCACTGTGATCTTCCTGGGAGAAGGGAATGTAATAGACAGGGAGTTTTTGGTTCTCTGGCTGACCATAGATTCATAAAATGTAAGGGTTGGCAGGGACATTAGAGATTACTTAGTCCAAAACCCTCCCACTGCAGGAATCCACTATTACAGCATCCTGACAGATGGCTTAAACACCTCCAGTGAAGGAAAGTCCACCATCCCCTGAGGCACTCTGTTCCAATCTTATAAAGCTTGACCAAAGGAAACTTTTTCTGACATCCAGCCGAAATCTACTTCATATAAACTCTTCGTTTCTTGTTCTTCTGGAAAAATTGAACGATTCTGCCCTGTCTTCTGCATGATAACTACAATATCTCCCCATGGTCTTTTCTTCTTTAAGCTAAACATACCCTAGACTTCCAGATGTTCCATACAAGTTTTCCTTTCCAGATTGTGTCATCTTCATTTTGTTTGCTTTTCTCTAGGCAGGCTCCAGTTTGTTCAATGTCCTTCCTAAAATGTAGTGCCAAGACAGAATGCAGCATTCTCGGTATGGTTTTACCATACCTATGAATAGAAAGGAGCAATAACTGCTTTTATTCTTGACGCTGTGCTTCTGTTGATGAAACGTAGGATTGTTTCTGTTCCTGTTTTGTAGCTCCATTACGCTGTTGACTCATGCTCGGCTTGTGATAAGCCATGACACCAGGTCCTTTTTCATATATTCTGCTACCCAATACTGTATACTCAAATCTTTCAAATATAGGACTTAGCATTGATCCCTGTTGAAATTAATATTTCCGGTTTCTGCCTATTATTCCAGCTCCTCCTGAATCTTGCTTTTTTTTTCTCCCCTAAATGCTCACAAACTGATTATTTAATAATTTGTTCCAGAGTTTTGCCAGGAATAAACGCCAAACTGACCTGTCTGTAATTACCTGGATTCTCCTTTTCCCCCTTTTTTGAAAATAGAAACAATATTTATCCTCCAATCCCTTGGCACTATACTGGTCTTCCCTTATTTCTCAAAAGGGTTATGAAGACAAAATCCACAAGCTCCTTCAGGACATTAAGATGTAATTGGTCTGATTGTAGAGGTTAGGACATAATTTTTTCCACCTCAGTTCCAGTGAACCTTCCAATGAACCTTCATTTGAATCTGTAGGGCATTCATAAGTCAGGTATCAAATTGACAGCATTTTTATGGAAATGAGTGAATAATACTGATGCTGGCGCACTGAAATTACTTTTCAGTTATTGTCTTCAGACGTTTGACTTGAAAAAGTCAGCACAATAACCTCAGTGACTAGTTTTGAAGAATGCTAAAAAGGTTCCACTTGAAACATTTTGCATACTTATATTACAGGTAGTCCTTGTTTAGCGACCACAATTGGGATCAGCAACTTTCATCATTAAATGAAACAGTCTCTAAATGAAATTGCAACTGTGCTTATTATCTTCAGCTTTCCTTTGCTTTACAGACCTACAAAGGTCATAAAGGCAAGGATTGGTCGTAAAGTTACTTTTTCATCACCACCATAACTTGAATGGTCGCTAAATGAGGCAGTCGCTAAATGTGGACTACCTATGTTACCTTGCTTAATCGTAAAGAAGAAGAATTAGAATCAGGTCCTTGTAATGCCGTTGCAAGGAATATACTGTTAGTCCTCACTTAACAACCACAATTGGGACCGGCAACTCAATCACCAAGCAACGCAGTAGTTAAGTGAGACATCATGTGACTGTGGCTTGTGATTTTACTGCTGCCTTCTCCGTTGACTCTTGCTTGTTGAAAGCCAGTTGTGAATCTTGCAAATGACAGTCATGTGACTACAGGACACTGCAATGGTTGTAAATGCCCAGCAGTTGTGAAATGCACGAATCTCGATCATATAAATGTGGGGACACTGTGACAATCATAAGTGTGAGGACCGGTTGTAAAGTTACTTTTTCAGCACCGCCATAACTTCAAATGGTCGCTAAACAGGGCAGTCGTTAACTGAGGACTGCCTGCATGCAATAAACAACATTGTACATGAATGTGAGCAATTATTTTGGTACATTAAAATAAGTAGAGATTGCAGGATTGTGTACATTGAGTTTTCTTTTCTTTCTCTTCTGCATTTTAGAAGCCGCAAGTCGTGCCATAGTCCAGTTCCTCGAAATCAATCAGAGTGAAGAAGCCAGTAGAGGTTGGATGTTGCTTACTACAATTAACCTGTTAGCTTCATCTGGACAGGTGAGTTCTTAATGAAGAGCAAGTGGTATCCTCCAATAAATAACTTAAATGCCATATTTCTTAACTCATGAATGCCTCACCTTGATACTGTATAGTTACCAGAACCGCCTCATTGGGATGAAAATAAATAAGTGCAAATTTGGGAATTGGGGCCAGGGGGGATTCTGGTAATTGTACCCTATACAAAGTATCTGGCAAAGCTATGATTTTTACAATATAATTGTGAACCAAACCATTATACAATAAGTGCACAGTAAAACAAAGGTAAATTATACAATACAACCAATTTAAAAAAAAGGTTTTTAAAAAAAAGCCCGGCTGGGGAATTCTGGGAGTTGAAGTCCGCACATCTTTAAGTTCCCAAGTTTGAGAAACCCTGATTTAGAGGAATGCAGCAAAGGCAGGAAAAGCCTAAGGGGCATCTGGTCAAGCAGGAAGTGATGATCTGGGCTAGTTCTATTCCTGCCACTGGACTTACCCTACCTTTGCTGAAGGTTCTAATCATGACCACACCTTCTCTAAATTAATCCTTTTTTTTTTTCCTTTAGAAAAGGAGAGGGAAGGCTGGGAGAGAGGGAAGGGCTGGCCAGCCATTATAGTCTCAAGGATTGTAGTTGAATGCTTAGAGAACTCCCTGGAGAACTTCTTTGTTTTTTTATCCATTCAATTGCATCCGATTCTTGGCGACTGCCTGGACAAGTCCCTTCAGTGACTGGCCCAGGGCCACCCAGCTGGCTTTGTGCCTAAGGTGGGATTAGAACTCACGGTCTCCCAGTTTCTAGCCTGATGCCTATAGCTTTCAAGGATTATAGCTGAATGCTTAGAAAACTCCTTTGAAAGCTTCTTAATATCTAACAATCATACATGAGAGAAACAAATGAGTAGTTGGGATAAATTACGCTTGAAGTTTATCTAATCCACACAACACAGGTTGTGAATGTTTATCTTTCTAGATAATTAGAATGTTTTCATCCTCCTTTGCAAACGTTCAGAGTGCTTTCATTTAAAGGTGCACCGATGTATAGCTGAATCATTTCTGACAGAATAGAGTAAATGAAGAACAAATTGCATTAGGTTCATTTAAAAGTACCTTTCCTCTTTCTCCCCAGAAAACAGTGGACTGCATGACGACTATGTCAGTGCCTTCCACACTTGTGAAATGTCTCTATCTGTTTTTTGACCTCCCACACGTGCCTGAGGTGGCTGGCGGAGCCCAGAATGAATTGCCTCTAGCAGAGCGTAGAGCACTGTTGCAGAAAGTATTTGTTCAGGTAACTGCATTGTAACGATAAGTGATACCTTGTAAATGAAATTTCTTTCAAAAAGATTGGGTTGGAGGATGGCGGCTTTTAGAATATTTTTAATGCTGTGGGCAATGGATATAAGACATGAAAAAAACAGGTGAGGGTCAGAGCATCATGGAGAAAATCCATCTGTCTGGTTGCTAAGAGTCGACACTGAGTTGATGGCACATAAGCAATCAATCAAAGGCTGTGTGTGTGTTTGTGTGCAGAACTCTCAAACTCCCAGGCCTCTGGTAGAGGATCTGAGGTTGAGGGAGACACATGCCACCCATAGTATGTACTAGGACCTGGAGGAGGAACTAGAGAGGATGTGGAAAGTGAAGGCCAAAGTGGTCCCAGTAGTGGTAGGAGCACTTGGGGCTGTGACTCCAAAGCTGGGAGAGGGGCTCCAACAGACACTAGGAGCAACATCAGAGCTCTCTGTCCAGAGAATCCAACAACTAAGATACTGCGCAGAACCCTCAAACTCCCAGGCCTCTGGTGGAGGACCCAAGGTTGAAGACACACACCACCCATGGGGTGAGAAGGGAATTGTCTGTCTGTCTGACTTATCCTCAAGAAAACTAGTGACTGAGAATAGAAATAACCAGAAGTGTACAGTGTCATTTGAATGTTGTTCTATAATAAAGTTAAGCTGAACTCACTCCAAGGAATTGTTCACAGGTACCTATGTTGTTCACAGTTTACATCAGTGTTTCTCAACCTTGGCAACTTTAAGATGTCTGGACTTCAACTCAGACTTCAACATGGCTGGCTGGGGAATTCTGGGAGCTGAAATCCACACATCTTAAAGTTGCTAAGGTTGAGAAATTGTGGTTAAATTAGCAATCAGAATTTTTTTTAAAAAACCATTATAAGTGACTTGTATGGGGTTCATCCTTTTTTTTAGTGAATTTTGTTGCCTTTTGTTTCAGATCTTAGTGAAACTGTGCAGTTTTGTGTCCCCAGCGGAAGAGCTTGCTCAAAAGGATGATCTCCAGCTTCTTTTCAGTGCAATAACCTCATGGTGCCCTCCTTATAACCTGCCATGGAGGAAGAGTGCAGGGGAAGTCCTGATGACGATATCACGTCATGGCCTTAGTGTCAACGTAGTGAAATACATTCACGGTTGGTGTCTCTTTTGTACAGTTAAGGAAATAGGTGGTGTGAATAAATAAGGGTGGAATTGCATTTGTTTTGAACATACGTAGGAGGAAGAAAAGATTTCTATTTAATAGGTAAGATGTTTGAATGTTACTTTCTTCAAATCCGTGTTCTCTACGGCAGGTTTCCTCAACCTTGGCAACTCTAAGCTGTGTGGACTTCAACTCCTAGAATTCTGGGAGTTGAATTCCACACTTCTTAAAGTTGCCAAGGTTGAGAAACACTGTATTAGATCAACTGCTATTATCTTCAGGCTTACAAGAGTATATGGCAGTGACTACAGTGGCTCTATAAGCAGCCCTTGCACATTGTTGACACACTTTTCTAGTCTTCCAACTCCATGGAAAGCATGGGAACCATGAGCATGGTTTTCTGTTCTGATGTACCCCACATTCTGCTGATGGAGCAGACCACAACATGTCAATTGAGTGCTACCATTTTCCCCAGGCTCTGTCTTAGTTTCTTACTATGGATGCATGCTTCAGAATTTGTCTTCCTGTTGCCTGATGATTTTTAGGTGAAGCAGTAATCCCACTCTTTTCAACACTCAGGAGTATATTATGCTGCAGGTTTTGGACCAGGGAAAATTCTTCTCTGGCTCCCCACATGCCTATTGTCCATTCCCAAAGATTCATTGGGATGGATCACCAGTCTTCTTAATTGTTTAATGGTGGCCATACCAGCCAGTTTTTCTCTTTCTATCTCCTATTGACAATGCTATTATCACCTCCTGATGAAAATGACCATCATTATAATACATCGACCATCTGCACGTTCAATCTCTTCAGCTGATAGCCTAGAAGAGTAACTTGGGCTGATGACAGGTGATTTAGCATAAGTCTCCAGGGCTGTAAATTTCCATGGACATGGAAGTGAAATGGCAGGGTTTTTTTTTATTACTATTATTTTCTCCCAGAGAATGTACTTCATTATTTCATATCAAGTGCCTACAATTTGAGTTTTTGTTGTTGTTTCATTCCAGAGGTTTAGCATTTTCCATTCTGAAAGTCTGCCTTGCAGCTATTTTAGCTTTTCGTGTTCCAGATAGGCACTTTTTCCCCCTCACCACATTACAAGGCAATTTCAGAAAGCTCACAGTAATTTATATCCCCTCCAACTACTAACTGTTCCTTCCTGCAGATTTGTCTGCATTAATGAACAAATCCATTGAGCCTTAGCAATATTCTACCTGTGCCTGTTGACCATGAAACTTGGCTGTTGCCATGGCTCATAATGCTGGTGAACACCTTCATTTACAGCTTCTCTCAGAGATAAGGTGATGATTCAGTAAGATGTTCAATTTTTTCTGAAAGCCATTTTTAATTTTTACTTTAATGAGGAAACTATTTTGCCGACATTCTTTCCTACTTCAGTGAGTCATTTAGGGACTGCTCTGCCCTCCCTAGGTGTTCAAAAGCTTTGGCCTTTTATGGGAGTAGAACACATTTCTTTCCAAAAATTTAGCAATTGTTTGAATGTTACAATCTTTGAAGGAAATGTTTTCCAGCTTTTCAGCAGAGAATTACCTGTTGGATCACAGAGATTATTCATTTCACTTATGAGTTAATGAAGCTGCCGCCACCACTTTGTTGTGTGTGTGTGATTCAATTCAGGCTGGGCCAACATAGGTTGCAGCTTTTCAAGGCATATCACTTCTTGTCATTTGTTGAGCTAGTCTCCACCATTAATTTTTGACACTATAGTTGGATGCCAGGGTTACGCAGATGCTCCATGCTTCATTTGGTTGAGCAGTGTTGTCATTGTTACTGCATTAGCCTGTCTGTAAGTGTGGGTGATTATTACCTATACATGTGAGGCAGTAAGATGACAGCGAAGAACGTGCTCTTTGTCTATAACTGCAGTTCTTTCGATGGTTGTCTGTACATTCACACCACTCTCCAGCCATGCATTTGTATGCCTTTATGAAGTTCCAGCAGTAAGCCCTTCAGGCATGCACAGTGGGAGGTATACTTTGGGATTACTAAAATTCAGCTCATCCCAAGAATATTCTGATAATGCCTGCTTGCACAAGCTCAAATAGTCTTAAGTATAAATGCAGAGATTATTGCTCAAAAATCTGCAGATACAGATAAGCAATTATGTCTGACTGTGGAAATGAAGGGGAAGGTAGTATAATTGCCCTTGATAAACAGTAAAATTTGCAGATTAATATTTGAACCTGTACAGATGTCTCATTTTATAACATAGGTATGCTGCAAAAATTTAGATATCCACTGGATGGCAGCAGAGAGTTTTTTTCCTGACATCTACTGGTCACATTGATTTTTGCAGTCCAGATATGGGAAACTTATCTCTTCTTTCACAGAATTCTAAAATTGCAAATGATGTGGGTGGTGCATCATCTGTGTTTCCTTCTTTATGTATGTGAAGTAACCTTAACTCATATTTATTTATGTATTATACATCATTTAATTTAAAAACTACTATGAGTGTTAAAACTTCTTCATACTAAAATCTTGAATTTTCGTAAGAATACACAACAGGTATAACTTGAAAAGACTTTTTTCTTTAATATGTTTTCAGAAAAGGAATGCCTATCAACATGTGTTCAGAACATGCAACAGTCCGACGACCTTTCTCCCTTAGAAATAGTTGAAATGTTTGCTGGGCTGTCCTGTTTCCTCAAAGATTCCAGTGATGTGTCTCAAACGCTGCTAGATGATTTTAGGATATGGCAAGGATATAATTTTCTTTTTGATCTTTTACTCAGGTATGCAAATCATGTTTGTAAATATATCTTCTTCTTTAAATAAGGCGTTTCCTAAGAAGGTCTTAGCATAGGGATAACTATAATATTATTGTGAATATGCAGGTGAAAAATTTAACCTTCTTATAGGCTACATTAAAATGGTCCCACAAAGTGAGACTGCTTCAGTTTTCAATTCTAATTTTTGGGCTTACTGTTCTGTCATCTGATTGCTTGATACAGAGTAATTTGAGCACCTCTTGATTATGAAACTGAAACTTTTATATTGTTATAAGTGAATCAAATATGTTTACGTTAACACAGGCATTGCTTGTTTCTTATCAATAATACTGGGAAGACTCTTTTACTATCAGACCTAGGATTTGGATTGATGATGTGGTCACTGTATACAGTGTTTTCTTCTGAAAGGATGTTTACATTAATCTTTTAAATATATTAATAAATAAAATTAATTTTCATTTACTTGTCTCTCTCCTTATGAGAAGGAGCTTGGGCTTTTTTTCCCTTTCCAAACTTTTACTAGTTTTGCAAAATTTAGCTTAAGCTAATCTGTTCTGCCTAGAATACCCTTATCTTGGCATTAGTGGATAGATTATCATCTGGCTTTTCATGAATAAATTTTTTCAGTGATAGACGGAAGGATGAAGTGGGAGAATTTATGAAAGGATTGAACAAAGCATTGTCTTGGACTTTCCAATCAAACTTAATTGTTCTTCAGCCAGTTTGGAATTTAGGAAGCCTAATATGAAATACAACAGTGATAATCATTCATAAACTAATCTAGATGTTTGAGTGTTGAACCAATTCAGGATCCCTTCTTTGGTAAGGACATTTATGTGGTCCAATAACTAGAAAGAATCGATCTGATATGGTAGAATTAACGATCAAGCTTTGCTCTTTATTTTTAAAATTTTACCTTAGTATTCTAAGGGGTCTCAAATTCTACAATATGGTGTGACCCTAACATGATAAAATAATTTGTGCAACCACTCCCATGAATAAAACTAATAATTTCAATCTTATTATGGTTGGACAAGAAATAAATATAATACTTAATGTTAACAATTGCATTTTAATCTATATATCCAGAGGAGCTCTACCTTTGCAGTACCGTAGCAGCCCATCATGGGCTTGTACAGGCAGAATGTGAGCATTGCCAAAACTCACTCCTGCTTTGCTTGGGTAAACCTGCAGATAACTAAGTAAAGCAGAAAGTGAATCCCAGACTGAGTTTTGGTAACACTCCTACTTTCAGTATTACACTGAAATTAGATCTGATTGTGATCAATCAGATCTAATTTCAATGTAATACTGAAAATGGGAGTGTTACCAAAATTGAAATTACATTCAAAGATAAATGCTAGTGTCCTGGTAGATTGGAGTAATGGATATAATAATCCAAAAGGCTTGGCTTGGTTGCCTCTCTCTTTAAGATTTTTCAGGGGAGCTGCAAAACTCTACTGTTGCAAAGTAATGTATAGCAATCTTGTCTTAGCCAACTCCAAAGGATTGTAAACTTGGAGAGCTAGATCCAAACTTCAGTTCAACTTTAGGCTTATTAGGACAGCAGCATTCATTAAGTATCTCAGTCATACCAAAATGTATATCTCTTTTAGATGCCATTTTCTATTCAGGACAATGTGTAACAGTTCATAATATTGCATAGATCAGTACATTTAGTCTAGCACAACAAAGGAGAGATGGAGTAAAAACAGAATTTTAAATTAAACTTTGGTTGATGTTTGGGAAGTTAGAGGCATGCCGACATCAAAAATATATTTACTAACCAAGGAAAAACAACTAGAGTTGTCGTGGGAGTTGGGAGCGGGAAGCACCATGCTTCAGAAGAACAAAATGTTCCATATTTTTGGAGTAACCACTAAGGAGTGTCTGTAGTTATACGTCCACCCTAAATAACTTCCACTGTAGCTTCCAGACATTTTAAGCAGTCCAAACTAGACAAAGTTTCCTACATTCCCAGATATGTGGATATCTAACCTTAATATTAAGGAAGAAAAACTGTTAGTAAGGTATTACAAAGCTAAAAAAGACAGGGTTGTATGTATTCAGTGAAGGATGAAAATTACATAGTTTCAAAAATCCAGATGAGCAAATTGCTTTGTTTAATTTGCAATAAATTACAAATATTTCTTTTTTCAAGTATTAATTGCAGTTTTCAGATCCTTGATGCAAACCCCAAACCTGGTTTGTAGCACTCTTAAACTGGCATGACTGTAAATCTAAGCTCTCCAGACTCCAACCCCTTTTTCTAGAATTGGCTTATTCAGCAGTAGACTCTCAACCATGACTCAGCTAGTGTAGATACTGTATTGCAGTCAAGAAGGAAACCAACTACAACAGATCTACTTATTATTGCAGTGTACGCAGATCAGAGCCAGTATAAATGCCAGAGCTTCAGGTTTTTTGGCATTTCTATCTCTTTCTAAGTCAATGGGTATTTGGACATTCTCTTCAAGGTCACAGAAGGCAGCAGGGATTTGTTGTTACAATGGTTTTGGCTAGTCTATGAATTGCTGATCCCTGATATGCCAGCTGCATCCCTAACAGCCTGTGTCATATCAGAATTATTATTTTTTCCTGTTTAATTCAATATCTTTGTATATATTTCCCCAAGCAGTTCCTTGGTCTTTTAAATGAGAAGTAGCTTCCTCCTTGCATTACAAAACTGCCATCTCTCTAATAGGATGAGCCAATTTTATGGTGTCAGTAGTAACTCCAGTCATCCATACTAGTACGTTAATGTAAACCCTATGAAGTTAATTTGTATATTCTTGTGAATCTCTTCCACTGTTTCGTACACAGAGTTTTCCCCCCAGTCTCTGATGTTACAGGGGCAGCTTTCATTGCACATGTAGTGTCTTTGCTTGTGAAATAAATATGGATGTTTGCTATATGCGTTAGAATAACTGAAGTTATTTGAATAGGACATTTAGGGTTAGAAGTTACTGTAAAGGGAGATGGTATGCTGAATATGTAGTCCCACATTACCTCACTTTCCTTCCCATTTCGCCTCAATTAACATTTTGCTTAGAAGCTGTTGTTTAGGAGAGCATGTAGGCCTAACCAAAGCTTCTGAGACAGATCTGTGATGTTGATCTGCTTAAAATTCTCTTAAAGTTTTAAAAATATTCCTGTTATAATGAGCCCTGATCATTAACTTTGGAATGACGCAAAATAAAACTGATATCAACTGGTTTATAATTTTATTGAAATATTCCAAATTTCAATGCAGAGGAATCCACTGCTTTTTGTTCAGTAAATGTATGTGTTTTTCCTGAAGGTTAGAACAAGCAAAAGAGGCAGAATCCAAGGATGCTTTGAAGGATTTAGTTAACCTGATAACCTCATTAACAACATATGGTGTCAATGAATTAAAACCAGCTGGTGTTACTACAGGGGCACCTTTCTTACTACCTGGATTTGCAGTTCCACAACCTGCAGGCAAAGGTACTGTTACCCTTTTTAATCTTATACATCCAGAATAACATTAGCAACATTTGGTCTTGGGTATTTATAGTAGTTTAATTAAATTCTTTCCTAAGATTCTTCATTATGTACTTAAATAGACCTAGAATAATTTATTCTTTATCCATGACAATACTCTTTAGAATATGCTCCTTTGCTTCATAAGCAAACTGTTACCCAAATTATGGAAACCCATAATTTTGAATTATTTCTTAGCAGTTTTTATTGTTTTAAATTAAAATTTGATATATGATGTATACAGCTAGTCCTCGACCCATGACCATTCATTCAGCGATAAGTTACGGCGGCACTGAATGAATGGTGGCTATGACTGGTCCTCGGAGTTCTGGCTGTCCCAGCAGCCCACTGGGCATGTGACCACGATCTGGGTGCTTGACAACCCATTCACGCTTATGATGGGTTGCCAAGCATCCCACAAGCCATTTGCAACCTTCCCTGGTGGCTTCCCCAGAAAGTAAATTGGGAACCCAGCAGGGAAGGTCACAAGTCACTGGGGTAAGTCTACCTCACCCACACACCTTCCCCCAGCCCCTCTACACTTGCGCCATGCTGGCCACTCGTGCACCCCCACACACACACCCCGACCCTTACCATGCCTCCTGTGCACCCGCCCCAACCCACGCCATGCCTCCTGTGCACCCACTGCAGATTCCAGTCTAGCCTGCTTTGGAGAAGGCTGATAGAATATATATGTTCTTTCCCTCTCTTTCTCTCTCTCTGTTGTAGGTCACAATGTGAGGAATATCCAGGCCTTCTCCGTCCTACAGAATGCTTTTCTTAAAGCAAAAACCAGCTATCTTGCACAAATTATTCTTGATGCCATTTTGAATATATACATTGCAGATAACGCCAACTATTTTATCCTGGAATCCCAGCACACCTTGTCTCAGTTTGCAGAGAAAATTTCAAAGCTTCCAGAAGTACAGACAAAATACTTTGAGATGCTTGAATTTGTTGTCTTTAGCTTGAATTACATACCTTGCAAAGAACTGATTAGTGTCAGCATCCTCCTAAAATCCAGCACCTCCTACTGTTGTAGCATTATTGCAATGAAGACTCTGCTTAAGTTCACACGGCATGACTACATTTTTAAGGATGTTTTCAGGGAGGTGGGACTTCTGGAAGTGATGGTGAATCTTCTGCACAAGTATGCTGCTCTTTTGAAAGATCCTACACAAGCTCTGAACGATCAAGGTAGATTACCTCTCCCGTCTTTCCCCCTTTTTTAAAAACCTACTTTCAAGTGGGTTTTTTTTAACACTTTGCCTTTGATTTTGTTGACTCCTGGAGATGTATATTTCTCTCAAACTATTATAAATACTACATATGGTTTTACTGACATTTGTTCCAAGCATAAAACTTCCCCCAAATAGAATTTTGAACCTCTCCTTCTACTTTTAAATGCTGATATATAAAATATAATATTGATGCAGTGTGTCCACATCTTATGTGCCATGTCCAATAAACTCATATTTTACACAAGGATATGAAGCTGCAGTAATTCAGTGCTCAAAAGCTGAGTGCTATACCAACACTCATTTTCAGCAATTTTACATAAGGCACTGTATGTGAGTGGGACGCGGTGGCGCTGCGGGTTAAACCGCTGCGCTGCTGAGCTTGCCGACCGGAAGGTTGGCGGTTCGAATCCGTGCGACGGGGTGAGCTCCCGTTGCTAGTCCCAGCTCCTGCTCACCTAGCAGTTCGAAAGCATGCAAATGTGAGTAGATCAATAGGTACCGCTTCGGCGGGCAGGTAACGGCGTTCTGTGTCGTCATGCCGGCCACATGACCACGGATGGGTCTACAGACAACGCCGGCTCTAAGGCTTAGAAACGGAGATGAGCACCGCCCCCTAGAGTCGGACACAACTGGACTTTACGTCAAGGGAAACCTTTACCTTTACTACTGTATGTGAAGTAGCAGCGATACACAGAATTAATGAGCATAATAGAACTGAAGAAGTATGTTTGCGTGTGTGTAAGTGACCATGTGTAAGTGACCAAATAATATGAATGTGTGTTGTGAGGGGAAAGCATTTTCTTCTACTGTAGTTTCTTAAAATTGTTTTGTAGGAGACTCAAAAAATAACAGTTCATTCGAAGACCAAAAACAACTTGCTTTGCTGGTTATGGAGACCTTGACGGTGCTGCTCCAAGGATCAAATACAAATGCAGGTATTTGACAAATGACCGGTTGGAGGAAATTAGCAATGACTCTTAGGTGATGATGTGCTTAACTCTGTACTGAACTTCATGTTTCATGTGGTTTTTGAGATGTCAAATGACGTACCAATTGTTTGAAGGAGCAAGATGTATTAATAGCAGAATTCTTATATCATTTGGTATTTTTTAGTATTTATTTTTATTTCGGTCATAGACCAGCATAAAAGTAATAACATACTAGTTTTATGCTAGTCTGTGACTGAAATAAAATAAATACTAATTTAATTTGGTCAAAGTAAGTTGGTCATTTCTCTTAGGGATTGCCATTTATTGCAGAAGGTAAATCATTTTCAGCATGGTTATATTAAAGTATTTAAATTTGTGTTTTCAAAATGCATTCACTTTTTAAAAAGTAAAATTAAAAACACAGTTTGGGCTTGCTGTAATCCTTTACCTATCTTTTATAAGGCTTTTGAGGCAAACATATGAAATGATAACTTTACATATCTGGTTACTGTAACTTAGAGAACCAAATAACGATCTGTGTTTACTTGTGTCTCCTAATCATTTTTCAGCCATGGTTAAATCAGTTGTGGCATTCTGGTATAGATTTGTATTGATTCAATCTTCCCAATAGAATGAAAATTTTTATTAATCTATTGTTACAGTATAACAGCCTTCATTTTATGGATGCTTACTCCTAATGTGATAATGTATTTATAATTATTGCAGGTATAGCCAGGAATTCTTGAACTATATGTTCAAGTATTATATTCTTGAATATAATTCTACTTCAGTGTTTTCACTGCTTGTGTATCTGAATGTATAACCTTTCCTGACTGGGATATCTTATTGTGGGCTTGTGCACTAGCCTAGCTACAGCTTTACTTAACTAGCTTGCTTTAGCTTTTGAAAAATATTTAGATATTTAATAGACCATAGGTTGTATTTCATAGAATTGGGAAGGCCATTTAGATCATTCTGCTGGGTGCAGAAATCCAGATTAAAGTGTGGTTGTCTAATTTCCTCTTGAACACATTCACCATCTCTCTATATAGTTGTTCCCACTTTTCCAGTCCTGCTGTTAGGATGTTTTTCCTAATATTCAATTGGAATTTACCTTCCTATACTGTAAAGCAAGAGAAGACGGATCATGGCCTTTTTCTATGTTATATCCTTTTAGATATTTGGAGAATGATAAAAAATCCTCCCTCTAATCTTTTCTTAAGGCTAAACATGCCCAGCTCCTTCAATCTCTCTTCATAGGACAGTTTCTAGCTCCCTGATTATGCTTGTTGCATTTCTTTGAAGCTGTTCCAGATTCTTTGAATGCTTCTTAAAGTACAATGCCCAGAACTGTACATAGTACTCAAGGTAGGGTCCTGCCAATGCAAAATAAAATTGAATGAATAATTCCCATGATTTAGAAACTATGTTTCTGTTGATTCAGCCTAAATTAGTTTTGCCCTTTTTTGGAGCCACATCACATTGTGGAGTCCTTGGTGCTCTCTGAGCCTTGTTGTTTTCTTGCAGACGTTTCATTGCCAGACTAGGCAACATCTTCAGTGCAAAGAGGGAGTGGGCATTGTTCTCAGTTTATATACTGTTGTTTATATACAGTTTATATACTGTTGTTCTCTCCGTGGGAGTTCTTTGATTGGGCTGTTGTTTGCTGCTTGCTTGTTGCAAATCAAAGAACTCCCAAGGAGAGAACAACACCCCCACCAACACAAGCAGGGCAAGCCACGGCATATAAACTGAGAGCAAGGCCCACTCCCTCTTTGCACTGAAGATGTTGCCTAGTCTGGCAATGAAATGTCTGCAAGAAAACAACAAGGCTCAGAGAGCACCAAGGACTCCACAGTTCAACCCTGAGCTACAAATATTTGCTTCAATTGGTACCACATCACATTGCTGACTCATATTTTTTATCAACTTCTATTCCAAGATTTTTTTCCCATAAGTACTAATAGAAACCATATGTACCCTATCTTATTATTGTGCATTTAATTTTTGCTTCTCATGTGAAGAATTTACAATTGTTTCAAATTTCATTCTATTATTTTACTCTATCAATATCAGTTTAAACTCTATTTTTGTCTTACAGAGCATTAGCTATTCTACCCAATTTTGTGTCATGTGTAGATTTAATATGCATTCTCTCCACTTCTTTCTTCAAGTCATTAATAAAAATACTGAAGAATAGAAGGCCTAAGACTAAATTATGTGACTGTCACCCCCCCCCCCACCAAACCTAATATCTCATTCCAGTTTCATTAGGAATTATTGATTAACATTGTTTGAGTATGATTTTTGAGCTAGGTGTATCTTGTCATGCCATCCATCCCATACATAGCTAGCTTACTAATGAGAATATCATGGTGTACTTAAATACTTTCTTAAAGTCAAGATATATTATGTGTACAACGTTCCCACAATCTATTAAAGTTACCCAGTCAGAAAAATTAGATAAGATTAATTGGGCAAGACTTATGATTCCTATAGACTCATAAGAATGTAGTGTAGAAAAACTGAGTAATAAAATGTAATTTTTTGCTGTTATTGCAGTCTGTTTAAAGTTTATGATCTTTGGGAAAGCCGCTGATCCTGATTTGGAATGTTTACTGGCATTTTTGAGTTGGCAGCCATTATAGATAATTATACCAGTAGTAGTCCAGTTGATAGTGTCTTTGAATTGCCTTAGTGGTGTTGCAGCTATTCCTTTTTACTTGTTTACATTATAGGCATCTTCAGGGAGTTTGGTGGAGCAAGGTGTGTGCATAACATAGTAAGATATCCACAATGTAGGCAGCAAGCACTGATGATAATCCAGCAGCTGGTGTTATCACCAAGTGGTGATGATGACATGGGGACTCTCTTAGGATTGATGCACTCTGCTCCACCCACAGAATTGCAGCTGAAGACTGATATATTAAGAGTAAGTGCACAATTCTTAAATTTCTCACTGTTTCATGGAATTATTCTTTCAAATATAGTTATGAAGTTTTTTACTCTGAAAGCTAGTTACAAGTTTTAAAACAAAATAAACCTCTTATTCTGATGTGTTTGTATGATTTATGAAAGTTATCAATTAACAATACAAATAAATATAACTGAAGAAATAAAACAGTTAAACATTCTTGAAGTAAAAAAGATCAAGTTTGTATAATAAATCTGAGAAAGGTAGTTCAGATTAATGAATCTCCCAGAATCAGCATAGAGGACTTATTTCATTATTCAAGTGATCTCCTAATTAGAATATCTTTTTAACACCATGCAGAAATGACTATGAGACAGTGTGACCAGAATGGGATTTTAGAATTTGGAAACTCAGGTTGTGCAGCTCATTGGATGACTTTAGCCTAGTTTGTTTTATTTATTTACCTACCTACCTTACAAGGTTATTGTGAGAATAGGATAAGGGTTTGATCCTCCCCTAAGACACTGTGAAGAGCTTCTTAGAGAAAACATAGGAGAGACAGAGAGATGAAAAATAAATACTATTGTATATCTGGATCTTTTACTTCTTTATTTCACAGAATGATGGTTGTACAGTATATTGTATTCCTTAAATGAACTTTTTAGTAAAACAAAATCATTTTAAAATAAATACTATGAAAAACAAAATACAACCTTACAGTTATGTTCTGTGGAGTCTTTGTCTGTACATAACAAGGTGGTTTCATTTGATTATTTATTATATTTGTATGCTACTTTTCAACCCAAGCTCCCAATTGCCTCATAACTGTTACTTAACACAGCACTTCCATGAATCCTCAACCGTTTTAAAATTCAAACCGTTAAGGAAAATAGGGGAGAAAAAGCACTGCGGCTTATATCTCTGTATGGGAGACAAGTGTTCTAATCTTGAATGGTTGTCCCTGCTTATTGGCATGCTGACTGTTGCATCCAATGGTCTTCTTTCCCGAACTAATCAAAGAGATCCTGGATGCAGTGCTGACATTTTCCAGACTTTAGATCAGGGTGCTTTAGCCCACATGGTATAGTACCTCCTGCATCCTTCTTCAAAGTTGCTTCCAATGTTTGGAAGTGCCACTGAATTAAAACATGGGACAAAGGCAGGTTTTTCCCCCTTTGCCCTCCTCTGCATCACTCCTCTGTCCGTTGCTCCTTTCCACACTGGCTTTCATCTGAACCCGCCTCCTGCCTATCTGCCTCTTGTGTGTCATCTTCACACCCACACTGCTACACTTCATCCCCCTTGTCTCTTTTCAAGCCAAGGGAAAAGCCCAGTGAAATTGCCTGGGCTTAAGCTGAATTCCTGGCAGTGGAGTCCAGGAACAGAGGAAACTATACTATTCTTTCCCTTCTGAAAGAAGAAGAGAAAAAGCAGACCTGAATCTTTCACTCCAGATCAGAAATAGCCTAGCTATGAGTTGCACTGGCCTCTGCAGACAGGGAGTCAATGACAATTGGATTCTGAAAGCGCACTTAAATTCCTGGCATATCTGCACCCACCATTAACTCACCTTCTAATATGTGCTAGTTGTCCTGGCAAAAAGAAAATAAAAATGGTCCCATGAGAAATTTAAAATCTCTCCCGAGTCTGGGACACTCTTGGGACACTGGTTTGCTAGGAGTTTTCTTCCTCCTCCTAGTTCACTGGGACTAGACAGGAAGTGACTTGGATGCTTGTAGCTTGTAGGCTAATGGTTATGATGGTGCAAGATCGGATTGGTTTAAGGTGCAGGAGAATGGCTTACATTAAATGTATCTAATTATTAATTATTTTGTGTATTTACTGCCTCTTTTTTGAGGGCCCAGGGCAGTTGACATGGAAGGTCTTCCCTTATTTCATTCCTCTGACAATAACTCCTATTAGATAGGTTGAGCTGAGAGAGAGTGACTTTTTGAAAGTTGCTCAGTGCCATTATCAAGCAGGGATCAAAGCTGGACACTGTTGCAGGTACATATAGATACACCTGTGTTTGTGTGTATTTAGGTATTAGTCCTAGCCCCACCCAAGTCTTGGACTGTGGCTCCTTTATATCCATTAATGATCACATGTGAACCTTGGCCCCCCTAAATTGCACAGTCAGGAAGTAGAGTCGTGGTACTTTTCTTGTCTCACAGCTTTATGAATATGTTAAGGGAATCCACCTGGGATTTAAGAAGGAAATCTTCACAAACTTGACGTTTGCATTTGCACACAATGCCATTTGCATTTGGTGTTGTTATTAAGCATGTTTTCTGTAACATGCAAGAGATACTGCTGGTGAATTTTAGAGCTCATTGAATGTGATACATCCAATTTATCATTTAAAAATATTTTTTGTATTAATTCAGGAAGGCTGATTTTTGGTCACATGACTGTCCAGGGAAGTGGTTAAGATGTCAGTGCCTAGATGCGCCTAACAATACCTAGAAACCCTGTGCTGTCTTATTCAAACTGCCATGTTTTAAAAATCCATGTAGGCCCTGCTTTTGGTGCTAAAGGAGAGCCATCGGACAAGAACAGTTTTCAGGAAAGTTGGTGGATTTGTATATATCACCTCACTGCTGGTTGCCATGGAAAGATCCTTATGTTCTCCACCCAAAAATGGCTGGGAGAAAGTGAACCAGAATCAAGTGTTCGAGCTGCTCCACACTGTGCTCTGCACCTTGACTGCAGCAATGCGTTATGAGCCAGCCAACTCACACTTCTTCAGAACGGAGATCCAGTACGAAAAGCTGGCTGATGCCGTAAGATTACTTGGCTGCTTCTCGGATTCCAGAAAACTAAGTCCTGTGAATATCTTCCCCTCCAATACCCAGCCATTTCAAAGACTATTGGAAGATGACCTCATCTCCATGGATTCTGTCTTACCCACTTTAAGGCACTGCAGCAAGCTCTTTATTTACCTCTACAAAGTAACTACAGATTCTTTTGACAGGTATGATGTAGATTTGGGATAGAGTTCTGAGTATTTGGGTCTATCACATCTCATGTCGGTGATGCTTCCTTTGAGTAGCCCTCCACAAGCATTCAAGTGCATAGGCATTTCATACCTATCATCAAAGACCATGTGTTTTGGAGGATTGGAATTGAGGTCATGTGAAAGATATCAGTCTGGAGAAGGCTAACTTGGTGTAGTAGGCTTACTTTCTTTTAAGATGGATGGTGGCCAGCCATTTTCTTTATTTCCCAGTTCTTAACTGCAAATGATTTATGTGTCTGTAATCTCACTCTATAACTACATTGCGTGCACAATTTACAGCAGGGATGTCTGTTGGAGAAAGGGTCTGATTTTTTGTAATAATGATTACACGTGTTATCTAGATATAAGCAAAGAAGAACAGGGTTTCTGTTGGAGAATAGTCGTTGAGCAGCAGTTAGTTTTGCTGAAATAATACCTTTGTGTTTAAAAGCACAGAAGTGCCATCGTCACTGTATAGTTGCCTATAGAAACTTCATTTGTTAATAACTTTGGAATCATCCAGAAAAAGAGCACGTATTTCTTTTTGTTTCAAAGAGGATTTGTTTGCTTGTTTTATTGCATTCTTTAAAATCACAAATCAATGTTGGACCCATTTAAAAGCAGGGTCAAATTCATACTTTAAATAACCTATGAGTTTTAAAGGTTTTTGGAATTAAAATAATGCTTGTTGGAACATTTGTTATTTGTATTTTAGAGTATTTAAAGTATTTGATTTCTGGAAATACAGGTATTATTACAATCAAAATTGATAAATTTAAATATAAGTTATTGTAGTGTAGACTATTCATTTTCTGCATGTTTTTCATTGCTTTCCCCTTGATGAAAAAAACCCCTGGGTTAATAGCATTTTGAATCCTGATGCAACTTGTGTAGCGTATTTTGTCATATTAACACAATGGCCCAGACTTAGTGACAAAGGCAGGGAATATCTAATGTCTTTAAATACACCAGTCATAACATAACATTTAAGTATTCCATTAGTTGTAAGTGTATGTGTTAATAAGGTAATTGTTTTTTTACTGATGTTAGTTGATTGTTTTAAATGTCATACACTGAGACCTTCATACTAAAAGTATTTTCAAATTTCTCAGTTGATCTGGTTGGTACTCTCTGATGCTGAAATTTAAGGAATCTGGACTAAACTTTTTGCATAAGTATTTCTCATCTTTTTTTTCTCTATTCTGTTCCTTATTGTTTCCTCTTCCCCACATCTTTCTACTTAAGCATCTTTTTTTTTTGCAGACTTCCTACTGCATTATAGACAACTGTATTAGTCCTGCTGATGAAAATTTAGTAGTATCTGCTTATATTGTGTGTAGCGAAAACTGATCCTCTGTTATCTTTTCTAAATCCGAAACAATCCATAGCAGTGTTTCTCAACCTTAGCAACTTTAAGACATGTGGACTTCAACTCCCAGAATTCCCCAGAAAGCCAAGTTGGGTTGCCAGGGTTGAGAAACAGTGACCCATAGACTTGTTCCAAGATATTCCCCCCTTTGGGGGGAGATGGGCAGTGGCAAAATTTGATTAAATAAATAAATAAATATCATAATGGGAAGAAGCAATTGTTAAAAGCTCAGCCTAACAAGTCACCCTTAATGCAAGAATCATTGTTAAAAATGAATTTGCTTATTCTGTCTCTTTGATAATTTCCTATGTTTCATTTTTTTTTTGTTCGTTGAATGTTTTGTCTTCTTTTCTAGTTCATCCTGGAAAATCCATTTCTCATGGTGAAATTGTAAAACTAACAAAGCTTCCAGCCTCCTCTTCTCTTTTCTAACTCCTCTGTCCCCTCTGTGTCTGTTTTGTCTGTAGTCGTGCTGAGCAGATTCCTCCTTGCCTGACAAATGAGTCTTCTCTCCCCTCTCCTTGGGGCACACCAGCTTTGTCCAGGAAAAGGTACTGATCCTTTTTAAACAGAAGTTGTTCCTAAAAAAGTTGAGTTCTGACCTTCCCCAAACTGAGGTCTTGTCTTTCTGTGTTCTTCAAGCATTTTATAAAACCTTCTCTGGAATAAGGCTCTCTTATTGAGTCCATAAAACAGTCTATTATTAACTTCTGTAACTGTGCTCCTTGCTTTTTTCTGTTATATGTAATTAATCTGTCTGTACTTAATATAACTGAAAAATTTGGAAGGAAGGAAGGAAGATGAGTACTGGATTGATTAGAACTGAAATGAAATCAGTGGGTCAAGCTACTCATAACTAGGTTCAATTTATTTCAGTGGATCTATGCTACCTATGACTAAGTCTGGACCAAACTGTTAAAATTATTGAAATGTTAAAAGTTCACTAACTATTATTAGAATTTGGATAAAAATATTGCTGAAATTTCACAAGATTTGGAAATCTTGTGAAATTTTGGCCATTTTTAATTCATTTTTCTTGAGTCTATTCTATCACACAAAATGGCACAGTGGTAACTGGTGCATAAAAAGATTGCAGACTGTACTGATATGGCTAGCTAAAAAGGAATGATTTTTATATAAAAGAAAAAAAGAAGTTGAGGTTCTGATATTAGGAAACGTATATGGAATAGTTTTGGTTGCTGACGTCTATTTTGTCTCTGCAATTTTATACAGGTAGTCCTTGTTTAGCGACTGCCTTTTTAAGCAACCGTTCATAGTTACGATGGTGATAAAAAGTAACTTTGCAACCAATGCCCACATTTATGACCTTCACAGGTGTGTAAAGAAAGGAAAGCTGAACTAAGATCATAAGCACAGTTGCAGTTCCACTTAGCAACTGCTTTGCTTATGACCAAGTTGCCAGTCCCAATTGTGGTCACTAAACAAGGATTTCCTGTATTGAACTAAAGTAAATAGAGAATCAAGAGCTAGACTTGTGGAGCATAGTTCAGAAATTTCAGACCTGAAGTTTGCTGTTTGCTGTATGACTCAAGGTATTTTTTTCTCAGTCCCATCTTACTTAAAGCAATGTTGTAAGAATTAAAAGGTAGTGAAAGCTAGATGTCATGACTTGTACATTTTCTTTTCTGATTTCATTTACTTTGGTCATCTCTTTGTATGATGATGATGATGATAGGATTATTGTTGAGAGATAAATATCATCCCTTTTGTCAATTGGACATTACCTGCAATCCTATCTGTTTTGTCAATTTTTGTATTTGTTAGTTTGACATGGCTGGCAAACTCTATTTAAATATCTTTTTCTGCAGTGGAATTTAAAGTTCACTTATTCCTTTGGATCTCACTAGCCCTTGAGCACAAAATACAGTTTCTTAACTCTCAATTCTCAAAAAGTTAAAACAAAAAGTAGAGAACGGGACATAATGAAGCCGATAAACTCTGTCTGCCATCCTGTTACATGGTCTTCTAGACACTCTGCTTTCCTTGTCTGGGAAAATATGGGTCCTAAGATCACACTTTAAGAAACACTAGTTTAATATGTCAGGAATGTTATGAATACTTTGGGTCAATGTGTTTCTGTTTAGAAAAATGGATGAACTCAAAGGACAAATACATATGTAACACTCATAGCAGCTAAACGGGCATGAATTATTGCCTATTTCCTGCACTCTTGTTCTATAAGATCAACATTCTCCCCCAAACTAGGTTTAAGTTAGATTACCTGTTACATGAAACCAGACATTAATTGGGATTGGAACTGTCTTCAGTTCAGATGTGTAGTGAGGCATAAATATTTAGGTAAAAAAAACCACACACCAAATGTGTTGTGATTTTAAAAAAATCAAATATGAAAATCTCTTAAATCGATATCTACTAAGCCAGTGGTTCTCAGGCTTCAACTTCCATGACCTGCTAAAATGGTAAATGAATTTGTATGACGCCCTTCCCAAATTTAAAACTAAGGCTCAAATTCTGGTGCTGGGATGGGGAAGAAATGAATAATACACCACTTTCAATAATTAATGTTTATCGCAGGACTTCTGAAACTTTGCAGACCACAGCTGCCCACTATAGGATTGCAAAGGCAAAAATGAGGTGCAAAGTTCAGCAGGAGTTTTGACAGTGTTCCCACTTTCTCTGAATAAGATTGATTGATTGATTGATTGATTGATTGATTGAAAGATAGATAGATAGGTAGGTAGGTAGGTAGGTAGGAATTTAAGTTGGTTAAAACCTTGAGGGGTCCCAACCCACAAATTTGAGAACCCCTGTGTCAAGCATATATACTCCATTTATGTAGAGTTCATTCATGTGGAACTTTTTCAATAAAGCTTTAAATATTTATTTAAATAAATAAATAAAAGTTCCTGAACATTACCAGTTGCATTTAAAAAGTGAGTTGAAGAAGTAGAGATAGTACTACTTCGAAAATTGAGGCTACAGAATCATCCTTAATAATATGTCGTTAATATTTCTGTATGTGTTGGCAACCACTGGCAACTTCTGGGTTTTTCAAAGTACTACTTTCAATGCACTAAACTCTAGGGGACCACACAAATAGCAGACATGTGACCAAACAAGGTAAGGGATCTGATCATAGAAATGATGGAAACTCAAATAATGCCCCTTATGCTCCTGCTTTTAACCTAACAGCTCAAAGAGGAGGTGCAGTGATAGTCAACACTGACTGCTACTTGCCAGCCACGTGACAGAAATAATCCATTGGCTAGATTTTTCTCCAAGTGCTTATTCCAGTATAACTGACTCAAGTGTTTAAGTGGCAAGTTACCGTAATGGCAGAGGGAAAGCATTCCCCTTTCACCATTGGCTGTAGATGAGCAAATGGCTGTTAGTGATCTGGACAGTGAAATAAGATGCCTCAGTCTTCCTCCAGTGTAAAGTCCAGCAGGGGGAGTTACATCTTGCAGAAGATGAGTTGTTCCAAGTTATTTTATTTTTTATTTTATTTTATTTTATTTTATTTTATTTTATTTTATTTTATTTTATTTTATTTTATTTTATTTTATTTTATTTTATTTTATTTTATTTTATTTTATTTTATTTTATTTTATTTTATTTTATTTTATTTTATTTATTTTATTATTTGTACCCGCCCATCTCCTCCCATCAGGGGACTCTGGGCGATTTACAATAATTAATTAAAACAACAAGGAAGAAAGAAAGAAAGAAAGAAAGAAAGAAAGAAAGAAAGAAAGAAAGAAAGAAAGAAAGAAAGAAAGAAAGAAAGAAAGAGTTACCATGTAGATGTGAGTAATACAGTGTCACTGTGTCATTTACCCTAGAAAACACCTGCTCCCTTGAGGATGCTAGTTGTTGGAAAAGACATGTATTGCCAGTCAACCACAGAGCATTGGTTGTTGAAAACAAGTTTAACTCAATCTTTTACTTTCTATGGCTCCAGTTGTCTTGGGCCTTTTATGGATTCTTTTTTTTCCCTAATCGTCTTTGCGCCTTTGTCTTTTTTTGATCAACCATATGTTTGCTAGAATGAAAGCTTTGTGATCTGGCTTTGCTTTCAATTTGCTTTCGAATCCTGTGGTTCAAAACACAATTTCTAGTTTTCCCCAGTATTAAATATATGCTGATTATGTTGCTGATAGATAGAGGCAAAATGGTAGTACTGCAAACTTTTATGGTGTGATACGAAGTGTACAAGTAGAGATCAGTTTGAGGTTAATATGATGCCATCAAGTTGGGTTCAACTCCTAATGACTGTACGGACAAGTGATAATTTACATAACAAATGTATTATTTGTTTGGGGGAAAGTATGTGTGCTAATTCAGACAAATTATGGTAACAAAAATTGACTTAGTTTAGTTCCAAAGAAAAGCTCATAACCAAATTAGGTCAGTGTCTAGTTAAGAAGCCCAGCTAGAATAGGGGTGGGCAAACTTTAATATTTGCAATTCAATAGGGTCACATATTTAAGAAAAAGAGTTGGACAGAGATCTTATTTTTAAAAATTGAGATATACAGTATCTTTTATGGGCTACAATTCTATTTTCCTGTATTTTCACTTAAAATTGTGGAGTGCTTGGTGCTCTCTGAGCTTGGTTGTTTGCTTGCAGACATTTCATTACCCGACCAGGTAACATCTTCAGTGCTAGAAGCCACTTCCACTAGCCATTACCTAGTCAGGTAATGAAACGTCTGCAAGCAAACAACCAAGCTCAGAGAGCACCAAGCACTCCACGGTTCAACCCTGAGCTACAGATACTCTCTTCCGTTGGTGTCACTTAAAATTGGCAGGAATTGTTTTTAGTTTTCAGTAATCCTGGTTACAGGGTTTCTGATGACCACAAGAAAGGTACTCAAGAACCACATGTTGCTGAACCCTGAATTAAAAGGTGGTAGGGCTGACCCTTTTTTTTTGCATAAGATCCTGGGACTGCTGCTAACTACATCAGACATTATAGAGCTAGGTAAGTAAATAGTATCATCTAGCATAATATGATTTATGTTACATCACATCCTGTAGAAAGAGGTGTGTGACACATGTCGTTCTTCTTGTTACATGTGTTGTCTCAGTATATATTACACAGTGTGGGAATGATATGCAAGCTTCATTTTCAATCCAGATTGGTGAAAGAGAAATCCTTTTGTTATCAGACAAGTTTATAGCTCATCTGGACTAGCTGACATATAATTATTAGGGTAAAGAGTCTTCTGGAAAAAACACTGCTGTGAGGCTTGTAAAAAATATGATACAGAACAAATTATTGTGGAAAAGGAATCTTAAAAGGTTATTGCATATTAATAGATGAAATACCTGATTACTCCAACCTGAAATACTCAATACTTAATTCAACTCTTTGGCGAAGGGTTTAATGTTGAATGTGAGTTAAGGGTCTGTTATTTTTCCTTCTCACCTTTAGACATGCATATCATTCAGTATCAGCACCTTCAGTGTTCTCTTCCAAAAACGCTACTGATGTGAAGTTACACAAAGGAACTATACCTCTGCCGAGTTTGGATGCCGTCATCATCCATCCTGGAGCTATGCTTGCTATGCTGGATCTTGTTGTCTCTGTTGGGTCAACTACACAGCCAGAAGTGAGAGCCTTAATTGCTTTCTTGTGTATCATTCTAATAGTTCTATAAACACAGTGAACTTAAATCTCAGGGTATATTTACTGGCTGGAATCTGATAACACTTCTAGTTCAATTTCTCCAAAGAAAGTTTGCATTTTGGTTGGTCACACAATGGCATGTTGCTCGGAGGAAAAAGGCCAATTATCCCATTGGTTTTCCTAAAAACATCTCTCTCCAGGAAAAAGGCCAATTATCCCATTGGTTTTCCTAAAAACATCTCTCTCCAGGTATTGTCTTACATGTTTTCAGTATGTACTGAGAATTTGAGTCTGCCTGTGTTACTCAGAACTAATGTCCCTGCTGGTAACCAGCATAAACTTGCCATTTCTGATATATATCTATTGTTCTTGTAAGAATGTACAGTATAATGTAATGTGCGGTATTTGAGTACAGTGTTTTTGCTTTCTGTGTTTATAGCATGCACTAGATCTCCAGCTCGCGGTGGCCAATATCTTGCAATCTCTGGTACATACAGAAAGAAACCAACAAGTTATGTGTGAAGCTGGGCTTCATGCTCGACTTTTGCAGAAATGCAGTGCTGCTCTTACTGATGAGGACCATTCTTTGCATCCTCCTCTCCAAAGGATGTTTGAAAGATTGGCTTCTCAGGCATTAGAACCAATGGTGCTGCGGTAAGTAAGAAAGTTTGGTTTAATTCAGATTATTATTCAGAACTGGCTGATAATGTCTCCACTTCTCCATTTGGTTATTTCCTAAAACTGCCTAATGAGGTCAAGAAATCACATGGATGCTGGTGAAATATATGTAGATAATGGTGATTACATGATTTGTATTCTATTCAATGACAAAAAAGCATGCTAGAAATTTTATAAATAAGTAAAATAACACTAGAAGAATAATTTTAACTGTTGTATTTACAGACTTGACACTTTAATGTGTTTTAGCTTGATTACTTTCAATTTTTTTTATTTCATGAAAGAGTTCAAGTGAAAGTCTTTAGATTAATCAAGTTAAAGGGAATACAGAATAATTTGAAGCTTCTCTTATTTTCCCCTCCATTTTTCTTTAGGGAATTTTTACGTTTGGGAAATCCTCTGAATTGTGGAGCCTGGGATAAAAAACTATTGAAACGGTATCGTGTACATAAACCAAGCTCACTCAGTTATGAGCCAGAGATGAGAAGTAAGCATTCGAGTATTAAAAATGCATCTGAGGTTCTTCTAGCAATTCTTAAAATCTAATCATTCTTACACCAGATTTTAAAATGAGTAGTAGTGAGATTTGATTATACCATTTTACAGGCCTTTTAGGAGAGGTAATAGCAAAAGTTGATTGAGATACAGTGCTGACAATCGTTTAACCTTGGTTAAGTAACCAGAAGTAACCCACAATATTTCAATGTAGTCTTCTTGTAGGGCTTTTTGGGGATTTCCATTGCCAGGCCTAAGTATTAGCTTTTGGCAGCGACACCATAATTTAAGACCTGAAACCATCTTCAAAACCTGATTTCCAGTCATAGAATAACATCGGGATAATAACAGTATATCCCATGATTATGGCTCTTATTATTGTAGATAATAGAAGAACCACATACCTTGATTGTGATTAAAGGACAGGCTGTATTATGGCTACGCTAAGTCCATTGTCTTGAACAGCTGAGGTTTATTTAAAATGTTCTATTTCAATTCAGGGCCAAGTAGAAATAAAAGATTTCTCTTAGCAGGCAGAATGTGGGTAAACTGGATTTTAGTAGACATTCTTCTGGAAATTAAAATACATTTGGATGCTACTGTGTTTCCTTTTCCTTTTACTATATACAGTCATTAAGATGTGCAGTGACTGACTGACTGACTGATTATGTGCCATCAAGTTGGTATTGTCTGTTAGTGACCGCATAGATTTTCTGTGGGAATGTGATGATTAACTAGAACAAAAGTAAAGTCTTAACATTTAATTCACAATCCAGTTAAACTGGCATAGCAGAATTTTAATCTGTTTTAGTTAATGATTTCACTGGAATTTCATTGGTTAAATTTTAAATGCTTTCAGTTATATCAATTGCATTATGGTTCTTTGGTCTATTATTCATAACCTTGATTTATAAATGAAACTTCCATTACCATTTTGAGGAGTGATTTTATAAGCAGTTATTGGTTCAATTGTTTTTACAACCAGGCAGTCCACTGCACATAAGATGTGTGAATCACATTTTCCAGTATGTGGGACTTAATATCAAGCAGCAAAACCTATTTGTCCCTTTCTCCATTACCTCTTCCTCCTCCTTTTTCACATTTGTTATTAATACAGCTTTTTTTTGGACACCCTTTTCTTGATTTCTACTACAGATAGTATGGTTACATCAATGGAAGGTCTTGGTACTGACTGTGTGTTCAGCTTACATGAAGACACCCATTACAGGATAAGTAAGAGCCTTTTGAAACCAGCAGAAGGAAGCACAGTGCCTCTGACAAGAGTAAAGTGTTTGGTTTCTATGACAACCCCACATGATATTAGACTTCATGGATCATCAGTTATGCCTGCATTTATTGAATTTGACACTTCTCTTGAAGGGTTTGGGTAAGACCTTGCAAAAGCTTTTACCTTAATTTATTGTTCTTCATGGATGCTTAAGTGGATTGTTTTGGTTTTACAACCATAAAATGTGACATAGAAGGCTGCCTTTGATGTTACACATTCTTCTGTAACGAATTTTAAATACAAACCACCCCACAGAGCTTTATTCTTTATGTGTTAGAACATTTTTTCTAATAAGAGTGGCCCCTATATCCAATTGTCCAAGTTTAGAAAGGCACTCAGTGATTATGTATAGCTCAGTATATTTCATTGTGCAAATTGCTTAGATTTTTAATGGACTGGTCTGTAAAGAGGTTTAGTCTGTAAAAGCTAATGGCATAATGTGAGATTATAACATTTTGTATTTCACTTACTGAAATATTGGAATTATCTTCTTAAAATATTCTTATTCCTGCCTCAGAAAAAAAGAGGTAGGATCCTTTGATGTAATTGTGGCTTAGTCATAAAGATCAGAATTGTGATGTAGATCCACAACCTCTGAATTTGCCATATTTTTGCATGAATCTTCCCTTCAGCACACATATTCTTTGATTTTGAATGGTATAGCTGTATCTGATTGATGTTTCCCATGGTTTGTTAATCATGGTTTTATTCAAAGAGCACCAACATGTACTTCATTTTCCAGTATGGAGACAGATGTGCCATCAAACAAACAGGTGGAAAACAAATGGCAAATGTCTTCTGACATTTGGAAGTATTTATGGGAGGTGGGGAAACATATTTTGGGTATAATAAATGGAACAGTGATGCAAAATGAACAGGCCACATCATGCATGTGGGTGCAACTGAGAGGATGGGCGTTTTTTTGTCAGTGTTAAAATGTGACAGTTTTATTTTAGGATTTACGGTAACATTTCTACTGTTTTCCCCCTCAAAATGCTGGCAGTTTTGAGCAATTGTGATGGAGAAGGTCCCTGGGGCCACCGAAAAGGGATTTTAGAGTCCATGTGCAGCCTTGTAAAAGCAGGTTGTCTATCACTGCTCTTGCAGTGACATCTGGGAGAGTTCCAGTATGATATTTGTCCCTGTTCTTCACCATGTTTATGCTTCAGAGTGTGCTTCTGTGATATTAATTTCTACTTATAATGTAGTTATGGTCTTTTTTGGAGATCTCTGTCTGGGTGTGGTTGGGTGCCTGTATTCTTCAAACAGTTCGTATATGCTGGCATTCCCATGTCTGTCCCCATCTAAAGCTGAAGATCAAAGGCCATATCTGTCTTCTACTCCAAATAGGAACTTCAGCATTTCTATAGGTGGCAGTCAGAAGTCTAGGTGATGTACAACTTAGGATGATACATGGCTGACTTTTATGGCTTATTTTACTATCATCAGTTTTAGGCCCAGTTATAAATAACTGGAAAAGAGGTAGCTTTTGATCTCACTTACTGTAGGTATTGTTGATTTCATTTAATGTTCAGGAAGCTATGCAGAAACTATTCCTAATTCATTCATCTCTATTTCACAGTTGCCTGTTCTTACCTAGTTTGGCACCTCATAACGCACCCACCAATAATGTTGTTGCTACAGGTCTTATTGATGGCACTGTAGCCAGTGGAATTGGAACCGGTGAGTCCTTGGTCATTGTCCTGTTAGATGGATTTGTTTTGTGTACTGTTTTCTGAGAGTAGTGGTTTGATACCTTATTTTTCGTATTTTGCAAATAATCTCATACTAGGACTTGTAAATGTACCTTTGTGTAAGGCAGCAATTTTTTTTACAGAGCGATCTCTTGGTTAAAGTGTTTATGAAGGCAAAATCCTGCAGGATGCTAGTGTTTCGTTATATTGTGAAAAGCATAAGCAGAGAAAAGGGGCAGAAGAGTTAATGCAATTCAGCTTTACTGATTATAAGAGCATAGCTGAATGATCTAAACTTGGGTGAATGGTTTGTGTTTAAGAATTTTATATAATGTAAATCACTGGGAGCTTGTAGAAAATGAGTTGTATATAAATATGAGGGAGGGAGGAAAAAAGTTAGGTTTCAGTTAATTGTGTGAACATTTCCCTCCCTTGATAAACTAGGAAGAAAGAGGAAGTATATAGGAAAATACATAGTAATATTGGCTGCAAACAGCCAAAACAACAAACATCATAATTTTTTTTATGATTGAACACATACACTGTTCATATCATTTCTATATTTACTATTCAATAGCAAACAGGAAATTTAGGCAGTGATTCCCAAATACATTAATGAATTACATACTTTTTCTTATTCCGCCTTTATTATTTTTATAAATAACTCAAGGCGGTGAACGTACCTAATACTCCTTCGTCTTCCTATTTTTCCCACAACAACCCTGTGAGGTGAGTTGGACTGAGAGAGAGGTACTGGCCCAAGGTCATCCAGCCAGCTTTCATGCCTAAGGCAGGACTAGAACTCTCAGTCTCCTGGTTTCTAGCCTGATGCCTTAACCACTAGGCCAAACTGGCTCTCCATTTCATGTTTCATATTTTATTTTTGTTTGATGTTGATAAGGTCCCACGTGGTCATGCAGAGAGGGCATGCTACAGACCCCGTCGGCAAGGGAATTCCATCTGGCGGGGTCCAGGAGGCGAGCCTTCTCTGCAGTGGTGCCTGCCCTTTGGAACATTCTGCCCCCGGAGGTGAGGCTGGCCCCTTCACTCCCGGCCTTCCGAAAAAATGTGAAAACCTGGTTCTGCCGCCTTGCCTGGGATGGGAAGGGCAACAGTTCTTCCTGGGGGTGGCTGGCACCATAGTGCCCTCCCTATTGAATGAGAGCTTATCACCATAAAGATTTTATATTTATTTATTCATAATGACAGTTTTTATTGTAAATTATGTTTTTATGGTTTTAACAGTTTATTTTATTGTAAATCACCCAGAGTCCCTCTTTTGGGGGAGATGGGTGGTGATATAAATTTGAAAAATAAATAAATAAAAAGACAAGTTTTTTTTAATGCTAATGTATTATTATATGATAACGTATGAGTAGTCTGCAGTGCATTGTAACTGTGAATGTGCATCAGTAAAATATATGCACTTTTTAAAGATGTTATCTACTAAAGCAGAATTAGACTTTTTATAAGTAATATTTATGCTTTTACCACCTCCAGAAATTCATACTGTTCAACTGCATGGACAATTGTAAGACTAAAGGATTTAAGTTAGATATTGTAGAAAGAGTAATAGCTAATTTCATGTCATTTTCTCTTACAGGAGAGAGGCTGTTCCCACCTCCATCTGGCTTAAGTTATTCAAGTTGGTTTTGTGTAGAACATTTTAGTACAGCCCCAAATTATCATCCTGTTAGGTTACTTACAGTTGTAAGGCGGGCAAACAGCTCTGAACAGCACTATATATGTCTTGCTATCGTCCTTTCAGTAAAAGACCGATCACTTATTGTTTCAACTAAAGAAGAACTGCTTCAGAACTATGGTAAGAATCATACTGTCTAGAGACGTTTCATCAACATTTTGTCACTTGGGACAAGGAAGCTTCATTTCAAAACAACATCCCTTCTCCAACAAGCCATGATGGGATACAGTGGGGAGAATGAGCAATGAGCTGGACAGTTTTTAAGGCTTCAACAAACTAAGGTGGTAAACTTGAAGTCTCAATTTGTAGAAGGTTCTGAACTTGCAGTTGTTGAAACTGAACCCAAGTATGATGAAGAGGTGCTTGAGCTAATTCTTCCTTTCCACTACAACGACTTAATATGACATTTGAGCCAAATGTGACTTTTTTCACGGTTCTAGTAGAGAAAGTAGAAATCCTGTGATTCTATTCCAAATGGCTTGCCTAGTAAATGAAAATGGACATTCCCTTAATATTACCACACATTCGCTAAATAATTCTAATGTAACCTTGACTTTGATTCTTTCCTTAATCTGGGTCTTTACTGTGGTGGTGTACTAAATGTAAATATTCAAGTGGTTAACTAATTTTTACTCTGATTTTTTTAATGCTTTGATTTGATAAATTTGAGGTCAAATTATAGTACTGTGCTCAGGGGCTGTTATTCTTAATGGAAATTGTACATCATACCAAATTGTTTGCTGCTTTTGGGGCTTGACTGTTGAATATTCATTTGGCAACAGAACTCCCATTCAGTGTTCTTTTGTCTCCAGCTGACGACTTCAGTGAAGAATCATCCTGCTATGAAATTCTTCCGTGTTGTGCTCGTTTCCGCTGTGGTGACCATATATTGGAAGGCCAATGGCATCACATGGTTCTGGTGATGAGCAAAGGCATGCTGAAAAATAGTACTGCTGCCCTTTACATTGATGGACAGCTGATTAATACCGTAAAGGTAATTTAGATTCTGTGGCACCTTCCCTTACAAGAAAATATATGGGACGTTATGTATATATTCTAAGGTGTTGCTGGCAGTTTCTTTATGTTGTTTCACCTCATGACATTAAGTTCATGTTTGCCAAGGGTTTCTGCAGCAAGCACAGATTTTGTCCAAATGACAAAGCATGCATGGTGATGTCACAAGGCAAGCTCGACTCCTTATGTACTTGCATGCAACATCACAGTGCAGATACAGAAGGGGCCATGCTTGTGTCACAGATCCCGTGATGATTGCTATTTCTGAAATCAAAGCTACATTATTTGGTCATATCTAAAAACATTTATGTTCTGTATTGTTCTGTTTGGCTCCCTAGTCTAACTGAAGAAGTGTTGTTTACTCCTATTAATATTCGTCCAGCTGGAGTATAAAAAACAGATGGTTTTTAGTTAAATGCATATATTGAATAAGAGATATCAGTGCTTAACCCATACCAAATTGAGTGGCTTACAAGAATATCCTAGTCTGGAAAATCATACCACGTTCACAAGTTACAGAAAATCAAGTAGAAACGTTAAGTCAGAATAATGGTTAAAATTTACAATATTGCAGAATGTTTAGAATAAACGTTTTAGAATAAAGAAAAACTGATAAAACTCAACCTCTTCTGAACCCATACTGGCTTCTGGTTTGTCTATATAAAGTAAAAAAAAAAATGCAAGAGACCAACACACCTGCAAATAAATAAATATTCTAACTGTAAGATGAGCCACAAAGAAGCTAAAGCAGTGGCTTTAATTACCTAATATTGCAGTATGTTTATTCCCAACATGCTGTAGACATTTAAAAATGAATAAAAATAACGAGAAGAAATATCAAGAACAGCAGTAATATTTATATCAACTATGCCACATGCTGTGAACAAAACAAATGTTTACGTAGGCATTTCGGAAAAATGAAAAGTTTTGTTTCAAAGCTAGTAAGGATAAGCTTATTATTTGGTAATTAGAGCAACTTTTTCTGCTTCAAGTCCCCCCACAAAATCTCTGTATGTAAGTTAAGCCAGAGTTACTGCTCCATCTACCAGAATTTTCTGCCCCGATGTTCTGCAAACATGGAGTTAAGAGTAGTAGTTTTCTCTGTCACCTTAAAGATGAATGGCTTTTATTTCATTAGGACGTTTCATCCAGTTAGCTAGCCTTTTACAGCATGCAGGAGGTTAGAACAAAAAGTAGACTGCATCAGTTACAAGCAACCCATTCAGTACCGCAGGCCTAATTCACAACAGAAATATGAGGGAAGTAAAGATCTAACTTTTTTTCCCCCTATATACAATCCCTCCAAAAATTGTGTTATGGATAAAGAGCAGGTTGTATCCCCAGGACATTATGGAATGGGGACAAAGCCATGACTTGTTTTTTTCCTGCTTAGTCAAAGATGAAGGAGGAAACTGATTCTCTTCCTCCACTGTCTTTGGGTAAAAGTTGTGCCATGCTGGTGGGTGAAGTAGAAGCCGTTCTCCATGCTAGCCCAGTCAGGAGGAGACTAGCCTTTTGTTACTCCTTGAGTCAGGGATCTCCCTATAAAGCAACCCAGGAAATGAAATAGATACCAAAAGCATTTGTAACAGAAGGCACCTCATTCCTTCCTCTCTTCCAGCATGAGAGATAGAGAAAAACTCATGGGGGGCGGGGCGGTATAGAAAAAGAACTACCTATATATCTCATCCTTGGTGGTGTGTTTAAATATATCTGAAAATATGGATGTGTTTATGCATTTACTCTCTTAAGTGCAGATTTAATGTATGCAGATTTAGTCAGATTAGAAAGTTTAAGTCAGATTATTTTTTTTAATTGGACAGGAGCCCTAAATAAACATCTGTTTTCCTTTCTTAGCGTATAGAAATGTCAAAATAAGCTACATATGGTGCTAGTTTTGTTGATTTCTTATGTACACAAAGCAAGATAGTAGAAAAGAGCTAGATGGTTTGGTATCAGCCAATGAGGACTAATCTTAGGCAGATCGTGTAAATTTATTTGTCTAGAGAATAGGTATGATAGTCTTGCATTAACATATTTTACAGTTTCACTATATTCACAGTAGCCCTGGCGGGTCAAGTTGTGCCAATCCACCAATTGTTAGTACAGTTTACGCCTATATAGGCACACCGCCTGCCCAGCGACAGCTCTCATCACTTGTTTGGCGGTTGGGACCAACTCATTTCTTAGAAGAAGTCTTGCCTCCATCAAGCATTAGCACAATTTATGAACTTGGTCCAAACTATGTTGGAAGTTTTCAAGCTGTATATATACCTTGTAAGTAAAACAAATCCTAATTTAAATATTTTTCTTAAAGCTTTGGCTTTTGACAGATTTATCGTTTCATTTTCTTTTTTTTTTCAAAAGCACAGTATTTTGATAGTATTTTGAAAATAACCTGTTCCTCAAAAATATTCTAATTTGGACTCCAGGATAAAGAAAGAGAGAGAGAGAGAGAGAGAGAGAAGGCAGTTTGATCCAGAATCTAATGCTGACTTTACTAGGAGTAATACAGAAAGGCTTCTGAGTAAACAGATTTAGAATTGTGGTGTTAGTTATTCTGAGATCATGTGGAAAACAAGCTTTTTAAATTATTCTTTGAAATAACTGTTTATCAAATAAACAATCTTTCTCCTTTTTTAGCTTTTTTCTTTCTGAATTTTATCTCTTTCTTAATTTGTTCCATTGACTGAAACAAATGGATTCCTGATATTGGCATGAAGAGATTATACCATTTTCTTGGCCTAAATCTTAAATGTTTCTAAAGTGAGATATAGGAACAAGACTGATCATTTTGACCAAAGGTCATACCAACTGCATCTGCTAGGAATTGTAGCCCAAAATATTTGAGGAAGGTGGACTGGAAAGATCAATATATGCAAATCAAATTTTTCATAAAAATACATTAACAATTTTAGATAACGTTTATGTAACATTTTAGTGTATTTTTACATAGCATGCTTACTGGCTAAATGTAATCTTCAGGTTTATGCGATGTGCTTTGTGTGACATTCAAATCTGAATCAAAGCCCAGATTAATCACAATATACGGGTAGTCCTCACTTACCGACTACCTTGTTGAGAGACCATTCGAGATTACAATGGTTGAGGGGGAAAAAAAAAGCTTTGTGACCAATTCTTGTATTTACGGCCGTCACAGCAACCTGTAGTCACATGATCGCCATTAGGGCACTTTGCAATCAGGGTGCATTTACCGCCATCCTTGTGTCCTGCGGTCACACGATCACCATTTGTACGCTTCACAACCGGCTTCCAACAAGCAGAATTAATGGAGAACGTGGAAGTAAAATTGCACGTGCTGTTTCGCTTAATGGTCACGGTGATTCACTTAATGACAGAAGTGGAAGTGATGTAAGTCCAGCGTGGTCACATGATTTTTCACTTAGCGACCACGGCACTTAGCAACGGAATTGCCAGTCCCAAATGAGGTTGGTAAGCAAGGACTACCTGTAAAACCATGACTTGTTTAGGTTTATTTATCTAAGCTATTGCTCTGTATATCATTTGAATCTAGATGTGGCGAGAATTAACCACCTAGGTTTTGCCCTTCTAGTCTCCAAACAAAGCAGCAGATGGTAGGAGTGGCTGCAAAACAGGCCCATTCTTGTAGCAGTATCTCTTCTAGCAGTTCTGCCTTGTTGGAAGAGGACAATTAGTATTTCATACTCAGTGACTCTAATTGTAATTGGGCCAACTTGCTCCTGGAGTTTTGTTTTTAATGAGGAAAACAGCTGAGCCATTGCAAAGCAGAGTAGGGTGAGACCAACTGGAATGGAGGGAAATTTGCAAATCATTTATCATAGCAACTAGCTATACTGTTAGGGGTGCATCATGTGGGTAAATTTTACCCATTGCTAAGCAACTCTTAGAATTTACATGCAAAGAAAGCAACTTGTTTCAAAGTTCAAATTACTATGAAGCGACAAGCTACTACATTTGTGGTTTCACAAACATCTAGTTGGCCATAGTAGCAAACCAGATACTAGATAGGATGAACGTTTGGTTTGATGTAGAAAGGGTTTTTGTTGTTATTATTGACTAGATCTTAGGCTAAATCTTGCCTAATATATCTTTATATTGCAAATAGAATTCTGAACAATTGTCCTTCTCTAAAGACTCCTAGTGAATTCACAACTGTAGGGAGATTTGGCTTAAAGATTGTATCTCTTCTGGGTTATCACCTATATTATATCATCTCACAGTGAAATACCCCTCTCATTTGAAGGTAAAGATTCCAAAGCAGAAGGAGTCGGTCCATCTCCGGTATCGCTGGTACCAGAGGAGAAAGTTTCTTTTGGCCTTTATGCTCTCTCTGTTTCTTCACTGACAGTGGCAAGGATTAGAAAAGTTTATAACAAATTGGACAGTAAGGCCATAGCCAAGCAGGTAAGCTGAAAACTTTTTTATGTGTAGCTAGCTAGTTTTTGATATTGACTCAACAAATGTTATGATACTCAGCTTTGACCATCAGTAGACCTCACACATTACTTGATACTTGAGAGTGACCAGCTAGCAAGCGTCTTTTATGATAGATTGTACTTGTATATTGGGTCCATACATGAATGCATCCCAGGCTTGAAGATACAATTAGTGTTTAGTTCTTAACTAAAGGTTAACAAAGAACAAATCCATATTTAGTTCCTAAGTGTGCTCTCATTACCTCTGTTATACTTCAGAAGGTCAAAGTTACATTGGTTATTGCAGCTATTTTCCACTTTGGGGTATTCCAGTGAATGCTGACTATGTAATCCCATATGATGTAAATGTTTCTATAACAGAGGTGCCTAATGGGAGCTGACCAAAGGCAAATGGCTTATGAATTGACCCAGAGAGACAGAGAGGCTTTCCAAGAGAGGTTTAGGAAATTTAGAGGCGATGTACCACGAAAGAGAAGCTGTGGATTATATGCTTCTCCATAATGCAGTCGACTTACGATGCTACATCCTCTCTCTCATAGCTTTTAGAAATTAATGGTTCCAAATAGCTACAGTCTTGGCTTGGTTTTGGATTTTAGAGTTAGAAGCTTGGGCTAAGTCTCCACAAACAGTTTATCTTCAAGCAGGAGAAATTGAAGAAGTTTGCTAAACTATTTCTGATATTGTCCAAGTGAAAAAATGTTCCTTCTGTTTTACTAGGAAACAAGTTCCTTTGGACTATACTTCTGCTTGTGCTAATCACAGAATCATACCTGAAGTTTAGCCTAACCTTTCTTATTTATTTATTTATTTATTTATTTATTCATTCAATTTCTATAGCCACCCATCTCAACAAGTGACTCTGGGCGGCTTACAACAATAAAAACTATAAAACAATTAAACAATTACAATTAAAACAGTTACAGTACAAAATAAATATACATGGCTGCCAAGTAAGCAATGTAAGATGTTAGTATAGCCAAGAAATGGGACCATTGCCACGCTCAGGGCCCCAGGCCCAGGCACATAACCAGGTCTTCACAGCCTTACAAAAAGCCAGCAGAGTTGGGGACATCCTGATCTCTCTTAGTGTCATGAGCACCGTTGAGCTGAATGCATCAGCACAACGGCACACATAACAATACCACGGAAACAAGAGCAAGGGATTAAAAGATAAGCAAAGCGACGCACAACAACAGACACAGACCCCGAGGAGAAGGGAACGACCCCGGCCGGAAAATCCAGTCAAGAGAACACAAAGGGGGAAGAAAGAGCGACAAAGACTGGGCGGATCACGAGGCACACCTGGAGCTGTCACCAGGAACGCAAAGGATATCGCCCAGCTGAAAGCAATCACCGGCCGGAGGAAGAAAACGATTACGAGAGGAGCCCAGGGCACCAGCAGGGGCCCCGCGACCCCTCACCTACCAGCAACGAAGCATACAGGACTTGGGGGGATGACACAACCCAAGGTGGTGGGGGTGCTGACCAGCGCGGGCTATTTAAACCCCGTACCGGCGCGCTCCCTTCACTCTCAGCTTTTTCCAGCTATGCACTATGCTGAAATAAACCAGAACCTGATCCTCCCTAAATTAGTGTCTGTGTTTTACTCAGTAGTGGGCAGCGCATGACATAAAGCTGAGAGTCCTAAACTCAGCCTCGCCAAGCCCCACCGGACAAAAACGAGCCGCGGGAGGAACAGACGGCGAGAAGAACACGAGCGGAGAGCGATGGAGCTGACGCGTCGCAGCCAGGACGGGCGAGTCGTACGGCGAGAGGCGGAGGAGAACCGACAGAGGCCAGAGGCAATGCGGACCCCAGGAGCCACGGACACCCGGCCCATCCCGAGCCTCAGCCCCACCCCCGGAGGGAGGCGGAGGCAACCCGACCACGGGAGGGAGCAACATACCTCCCGAGACCCACGGAGACCTCCCCGCCCCACATCGCACCCCAGCCACAGGCGTGGAGCTTCAGCCCAACTGCAAGAAACGCGGTGGAGGACGGAAGGACGAACCAGCCGATTCACTCCCAAGTCGAGGGAGCTGACCAGTGGACGGAAACGCCTAACCCCCACCGGTGGCCCAACTACGCGGAGACGCCGACCGGTCCGATCACAGCTGCGGCGCGGACCTTGGACTGAGAAACGCAAGCCAGACTCACAGCCATGGAAGCCCAACTAAGGGACCTCGGGACCATGCTGCAGTCGTTGATGTCCTCCATGCCTCACATGAACATACCCGCGCAGGTACACACCCCTATTCAAACCCCAAGCGAGTCATGGCACCCCCATAGGCCAAATGCTAACAGGCAAGCTTCCCCGGCGGAAGAAGCTATGGGACGGGACGCGAGGAGAGGGGATCCACCGAACACCAGGGCCCCAAAGGACTTCCCCATTTCCTTCGACGGAAACCCCACGAAGCTGTCGTTTTTCGTCACGAACGCCAGGGAGTTCATGGGGCGGCACGGACACTCCTTTGACTCCGAAGCGGACAAAATCGCAGCCGTGGCAATCAAGTTGCAAGACAGGGCGGCGGACTGGTACGTCCAAATGTACGAGTCCAATTCCCCAGCCCTCTCTGACTTCCACGCCTTCATCACAGAGATGAAGCACTATTTTGAGGACCCGCTAGCCAAGGAGAGGGTTAAAAGTGCGCTTCAAGCCCTCAAACAGGGCGCACGAACTGTCGCGGACTATGCCCTCGAATGTAAAGCCCTCGCAGGGAAGATTAACAACTGGTCCGAGACTACCCTGATAGAGATGTTCAAAAGGGGCCTCAGCCGCGAGGTACTCCAATGGGCACTCTACCGGGATGACCCGGAGACACTGCAAGGCTGGATCTACCTAGCGGGGAGAGCGGAACACGCTCATCGCACTTTCTTGATGACAACGGCAGAGGACAAAAGAAGCAACAGCCCAAAGGTACCCGCGCCACACTTGGGGCTGGCCGGTCCCACGTACCAAAAGAAGAAGTTTGCTCGCGGACCCTGCGCGAAGTGCGGGAAAATGGGGCACAAAGCGGCAGACTGCTTCTCCAACAGAACGCCAACTAGCGTTCCCAAACCCGCACTGAAAACGATGTTCAAACCAAATAACCCACCGCCGCCCCCCCACCGCCGGATGACCGGAGCCACAGCGACACCGGACAAAGACTTGGACGCTTACTTGGCGGGGGAGGATGTCGAAGTCCCAGACCGGCTGGCGGGAAACGCTCCCCACCTGCCTTAAAACGCGCCGCGAGACAGGCGGTGGGACAGGGGCGCGAAACACATAGAGCGACGAAAGCTCCGTAATAATGGGGACAATCAGGCTTTCCTTCGGCAACAGAGCCACCACGGCTGCGTTGCTAGTGGACTCGGGGTGCTCCAAGAACCTGATCCACCCCGACATTGTCGCCAAGCTCGACCTGCCTTGCCTCCCCCTCCCCACACCGCTGGCTTTCCACCAACTGGACGTCTCAACAGCGGGAGGGAAACCAGCCACGACGCAGACCGAGCCTGTCACCCTGCAAATGGGCACCCACACCGAGCAAACATCTTTGTGGTAACCCACATAGGGCGACCCATCATAGTACTTGGAATACCGTGGCTCACGACCAACAACCCGCGCATTAACTGGAAGACCCGCACCTTCCAATTCGACGACTGCGCGTACCGGGCGCCAGTTCCGGCGGGCAGGATCAACCCCACAGTGGGACGGGCAGAGGCAGTAGCCCAGGACAACACAGCAACCCCAGAAGAACTACCTGAACAATATGCTGATTTCTCAGAGGTCTTCGGGGAAGAGGAGGCAGACCAACTACCCCCCCACCGCAAGACGGACTGTAGAATTGAGCTGCTTCCCGATGTCCCCTTACCCAGGCCGAAGATTTACTCGATGACCCCGAAGGAGATGACAACCCTCCGGGAGTTCATCGATAAAAACCTGGCTAGGGGTTTCATAGAGCCAGCATGCTCACCGGTCGGAGCACCCGTCCTATTCCGAGAGAAAAAAGACGGCACCTTACGGCTCTGCACCGACTACCGGGGCCTCAATGGGGTGTCCCTATCCAATAAATACCCCCTACCCCTCATGAAAGATATGCTCGCCCACCTGTCCACGGGAAGAGTATTCTCCAAACTGGACCTCCGCGAGGCTTATTACAGGATCCGAATCAGGGAGGGCGACGAATGGAAAACAGCGTTCAACTGCCCCCTAGGCGCCTTTCAGTACAAGGTACTGCCATTCGGATTAGCGGGGGCCCCGGGAGTGTTCATGCAGCTCATCAATGAGGTACTGCATGAACACCTGTTCAAAGGGGTACTAGTTTACATAGATGATGTCCTCATCTACACCCAGACGCACGAAGAACACGTAACCCTAGTCAGGCAAGTCCTCGAAAAGCTAAGAAGGGTGAAGCTCTATGCCAAACCATCTAAGTGCGAATTCCATAAAGCACGCCTAGACTACCTAGGGTACCGAATCTCCGGCGAGGGCATAGAAATGGACCCCGCAAAAGTCGAGGCGGTGGTGAATTGGGAACGCCCACGTAACAGGGGCCAACTTTAAAGCTTCCTCGGCTTCGCGAACTTCTACAGGTCATTCGCACGGGGGTTCGCGGAGATAGCCCTCCCCCTAACAGACCTCCTCAAAACTAAAGGAGTTGGGGACACACGGCGAGCCAAGAACCCAGGGACAGTACTAAATTGGACTCCCGCGTGTCAGACAGCGTTCAACAGACTGAAAGCGCTGTTCACAACGGAGCCAATCCTCGCACATCTGGACCCAGAACAGCCATTCGTGGTCCAAGCCGACGCCTCAGACTTCTCCCTGGGGGCCATACTGCTCCAAAAGGACCCTGCAGGAATCCTGAAACCATGCGCCTACCTGTCAAGGAAATTCTCGGAGACGGAAAGGCGCTGGCACGTATGGGAGAAGGTGTTCGCGGTAAAATCGGCGCTAGAAACATGGAGGCATCTACTGGAAGGAGCCACCCAACCATTCGAGGTCTGGACAGACCACCGGAACCTCGAGGCCCTCCGGACGCCCAGACGCCTCAGCCCGAAACAGGTCAGATGGGCCCAATTCTTCAGCCGCTTTAACTTTCAACTGAAGTTCATACCAGGCAAAAAGAACTTCCTGGCTGACACCCTCTCCCGACTGCCCCAAGACGAAGAGCCCGTCCCAGATATGATTGGGACGGTCCTATCCGCCTCCCAGCTGGGAATGGCAGTGACCACCCAAAGCAGTGCTCAGAAACAGCTCAACCCCACGTCTCAACTGACGGCAAGCCAACCAGCGACCAGACGGCGCCACCCGCGACTACCAGGAGGGATATGTGCGGACCTCACCGCCGCCCTCAAAACCGACCCCTGGCTACTAGCAAACCCCGACAAGGTGACAAAGGAACAGGACTTAGCATGGGGGGAAGGCAGAATATATGTCCCGGACTCGCAGCGCCAGGCAATCCTGCGCAGATCACACGACAGCAAACAAGCGGGACACTTTGGGTTTCTAAAGACCCTGCACCTAACACGACGACAGTTCTGGTGGCCCGCATTGAGACGGGACGTTAAGGCCTACGTAGCATCCTGCCCGATATGCGCAATGGCCAAACGGGCACCGGGAAAGCCCCCGGGACTACTACAAACGGTGGCGGAGCCCTCCCGACCATGGGAGGAAATCTCCATGGATTTTATAGTAGATCTACCACCCAGCCAGAAGAAAACAACCATTTGGGTGGTGAAAGACTACTTTTCTAAACAGGCACACTTCATCCCCTGCTCATCAGTCCCGTCCGCCCAGCAGCTGGCTAAACTTTTCCTCGTACACGTGTACAGGTTACACGGATGCCCCGTACGCGTGGTGACCGACAGGGGCACACAATTCACCTCAAAATTCTGGCGGGCTTTTCTAAAACTGATTGGGACCCAACAAGCCCTATCCACAGCCTGGCATCCCCAGACGGACGGAGCCACGGAGATCCTCAGTGCCACACTAGAACAATTCTTACGCTCATATACCAATTACCACCAAGACGACTGGGTCGACCTGCTTCCATTTGCAGAAGTCGCCTACAATAATGCCATTCACACAAGTACAGGGAAAACCCCGTTCGAAGTAGTCTCCGGGCGCGAGTTCATACCCATACCGGAGCTACCGCAACCCCCGGGATCCCAAGTGGGCGCAGGCGACTGGGGATGGAAGATAGCGGAATCATGGCCAGTAATCACGGCAGCGCTGAAGGAAGCACAGTCCGCCTACAAAGAACAGGCCAACAAGCACCGACGCCAGCAACCGACATTCCAGGTAGGGGATATGGTCTACCTGTCCACCAAATTCATGAAATCACCTCAACCCTCGAAGAAACTGGGGCCTAAGTAAATCGGGCCGCTTCGAGTAACACAGATAGTGAACCCGGTGGCAGTACGCCTGGACCTGCCGCACAATCTAAGGAGACTCCACCCGGTATTCCACAGCAGCTTCCTGAAACCAGCAACCACCTCCCGATGGCACCCAAGCACACCTCTGCCCTCCCCAGTGATGATCGACGGCCAACATTTCGAGGTAAAAGAAATACTCGATTCCTGCCGTCAACGGGGCACACTATACTATTTAGTAAAATGGAAACACTTCCCCCACCCAGAATGGGTGGCGGCTCAACACATTAAGGCACCGGACCTGACCCGAGCATTCCACACGACGTACCCCGACAAACCAAAGGGGCGCCCAGCCGAACCGGCCCCTTAGGACACACTTCCCCCCTCGGGCCTCCCCCCCCACCCGCGTCGCCCCCAGGGGAAGGGACCCCCCCAAGCCCGCGACTTGAGTAGGCCTCCTCCATGAGCACCGTTGAGCTGAATGCATCAGCACAACGGCACACATAACAATACCACGGAAACAAGAGCAAGGGATTAAAAGATAAGCAAAGCGACGCACAACAACAGACACAGACCCCGAGAAGGGAACGACCCCGGCCGGAAAATCCAGTCAAGAGAACACAAAGGGGGAAGAAAGAGCGACAAAGACTGGGCGGATCACGAGGCACACCTGGAGCTGTCACCAGGAATGCAAAGGATATCGCCCAGCTGAAAGCAATCACCAGCCGGAGGAAGAAAACGATTATGAGAGGAGCCCGGGGCACCAGCAGGGGCCCCGTGACCCCTCACCTACCGGCAACGAAGCATACAGGACTTGGGGGGATGACACAACCCAAGGTGGTGGGGGCGCTGACCAGCACGGGCTATTTAAACCCCGTACCGGCGCGCTCCCTTCACTCTCAGCTTTTTCCAGCTATGCACTATGCTGAAATAAACCAGAACCTGATCCTCCCTAAATTAGTGTCTGTGTTTTACTCAGTAGTAGGCAGCGCATGACACTTAGGCTTAAGGTTTTTTTCCTGCCACTCCACGAAAATGCTCAAAACACGTTGTTACAAAAACTCCCTAAATTATTATTTTTTCTTTTTCATTAGTTAGCTATTTCATCTCATGAAAATGCCACTCCAGTGAAGTTGCTCCACAATTCAGGAGGACATTTAAATGGACCTGCGCGTACCATTGGTGCAGCTCTGATAGGATATTTGGGTGAGAATATGTTAAAATAAAATGATACGTGTTTTGTATGGTGGTTCCCCAAGTATGTAATACTTCTTCATTCTGTTACATTAAAAATTACTGTTCAGTATCAACTTTTTAAGGAAGGTTCATTGCAGCTGTCAAAGATATCCAGCCTGAACACAAGACTAAACTGTTAGGTAGTCCTCATTTAGTGACTGCCTCGTACAGTGACTGTTCACAGTTACGATGGTGATGAAAAGGTAACTTTGTTACCAATCCTTGCATTGACAACCTCCACTGGTTTGTAAAGCAAAGGAAAGCTGAAGTAAGATTATAAGCACAGTTGTGGTTTTACTTCGCTTTGCTTAACTACCAAGTTGCAGGTCCCAGTTGTGGTCGCTTTCCTGCTGCTGGTGCAATCACATTGCTTTCAATGTGTAGAAGAACAAACAGCTTACTCTTGCAATCCCTTCCTCTCTGACCTCTCTGCTCGGAGGACGTGTCAGGCAAAGGAGAAATTGCCTACAGAAATTGCTTACTTTTTTTCTCCCTCTCGCCCCCAGAGCGGAGAGATCGGAGAGGAAGGGATTGCAAGACCCTTCAACTATTACTCTGTAAGCTGTTTGTGTAGCATGACTGTGGCTCCCAGGCCTGGGCTGCCAGTGCAATTGCATTGCTTTCATTATGTAAAAGAGCAAACAGCTTACTCTCTTACAATCCCTTCCTCTCCAATCTCTGCTCTGCAAGGCGGGGGGGGGGGAGAACAAAACACAGGTCAGGCACAGGGCAATGCGGACTGACTGTAATGGCGATCACATGACTGAGGGACGCTGCAGAGGTTGTAAATGGGCCATAAAGTTATTTTTTCAGCTCCATTGTAACTTCGGCAGTCACTGAACGAGTGGTCAGTCAGCAAGGACTGAAGTTCCTTTTGTTTCCTGCATAGGGGAACCCCCCTACATGTGGTAGGAATCTGAATGCATGTATGAACACACAAGATTTTGAACTGTTTATTTGACTTTATCCTCTGGTATTGGCAACCTCTACAGGATGTGCAATGTAACTCCAGCAACTCAGAGTTATGTGTGATAACTTCTTTTCCATTTATTATTTTTAAATATGGCAAGATAAAGGAAACTGGAACATTTGCTAATGTGTATTTTCGAAGTCTAATTAAGATGATTATCCTGTAACTGAATAATCAAACTGATTAAACTGGCTTTATTTTATTTTGCTACCCTCTGTCTAGGGGTGAGAACATTTGTCCCTAAGCCTGTTGCAACTACATTACAGTATATTGGTGGAGCTGCCGCTATTTTGGGTCTGGTAGCTATGGCATCGGATGTAGAAGGACTTTATGCTGCTGTGAAGGCCCTTGTTTGTGTGGTAAAGAGCAATCCTCTTGCTAGCAAAGAAATGGAAAGAATCAAAGGTTATCAGGTATATGTAAAGTTAAACATTACTGCTTATACGGACTGAATTTGGGTGAAATTCATTATATTTCACTTTAAAATCAGGTGCAGATATTAGGTTTAGGAGAGTGGGAAAAGAATTACATTCCAACATTAGAAGCAGTGACAGCATTATGGTAAAACAAAGTGCTATGGCTTTGCAGTTTAAGTGGCGCAACATGGTCAGCTGCTAGCTCAGCAGAGGCCCTTGGATTTGCCAGATTGAAAGGAAGAACTCACAGGAGCCTGAAGAGAAGCAAATGAGAAGCTTTATTGTTGGGATAATAAGGACCATCTGTGTCTGTTGAAGGACATTTGTAGTGAATTGGAGGCTGTTTTATCTATATAATTGATTTAAAATATAACATTTCATTTGGGTAAATGGCAGAGGCGTCTCCTGTAAAACGGGAATCATTTTCCATAAGAGGCAGGATTATTGTTCTAATCAAAACTAAGAGAGCATCCCTACAGTGATCCAGCAGTATTATTGCTTGATGTGGAATGAGCTTCAGCTTCTGAATAGAGGTTGGCAGTAAGAGGGTTTTTTTCCCCCCAAATGAACAGAGAATTTAATGGTCACGACATTATAGCCTTGCTGCATCAATCCTTAACTTGTCTTCCCAAAACTTAAAAATACAAGACCATCGGAGTAATGTGTAAATATGTAGATAAATATTTAATGACATTAGTATATGTGCTATGCATACAATATTAGTACATGATTTAGTTCTAAGAATGAAAAAAAAATCAACATTTTGAAATCTCAAGATAATGGGTTCAGAGAAGCTAAAAACTTGTTTTTTAAGCACCTGCCCTTTCTTTTGTTACATTCACCTAAACGATCAAAGGCTTTAATTATGAAATGCCCTCACTGTTACATTTCCTTCCATACATTGAATTGATTTTTTTTTTCTTTTTGAAAAAAAATATGGATTCTGTAACAACAATTCATTAGCAAGAAGCAGATAATACTTTCCTTCCGTCACGTCAAAATGCCTTCTGTGCTGGGGTTACTTTCAGTTTCATTTCTGTTTTTTCTCACTGTTACCCTTAATAATTCAATTTACTATACATTTTGAGGTTCTTTACGTAAGAAAACGTGGCTGTTTGACTGGCTGTTTCTTCTATGCTAGGATGAAGTGGATATTTCTGTTTGTCTAAAATGCTTTGAGATTGTGAAATTCAAAAACATTGCACTTCAGTGTCCGTATGCGGTTACGTCTTCTTTCAGTTGCTGGCCATGCTGTTAAAGAAGAAACGTTGCCTTTTGAACAGCCACATTCTACATCTGACCTTTTCTTTAGTGGGAACTGTTGACAGCGGACATGAAACATCAATTATTCCAAATTCAACTGCTTTTCAGGATCTGCTTTGTGATTTTGAGGTACTTAGAATATCTCTGGATGCTAGAAATTAAGATCATTAGCAATTCTACAGTATAATTGTTGAAAGAGAACATGTACCATTGGGGGGAAAAAAGGTTTTCGTGCTTCACATGCCGTGTTGTATATGGTACAGTTGCACTGCAAATAAATACATGTTGATCAATTTTAATGTAAACTATTGAAATAAATTAGATAAATATTCATCCCTCTGGTGCCTTCCAGGTGTGCAGGAATTACAGTTCTCATTATCTCCAAGCTGGCTGGGGAATGTGGGATTTACAGCGCAAGCACATCAGGAAAACATCAATTTGGGAAAGCTTCAGTAATGTGGAGGATGCTTTGTTCCAAAAGGAAGATACAATTGGAAATAGATTAGTTGAATTCAGTTTGAAAAATATTAGATATGAACAGAGTTAGGCACTGATACTTGATATCATCTACTTTCCTATAAACCCTTTACAACTATTTCAGTGGGGAAACACAAAGTGGAAATTTAGTTTGAAATAGAAAATCAATTATAATATTCATAAAGATTTGGCTTGTGTTACATTCAGAGCAAGACAGAATAAGCACAATCCAAATTTTCTTTTTTCTTAGACCAGTGAACAACCCTAACCTGGAAATCTCTGTGAGAAAAAGAAACTGTAAATTAGTGAAGTGTTAGACGGTATTTCCTTCCAACAGAACAACAAAATAAAGTAAATGTTAAGATGGAATCAAGAACAATCGCTTCTGATTTTGCTGACCTAGAATAAAGATAAAGTAATAGTCAAGCTTGGCTCCTGATGGAGTAAATGGGCACACCCATGGAGATATTTTGGTGGTAGCAATATCTGCTAAATCAAGCAGCATATAAGAATTAGAAATATTCTTGCATTTCAGGTTTGGCTTCATGCCCCCTATGAACTTCATCTTTCATTGTTTGAACATTTCATCGAACTTCTTACTGAGTCCAGGTAACACTGATCACTACTGCTTTATAAACAGTATAAGAAAATCAACACTCCAGAGTTTTTTTCCTCCATCAGTATTCTCCGAAAACTGGCTTGCTTGCCATGGTTTAATTTCCTTACACAGCTTGATTCATTCTGCATTGTGTTTTGCTTTTGAGGTGATGGGGGAGTAGGAAGGATATCCGATTTCATGATAAAATACAGTATGTACGTTAAGGCTATACAGTGCTTTGGATTCATTCTCCAAATGAAGTTTTAGAATATGCCGAAGCACAAATACTTTAATTCAGTTACAGTCTCAGAAAAGACAAAACTGCTTTAAGGTATTGGGTACTGGTGCTGTGTTTACACTTTGAATTTGGAGCAGTGCATGGGTCTAATATACATACACAGTAATACACATATACACCGGAAACCAAATAAATTGTTCCTCGGAAACAGAGCACCCTCCCTTGAAGATCTCATTCAGATAATGCTTGGTTCTGAAATCGGTCATGGAAACTACAAACGTATGGACAAATCTTGTCTGCCAAAATGTTAATGTTTAAGGGCTTTCTTGAATGAATTATCCTAATGGTATTAAGAGGTGATGTTCAGGGGTGGGGGATAGAAGAGATGGGACCTTTTGTAGCAGACTGTCATCTTCTTTCAACCGGCATTTGACTTGAATTTTGTTCGGAATCTATGTAAACTAGGTAACAGTCAAAGGTATCAACAAACAAAAAATGTTGGGATATAAAAATTGAGCTAATTAAGTAAATAAATACAGGTATTTTCGCATTAAGTAATACCATATGATACCAGTCATGCGGATTTCTCAATTGATATATCTGGTAATTGATATGATTGCCTCTCCAAAAATAATTCACAGTGAAATACAAGAAGCTGCTCATTTTCAGTGAGAATTCCTCATTTATCAATATCATTTATTTGTTCTTCCTCTTGCAGCGAAGCCGCGAAAAATGCAAAACTGATGCGGGAATTCCAGCTCATCCCCAAACTCTTGCTGACTCTTCGAGATGTGTCTTTGTCACAGCCAACCATTGCTGCCATTAGCAATGTTCTGAGCTATTTGCTTCAGGGATTTGCTAGCAGTAATGACCTACTCAGGTACCATTGAGATTCTCTTCGGATTTTCGTCCTACAAAAATTAGAGAGTGTGCTGATATCTCGGAGTGGGTCCATTTCCCTATTCCTGCATAGAAATACTTTTTGTAGGAGAGATGGAAATTTTTATTTAACAAACGACCAGAATCTACTGGATAGTATCCATAAGTATCTTAATATATAGTTTTATCATGCTTGGGAAATGTAATAGTTTTTACATTCCAGAATTCATGTCAGTTCCAAAGGGATAATCCCACAGGGTAACTCCAAATATATTATTTACGCTCTTTTTATGTAATAGTTGTGCATTGTCATCTGTGTCAGAGGTTCATGGCCTTTTCATAATGTCACCTTTCCCAACCAAGTCTCCTTCTGATGTGTTAACTTCCAGCAGTACAAGCAGCATTTCAGTAGATTGGGGAAGGGCGGTTTAATATATGTCGGACCAGGGCAATTTTAATTCTAAATAAACTGTCACCACAATCTAGTTTTTTAAACCAACTGCCACTTAGTGTTACTTTTACTGTTAACTAATAGCAAAATTAAACTCCATCTGTCACACAAGTGCATGCCATTTTCCCCCCTCTGTCTTCCAAGGTTTGGACAGTTCATCTCTTCTACTTTGCCTACATTTGCAGTCTGTGAGAAATTTGTAGTCATGGAGATGAACAATGAAGAAAAGCTTGACACTGGTAAGTAGTTCTAGATTCAAGGGAAAGAGTGAAATAGAAGGCAAGATGTGTTCTTGCATTACCATCAAAATGGGTGTGGGTTTTTTTGTTTTTAAACTCATAATTTCCATTCTCTGGTGCCCATATATACTATAACTGCCCAGAGTCCCCAGTGTGAGGGAGATGGGCAGTGATAAAAATATGATATGGTAAATAAATATTAAAACTGTTTAATACAAAGCTATTTTCCATTTAAAGGTTGGGCATGTATAAATAGTGCTGTAAAATAATATTGAGTGCAGAATTTGACAATAAACTCCTGTCTTCCTCAACCTGTGTCCCACAAAAATTTTCAGCCAGCTTGTTAGAGTCCCAACATATCTGGAGATTGGGGTGGGGAAGGGCCCCTAGTGTTGCCCCCCCCCCACTTCTTAACTCCTAATTAAACAGATGAATTTGAAAGCAGAGTGATTAGGATCGACCTGCCTTAGAAATGTCCCAGGCATGTTTTTAAAATAGTTGCCTTTTAAAATCTGGTTGTTTATTGCATGTTGTCTCACTTCTTTGTTTAAAAAAATGGTTAATTGGAAATTCAGGATATCTGAATGAAAATGAAAATATATTTATACTGGCACCTTTTGAAGTATCTATTCAACCAGGAAAAGCAATGAGATTGCTGGTGGCCTGCAGGGAACAAAGCTCTTCAGTTATATTTGATCCATAAATGGCATTAAAAGTTAGGTATAAACTTTATAGTATACACTTACAGAATTAGTGTAAGTTTTTAGAATAAAGCATGGCTTATTTCTCTCAATTACATCACATCATTACAAATATGCTGTAAATCTGCCCATCTGGCCCCCAGCTATGGGAAAGAGAAAAGGAACAAAATCCCAAAAATGAAAATGTAAAAGAAGAGCTCTTCTACCCTTAAAAATACATGAATGATTTCTACTAAGTACAAAATATAAGTATGATGCTATTATACTAAGAAAACCTATTTGCATCTTAAATTGCCTAGATGTTCATTGGTAGATTAGCTTACAGACATTTGCTGTATCATGTCTACATAAATTACAATATCTATATCATAATTCCATAATGAATTTATTAGTGCATTTTCTTTTTTCTTTTTTTCTTAATCTATAATTGTCCCATCCTGTAATCTGCAAAATCTAGAGCATTTTCAGCTCAAGGAACATTATACCCCATGCTATAAAACTGGGAAGTATCTGTTAGCTAGATGTATTATGTGTTAATGTCCACTGACATTATTTTAGAAAATAATACTTGCATGAGCATTCAAAATTACATGCTTCAAAGCAGTAATCTGTGTTTTAGGAACTGAAGAAGATTTTGGTGGTCTTGTTTCTGCAAATCTTATTCTTCTGAGAAACAGATTGCTGGATATCCTGCTTAAGCTTATGTACACATCTAAAGAAAAAACAAGTGTCAACTTACAGTGAGTACACATAAGCTAGATTTTTTTTAAAATGTAACTAACAAAATCCGGGATTCTGCTTTGGTATTGGTGGACATCAACAGATCCATGTGAGCAGCTTTGTATGGCACTGCTGTGCTTTATGGAGAGCAAAGGAGCAGTTACCAGTGCTGTCATTTGCAGACATAACCCCCTTCCCCCCACCCATTAAAAGTCCTGAAATTGAGCAAAACACTAGATCTAGTTAGATTCTTTTTTTTCTCTCCTGAAAGATTGCTAATTCTGGGGCTTTCCCTTAGGGCTTGCGAAGAACTGGTCCGGACCCTGGGCTTTGATTGGATTGTGCTTTTTATGGAAGACCATCTTCATCCAGCTACAGTGACTGCAGCCATGAGGATTCTGGTGGTTTTGCTGAGCAACCCAGCTATCCTCGTCAAGTTCAAAGAAGGTCTCAGTGGTGGGGGCTGGCTTGAACAGACTGATTCTGTATTGACTAATAAGATTGGAACCGTGCTTGGTATGAATCTCCAAATGTTACCATGTTAATCAAAATGTTTATATCATTGGGGGTTTTTTTCCAGGCTGAGTGTTGTGGCCATTATAAAGTTGATCAGGTATTGGGAGAGACATTTCTATTATCTAACATATTCAAAGACTGGAGATGGCCCCTGAACCAGTTAACTGAAGGAGGGTACACAGAAAGCATTGTGGCTAAATGAGCCAGCTTAGGATATACTTCATGCATAGTTTCCATTAGTTTAGAAAATACCTGTGGATAATTTTATATATGCACTATTATTGATCAGTGTGTTTTAGAAAAAGCTTATTAAGCTAAAACCTCTTTAATTTGCATGTTTATATTCTATAAAAGGTTGGTTTTCATCTACAGAACGTAAAATATATCTTTGTTCAGAGACTAGTTTATAACATTGTCAAATATAGAGTGTGTAGATACCGTCTCCCTTGCCAGTTTAATGGTAGAATGCCGGGGGGGGGGGACAAGCTGGAATGCTAATCCATTACATTTGCACATTTGAGTAGGAGCTGACTATGCTCATTTGTATGCGGGTGTTCCCCATATAGGCCCTTCCAAATGATCTAATTATGCTGATGTTATTACAACATCTGCTTGGGAGCAAGGTCACAGCTGCTCTTATAATGTAAGAATTGGATCAAAATGGAATATATGGGAAGTCCTAAGATGCAAAAACCTTCAAAGTTAGAACATTCCTTCCTTGCTCATTGCTCTGTTTAATAATGTGGGTGTGCCTGATGAGCAATATAGTAGGCATCAACTGTTAAGGGCATGTTCTTTTGCTAAATACTGAGTATTTAGCATATACTAAACATTTTTAATCACAAAGAAAAAGTATTACAGAGGATAGGATGAACTATTTTTAAAATACTGTTGAGTAAAACCCAGGTATTTTATATTAATACCTTTATTTATTGGGAATTAACAGACATCACAAGATAGAGGTGAGGTGGTGGACATCTAAGGCAATACTGCTAAAATCTATTCTGAAATTTAGATGAAATTGGCTTCCACTTGAGTACTGAAACTTTCTGGAAAGTACAAGCTTGCTTGGTTTTTTTTTGTTCATTTTAAGAAAAGTGCTGCTTCATTGTTTTTGTATTCTTGCTGAAAATCCTGTTTACTTATTATATTGTGCATTCAATTTATGTTTAAAAGAATAGTCTTTCAGCATTCTTGTAGAAGAAGCTGAAACTGAATTACTCTACCATCTCATTTATACCTTGTCTTTGCAAACAGCAATAATTTACTTTTTATGTTTCTGTCCTATACTATACTAACTCATTTGCAATCTTTGACAAATCCAAAGTAAAAATATAGATGTGTTTTCTTTTAGAAGTGAAAGGGAATGAGAAAATATTTCTTTGGGAGAGAAATAAAGAACTGTTTAATTATATAATGATTTTGCTGGGCAACAGTTTGTCATTATTGAATTCCTGAGCAATTCCATTTGCCTCAATGGGCTTATGCAGGAAAAAGCATAGAATTTGCATAATGAAGGACAAAGCATATCAGCAAACTTCATATTTAAAATTTTCTCTTTAGACCAAGGTTTTGGCTATATGAGTGTTTTTCCTGTTTGGCCTAGAACTCTCCATAATCTCAAACATACAGGTGAATAAAAATGACATAGAGAAAAATCATTCTGTAGCCAAACATTTATTTGCCCTAGTGACAGTGGTGTTAAGTTTGTTTTTCCAGTAAGTGTTGATATTACAGATCTAACTTTTCTTCTTTCTTTTTTGCCTAGGTTTTAACGTTGGCAGGAGTGCTGGTGGCAGATCAACTGTCCGGGAAATTAATCGGGACGCCTGTCATTTCCCAGGCTTCCCAGTTCTTCAATCATTTCTTCCTAAGCACACAAATGTGCCTGCGCTGTATTTCCTTCTCATGGCACTTTTCCTGCAGCAGCCAGTGGCTGAACTGCCTGAAAATCTGCAGGTCAGCGCACCAGTCCCCGTCAGCCGGTGCAACCAGGGCGGACAGGTAGGAAGTATGTAGCAAAATGTCTACTGTATTCAGTGAGATGACTGGGGAAAAATGAGCGTTCCAAGCTAACTTTGCATTAAACTACATCAGCTTTGTATTCAAGGATATAATTAGAAGATCCCCATATGGGATCCTGCAGCACCCCTCTTAGACCAATAGGATTCTCAGAGTATGCGTCACATAACCGGAAACAAAATTAGAGTTAATCGTCTGCATTCACACACAACATGTCAGGCTTGTTTGAGCCTTTCCAGTGAACTCAATAGAAATGTTAATGATTAACAGGACAATTTCAATCCAGGTAGTCCTTGCTTAATTGTGGTAATCAGAACCAGAATTTCTGTCGCTAAGCAATATGGTCATAAAGCACCTTGTCACGTGACTGCATCACTTAGCAGTCGCTTTGCTGTCACTAAGTGAGGATTGCAGGTCGTTAAGCAAGGACCTCCTCACAACTTCCTGCCAAATTCCAACAACCAAAGTCAGTGGGGAAGCCGGCAGGAAGTTGCAAGTCCCAAGTGGCTTGCAAGCAGGCCAGCAGGCAGGCAAGTTGTTGCTGCTGAGCATGGGAGGGTGCATGGGTTGCTGCGGCGGGCATGAGAGCGATTTCGGGCCTGGGGGTGGCTGCTGCTGAGCGGGGGACACTTACTGGAGCGACTTGCAACCTTCCCTGCCAGCTTCCCTATTGACTTTGCTTGTGGGAAGCTGGCAGGGAAAGTCGCAAATGGTGGTCACGTGTCATCATAAATGCAAGCCACTTGATGAGTGCCCAGATTGTGATCACGTGACCACGGGGTTGGTGCAATGGCCAGAACTTCAAAGACCGGTCATAAGTACCACTCGTTCAGCACCATCACAACTGCGAACAGTTGCTGAAAGAGTGGTCGCTAAGTGAGGACTACCTGTATATAGTTTATTATTAAAGATAGATATTTTTAAAATATTTAAAAACTGACCCCTGCCCTCAAAGTTCATATAGTTGCTTATGTAAATCTGTGCTATGAGCGTTGTAACATGTCTCTCACACACAAGAATTAGGAGGGAAAAGGAATATCACCTTTCTAAAATGAAAGCATTACTGAAGAATGATCAGGAAGTGCTGTTTGGTAAATGACAATTGGGAATCTGAATATCAGCTATTATACCGGTGTTTGTTTTCAAATTGACAAGTAATCGTAGCATGCCTCTTACTCTCTGCAGACTCCTATATAACCTAAATCTTTTTTATTCTTCCACAATCTTCAGACAGATATATGTGCTTCCATGACCAGTTGCCCTATTTGGGACATGGGGGTATCTACTTTTTAAATATTTCCAATAAATAAGATATGATGAAGTGCTTAATAAAAATAGATACAGGTTCTGGTGGATTGAGTGAGCATTTTAAGTCACCCTATCTTTCATTGGTTGATAATAACCCTAAAGTTCCAACAAGTGGAATGGCAAGCTTTGTATTGCAATAATGTTCAAATTGCTTATAAATGAACACAGAGAGTGCAAAATTATGTATTTGTATTTTTTTTCCCCTCCCTGCTAAAGTTTGACTTAGACTCAATTTGGACATTCATATTTGGTGTTCCTGCATCAAGTGGCACCGTGGTTGCTTCAATTCACAGTGTTTGCACAGAAGCTGCATTTTTACTGCTGGGAATGCTTAGGAGCATGTTAAATTCAGTAAGTATAGTGTCTCTCTGAAAGCCCATGGGAAGTTGAGATATTGTACATGTTCAATTTATCTGTTTTGCTTGTAAAAATCCAATAACAGATTCTGAGGTAAAATCTTTTCCAAATGCTGAAAACTCTCCATTTTAAACTCTAACAATATCATATCCTACTCATTCCTGCTAGTTGCTTTCACGATGCCATTAATGGAAACAGTATTTTAGGCAATAAGTAAAAACAAGAGAGTTTCATGTGTTAAAGTGTTGATGTGATAGAGGAGAGCAGCCCAACCTGACTTGCAGGGAAATCCCTCTGTAGTTGCTTTTTTGCTCCTGGAGGAAAGGGTGGATGGAGGGATGGATGGATGGATGGGCAGACAGATATAAATACAAGTGGCTACCCTTCCTTTAAAAAAATACAGCATCTAACAAAACATAGATATTGCCATATCTTTCTACTTTCATTGTTTCCTTGATTTCATCTATGTTTAATATTAATAATTAACTGGAACAAAATTGTTGGCTTTTGCAGGCGAGTGAATGGAAGGTGAGCAGATAGCCTTGATCCAAGCTATGTCACATATTAACATACTTCTCCCTCACTCTCTCCCATGATATAGTTAACAATAAATAGGGTTAATTCCTCAATATTGTTTTCTGTTAGAGATGCTACTCAGTACAGATCTGTTTTACATAACACACCACATTATTTCACGTTATTTTATCATTTAAATAAACTTTCTAATGTTCTCTTGCATTGCAGCCTTGGCAGTCAGAGGAAGAAGGGTCTTGGCTTCGTGAATATCCAGTCACACTCATGCAGTTCTTCCGATACTTGTATCATAATGTTCCAGATTTAGCTTCAATGTGGATGAGCCCAGATTTTCTCTGTGCGCTGGCAGCTACAGTGTTCCCTTTCAACATTCGGCCATATTCAGAAATGGTAGGAAACAAAAAATTATCCCCCCTCTCCAAAAATAAAAATTATTCAGTATCTATTGCTTGGAAATTGACCTGAGTATTTAGTTAGCAAAAATAAATGCATTAGAATAGGAAGATTCATCAATAGTTAAACAGGGAAATTAATGAGAGGCATATCTGCTGTAAGTACCAGTTGATTATTCGTGCAAAGATGATTTCTGATTTTTAAAACTTGCAAGCCTTAAGTGAGAAAAACATGAAAACTTGGAGAGCCGCAGCCAGTGGGAGAGACCTTGGGAATTAGATGGTCCCAGTGTTAGACGATTATGCATGTTTATGTTTAAGAGGCTGAGGGGAACAAAACCATTATCTTCACTGCTGTTAGGGAGGCTTTTGGGGCTTTGTGAAATCTCATACATGGATTAATACCGTCAAATTCAAGAGGCTTTACAACTCTCACATGGGAATTAACACTTGCTACTGCTTAACCTTTATAGTCTACACAGTCTTGAGAGTGAAAGTTAAGCCACACATCGTCACATCGTTTTGCACCATATTGATAACAGCCACTGAACATTCTGTGTGGATAATCATACTGCTTTCACGATGTCCTTTCCAGTATCTTCTTAGCTTGTAATTAGGAATTTAATCTGCTTATTATCATCCATAAATTTTCGTTTAGTAGAATATTTTGCTTGTGTAGCTTTCTACTAAATCTTTTTCTATCCATTTCATATTCTCAGCAGGTATCTTTAGATGTATGGTCCTTATGGGTAGCAAATTTTTATATCTGGCCACAGTCCAAATTATAGTCGCTCGATCCTGCGTCATGTGTCTCTATGGAGGGAGGAGGGGCAGAGTTACTATCTCAGAGCAGCTGTCTAAATCATTTGTGACAATAGCCAGCTTGTAGGCCTCCTTAGCACCATCTGCTGTTCTAGGCTCTGTGGCAGTGGGATGATTTTTTGCTGTATCATATTTATCTGACCCCAGGATGCCTCTGGCTTCTGAGAATTCAGTTGCAAGACATGGATTAAGATTACCTTTAATGCATGTTTAGGGGAAATTATAAGTGTCCTTGGATTCTGGCCACTGATACCAAACAATTGAACAACTAAAAGGAATGCCAGGATTGCTGAATGTCAAGGATTACTATTACTATTAGTCCAAGGAAGGAAGGCTTCTCAGAGAACAGATGCTGGATGAGAGGGAGAGGCAGTGAAGGACTGAAGAAAATTATGTTCCTGAGTTAACCATCTGCCTTTGAAACACTGGAGAAAATCATTCTGTTCCTTTCAGCTTCTAGAACTGAATTCTTTGTGGAAAATTGTTCACAATATTCTGTGGGGAATGTTGTTTTTTGTCATATTCCAGATTTCTTGAAGTTCTGGTAGGGGATGATTCGCTGTAAGATCAATGCCACATTTTCTCTTTAAAATATTAATTCCCATATCTAATTTTGATTATATACATGACTGTATGCCTAAACATTCAGTAAAGTTGGTTGGGTTTTTTTTTTTTTGGTTTTTTTTTTGAGGCACCCTAGAGTATATCTTCTTTTACAATTATTGTTTCCTTCCATAAAACCAAACTCAGATATTGAGCAAATACTAATTTATTATCTTGACTAATTAATTTTGAATGATACATTTTCTATTTTTAATCTGATTCATAGAATTCATCTGCTAAGTAAGGAAAAAGGTGAGACACTAAAAGATGTCAATGACACAGTACATGAACAAGAACATTGTAGTGACAAACAAAAAAGAACTGACATAGCAGATGTTTTGAATTTTAGTTAATCTCTTTGTCCTTAACAATTTCAAAAGGAAGTATCCTACAATACTGAATCCAAAGGAAAATAATTTGCTATTAAACTCCAATCATACTTTTTACCCATACCTTTCCCATCCAATCATACTTTTTACCCATTTCTACCCACTTTAATTGCAGATTTTTACCCATTTTAATTATAGACAATTATATCCAGTCCTGTACGTGAAATGTCCCTAATTTTTACATAATGCATTTTACCTTCCAAGTATGCCTGCCCACAAGCTGTCTTCTAAATGCCCATTAAATTTACTGTAAACTCCTGAATTAAGATCAGGGGGAGTTGGGTTGATAATTCTGCTTCAAATATTTTGAGTAAGTCACCATCTCGTAATGTGTGCTCACAAAAAAATTCTGAAGTAAAAAGGATAAAGTTTTTGGAAGAATGGCAGGCTACCAACGCATCCACTTTGGAGGTTCACAAATACTTGTGGAATGATAAATCTTTAGGTTATATTTCACCTTATTAACAATGATCTGGAAAATGAGCATTCTGAGAAACTTCTAGAGAAATAATGCTAATGTAACTAGGTTTTTTTTTAAAGGTAACATTGAGTTTGACTCTTGGTGACTGCATCGTAGGTTGCCATAGCTTCTTTCTGGGATGCTTTTTCAACTTTCCAATCTTGCCAACAGCCTGGAATTCTCATGTCCCCCATTCAAGTATTATGCAGTGCTGACTCTGCTTAACTTCCAAGATCCAGATAGGTCGGTTAGGTGCTACTACATGCTGAGATGTTAAAATAAGTAAATCATTGCAAACATCTTGTTCACTCTGTTGTCCAAAATTAAATTTTGTCAGAACTCATACACAGAACTTATATGACTGATTTTTTTTTCAAAAATAGGTTACTGATTTAGATGACGATGCCGGATCTCCAGCAGAGGAGTTCAAAGCATTTGCCTCTGATACAGGGATGAATCGGAGCCAATCAGAATATTGCAATGTGGGGTCTAAGACTTATTTAACCAACCATCCTGCTAAGAAGTTTGTGTTTGACTTTATGCGTGTGCTGATAATAGATAATCTCTGCCTTACACCTGCTAGCAAGCAAACTCCTTTAATAGATCTTCTTCTGGAGGTACTTTTAGTATTTTGTGATCGTTTCTTAAAGCAAAAAAAAGAAAAGTTACACTGGATATTTTCAGTGTTCTGTTGCTTGTTAATGGGTATTGCTTATCAGAATAATTTTGGGAGTCAGTAACTTGAAATGCTTTGCACCTTAAGAAAGCTGGTTGGTTTCATTCCATGTCCTCAGAAAGATTGTTATGCCAAAGACATAATGGCAGTCCTTTTTGTATATCTCATCTCTTTGACTCACCTTGTCTACCTCCTTTATCTTATTCAGCCAGAAAGCAGCTCAGAAAGATGAAAGAGAGAATGGGGGAGAGAATAATGTACCAAGGAGTCTTCTCCCCTGAGTGCTCTTTGTCCCGATTCCTACTTGTTAGTGAAAAGTTTGCAGAAAGAAACCAGAAAAGTATATAAATGTTGTGGGGGAAATGCCCACTGTAGTAAGGAACCAAAATGTTTGGAGATAGATGCAACAAAGTATCTTTTATTGCACAATTACAATTACAGCGATCACTGTGCTTTTGGCCACAAGAATGCAAAAGAGCCCTTCACTAAACAAGGGAATGGGTTGTATATCCCCAGAATTGTTAGACAGGAGCAATGTAAATCATACCCTGATCTTTACAGCTAGAATGTAACATCTGCTAATACTGTCAGATGACCTTACTGTAGTCTGACCCAGTGCCTCTAAACCCACATTCTACAAAGGCTCCAAGCCCATCCTCTTCTACTGATGCCAGCCCTTCTAACATAAACATCCTTTATCATACCCATACCCTTTTTACACCAGGGAATGGGCAACAATCTGGTTTCTGTTGTCTCTTCCCTTCATGGTCAACAGGCTGTTTCCATTCATCTGCTCTGTTTAATATACATTTCAGAACCATAAGGAAAGAGGGGAGTATTATTTGTCCCCCACATTGGCAACACAGGAAGGGAATTGTGTTCTCCAGTGACGCCTATTCCCTTCATTCTCTTCATCTAAAATGGAAGATAATCTACTGAAGGTTGTTTTAAAGAGCTAGCCCTCTCTGTTCATTTAGAATAACCTTGGGGGAAAAATGGACATGGCATCTCTTAACGATTAGTATAGAAAAACATGTAATCGGTATTTATTTTTGTCACTCAGTAGAATTTTTTTGCATGGAAATATGTAAAAAAGAAATATATGCTTGTCTCTAGTCATTTTAGCTGGTAATTTATACAGGACATTATGTTTTAATTTCAGAGGGCAAGAATAATGGTAGAGAATACATCAACTTATTTATTTATTTATCAAACTTTATCACTGCCCATCTCCCCCACATGGGGAGATAATATACTTATACTATACTAATAGACTACTTACACTATATTATACTAATAGACTACTTATTATTCACCATTTCACCAAATATATTGAATGGAATGTTCCATTTGTATCAAGTGCCAGACAATACAATGCTTAGATACAATATGTCCTAAATTTGCCAGAATTCATAGTAACATTTCAGAATAGCTTCCACTGGTGACATCTCGTATTATCCTTATTTTGTATTTCTAGGCATCTCCAGAAAGATCAACAAGGGCACAACAAAAAGAATTTCAGACTTACATTTTGGATAGTGTTATGGACCACTTGCTTGCAGCTGATGTTTTGTTAGGTAAACATTTGTTTACATGCTTTTATCTCTAATGCACGTCCTTCAGTATCCTCAAAAAAAAATACATTTGACAAATCGCTGGAAATACAAAAAGTTGTTTCTCAACATCTGTTAAAAGTTATGAATTACTCTAGTTGAGAATGATCCATTAAAGTTAGAGCAGTTGTTCTACAAGCTTAAGAGTTCTGGAAGGAACTACAAGTGTACAATTATTATATTTCTGTGGACAAATTGTTTTCTGGTGTTGATGTTAGCTTTATGGAATGTCTTTATGCGCTTTGCTCCATGGAAGGTGGAATCGGGGTATTTTTGTAGGTATTCATTTTGAGAATGAAATTCTTCTGTTTTCCACGTGTAGGTGAGGAGGCATCATTGCCTATCACAAGTGGCGGAAGCTACCAGGTGCTTGTAAACAACGTATTCTATTTCACACAGCGTGTGGTCGATAAACTTTGGCAAGGCATGTTCAACAAGGAATCGAAGTTGCTTATAGATTTCACAATCCAGTTAATTGCACAGGTATGCTCACATCATTTAGCGTCATTGTTTGCTTAAATAAACATTTCTAAGGTGTGTATATGGACAGAAAGATCATCCCATACCTGTTTTCCTTTAAATATTCCTTTCCACAAAAACAGTAAAAATTGAAAGATTTAGCCAACCTGAAGAGAAATCATTACGTTTTCCTTTTGATGGATACCCATCTCATACTAAACTGAATCAAAGTTATAGTGGTCTAATTACTTTTTCACAGCTTGGAGATAACATCCTATTAAAATCAGCTGTTTCCTCACAGCTTCAGTTGTACTGGCACCAGCAGCACCTTCTGCAGCTAAAGTCAGATCTTGTATCTGGAAATTACATTAGAGCAAGGGGGCAACTTCCTATCTCTCCTATTCCCCAGCCTCTGAAATTTCCACAACAGTTGTGGATTTCTTCAGTAGATGTGTTGAGGGGGGAAAAAAGTGTGTTCTGCACATCTATCAAAAGCTTCATCCTATCTTAACTTTTTTTTTCTTTCACAGGAAACAGTGAAAGTAAGAACAAGAGGCAGTGTTAGCAATTATTTAGGCTAATTTCCAAGATAATTGAACGTTCTAATTTAGCAGAGGAGATTATGGCTAAAAAATACATTTAAAAACACAGAAGTTTAAGCATACAGTATTGCTGCAATTTCTCTGTTGAAAGTATTTGTGTGTTGTCTTTTTTAAGTCAAAAAGAAGATCTCAGGGATTATCCCTGGATGCCATTTATCACTGCCTGAACAGGACCATCTTGTACCAGTTCTCAAGGCCACATAAAACAGTTCCCCAGCAAGTTGCTCTTCTCGATTCTCTAAGGATGCTTACTGTGAACCGAAACCTGATCCTGGGACCAGGGAATCATGATCAAGAGTTCATCAGCTGTCTGGCTCATTGCTTGATTAATCTTTATGCAGGAAGGTAAGCATCCCAGAGCGTATGCTTCACACATTTGTTGATTTAATAAATTGTTTACTTTAAATAATCATCAAGATTATTAACGCTAAGTTTCTTTTTCATAGTTGTGGTTTATAAATCATAGTCCACATTTCTGCTGTTTTGAAAGGCAAAGTAGAGTAACTGATCCTTGTAGAAATGGAGTTTTGATTCTGGAATGGCAACTGGTAATTAGATATAAAAGGTAAAAAGACAATCACAAGCAGGTTTGGAGGGCTTTTTAATACTAGTTTTGAATGCTGTATCAGCTATCAGTTTTGCTTGCCCCCTTGGAATGCTTCAGATGACCAGCTTCTGCTCACAACATATTGAAATAATGCAAATGGGTTGAGTCTGCACAAACGATAGAACTTCTGAGCATCATTATATGAAAGAAGCATGTTCATAATTATTTTTCGTCAGCTTCCTACCTAAACCACTTAACTTCAAGAGAGGAAAGACGTTACCTTGAGATAAATAGCCCTTTCTTGATCTTCCTTTGGAAAAGCCAGTTGTCAAAAACAAGTCATGATTGTCGTTTGGAATTTATTACCTCCATAACTTTTACCAATTAAATCTGTCTGTGCTTACTCATAACTTAGGCTGAGTTGTTGTATATTACTTTCTCCATGATGCACTAGAATATAGAATTTCTTATGTTAAAATAACCTGTCTCTCCAATACCTGTTGCATATCAATGCACTATCACTAATGTTATATTTTTAATTCAGCCCTTGCCCACATGAGGCATTTGCTGACCTGTTGTCTTTTGATATTTTTGGGTGGTTCATTATGATGCCTTTTTCAATATGAGCTTCTTGAGTTATTCAGAAAACATGATAACTTGGGTATATTTATAGAATGCAGAAAACTGTCTATTTTTATCAGGACCAGCTCTCCTTACCCCCACAGCTTTTCTAAAGCAAATATCCCTCCTTCACGTCTAACCTTATTGGATGCTGTTTACAGCAGTGTAGAGGGTTTTGGTCTGGAAGCAGAAGCCAGAATGACTACATGGCATATCATGATACCTTCTGACATTGAACCAGATGGAGTCTACAGTCAAGATGTTGGTGAAGGTACGAATGCACCTTGAAGCAGTTAGGATGTGAGTCTGAAATATGCGTTAATGTCACCTGCTGTACTTCTCCCATTTTCCCATTCTTTCCCTAATCTTTTAGCTATTTGTTAGAGAGTCAATGGGGAGTTATTTTCCAATGGGCTATGAAGAAGAGATTAGAAATGCTAAACAGATTTCAATTCACTAGATTGAAATGTAGGCCTAATTGACAGCAGTTTGATAGTATAAGATGGGGAATTAAACTGATTATAGGCTATGTATCCACTTTAAATAGATCCTGCTAAGCTGCAGTCAAGAATGCATTAGAATTAGACTTAAATCTCTGTCACTCTGTGAAAATCTGTAGAAGCAGTAAACAAACAAAAAGCGTCTTGGTGACCAATAACATTTTAGCTTCTGCCAGACACACAGAAAAGTCAGTGCCAACAAAAAGCTGATCAGAGGGTTGATTCCATACTTAGGATTCTTGTACCAAAAGTGCCATTGCTTGGATTCCTCTGTGTGAAATGTGGCATTTTCAATGGAGCATTTTCCCATTACATTTTAGTAGCTGGGTGTCTACCTAAGAAAGAGGTAATCTGTCAAATATCCAAGTACTAAGCTGTAAAGGACTTTATGTGGCTCCAAAGCTGGAGCTGAAAAAAGGGCAGTCCTCTCTGTAGGAAACCATTCAGTTAAACACCATAAGCTCATAGAACTTGCATGTTATCAACTTTTCTTTACATTAGTATCTTGTTATATTAATCTTGAGTTGGCATTGCAAGCATCTGGCATTAGAATTGGTTGCTTTTCCGATAAAAGTTATGATACTGCAGATTATTCCATAGATCACGTTGGCACTTAGTCTCTGCAAATTGTACAGTACTGATGCTAGAAATAATGCTTAGATGAATGTCTTACTATACTTATCTCTCAGCACTTTTCCAATTTTGTGGTTCTAATAGTTGATCACAATTTTGTTACATTCTCATATTTAGGCCGCCAGCTTCTCCTTAAAGCTGTAAATCGTGTGTGGACAGAGTTGATCTACAGCAAGAAACAGGTTTTGGAAGAGGCTTTCAGAGTATCCCTTCCAGTCAACGACAGAGGCCATGTGGATATTGCAGTTGCAAAGCCCCTCATTGAAGAAGCCAGTTTAAAATGTTGGCAGAATCACTTAGGTAAGAGCAGGGGAAGAAGTCTAATGCTCAGCTTTAGGTTTTAGGACATAATGTGTACTGTGAAGAGGTGTTCAAAACATTTTGAACTTAAAACATTTTATACTCGAAATGCCTCCAGAAGATTCAAAATCACATTTAGAATTTGAAACCACGGCTTTGAACTTGAAATTGAGTGCTTTGAGTTCAACCTTTTTCAAATTCAAAATGTCATGATCAACATTCTGGGGACATCAAGCAGGGAGGCTTCAGGCTGCTTGCCTGTGATGCATATTTCAAATTTCCTTCTAGCCTGTGCCAGAGCCATCCAGTCTGGGAGGTCCCTTAACCAACCCTGCAGGGGAAGATTCCTCTTCACTTTCGCCCATGGTACTTGTTAAGAAGGCTGTTCTTAGCTTTCTTTCATAGTGTGATCACGGTAGAAGAAGGCTGAGAGGGGGTCTGAATCAGCCCAAAACTTAACTTGGGTCTTATAAGCAAGTAGATCTCTGGAATTTTGTTGAAACAAAGCTCTCCTTGGAAGCTTGGCAAGTTCCTAATACTTTGTAGAAGAATATTGAAATTTGGATTATATTAGTTGGCAGTGCTATGCTTATATGGGGAGTTGTAGAGTACAATTATAGCATTTTGATCAACTGTCTATCTTCTAGCTCATGAAAAGAAATGCATCAGTAGAGGAGAAGCTTTGATTCCAGCGACCCAATCAAAGCTCTCTCGAGTCAGCAGTGGCTTTGGCCTCTCCAAGCTAACCGGATCAAGAAGAAATAGAAAAGAAAGTGGACTTAGTAAACACAATCTATCCACACAGGTATCTTACAGAATTAAAAGGCTATGCAAGTTCAAAATTAAATTTAACTGTTTTCTTTTACTCATTTAGCAACTTGTTCTGTTTTTTTAATATCACTTAATAAATTGTTTGCTTCCTTCACTGTATTTTGGGGATATCCAGGATTGGCAATTTGTAATCCTTCAAATGTTTTTGGGCTACATCTCAGTCTTCTCTGAGAAGTCCAGAATCCACTGAAATAAAATAAACAAGTTTTTCTTCTACTCGGTCAATTGAAAGGAACAAGTAATCTTTATATGGCAGAAACTATCAATCTGTTTGCCAAAATTCTATTAAAAACTAATACTTCTTTGTTGTTTTTAATGCTGTTCTATATGTTTTCAAGAATGGACTCCTTTCTGTCTATGCTAATATTTGTATTCTTACCATTAGGAGATTTCCCAGTGGATGTTTACTCACATTGCTGTGGTTAGAGACTTGGTAGACATGCAGTATAAAGAATATCAAGAGGTAAATGAAAATAATACTCAGGCCTAATGATTTAATCATATCCATTGTTCATTTCAGTGGCCCCACTATGCCTAAAATAATTGTCATAGATTTTTATCATGTATTTCTGTATTTTCTCATTTTCCATGTATCTGTAGAAATTGTGATAATCTGGAAACTACAACTTCAGTTTTAAGTTATTGAATGTTGCAGAGTTTTTCAGAACTAGGTCTGCAAAAAGCAAAACATAAGAAGAGTGCTACTCAATCAAGCCCTGTGCTCATCTGCTCCAGCATTTTGTGTCACACAGTGGCCAGCAGGATGCACCTGGGGAACTTGCTGGGCTGAACAGCAAAATCTCCCTTCCATTGTCCCTTCCTTGTATTTAAGGCTGCCATTCAGGAGGTAGTAAACAGCCATCATAAGTTGCTGATTATACTCTCCCCATCCATTCACCTGTCCATTTCCTTTTAAAATAATCCAAATTAACTACCACTGCCACAGCTGTTGGCAGTGAATTCCACAGTGTGACCTGGCACTATGAACTAGTATTTCCTTCTGTCCTGAAATTCACCACAACTAATTTCAGTGGGTGATCTTGAGTTTTAATATGGCGAAAGAGAGAAATTCACCTTGATCCATATTATGTATGCCAAGCATGACTGAATATACTTCGTTGTATTTTCTCTTACCCTCCTTCATTCCAGGCTTCAGATGCTGGTGTCATTCCTCCTAAAGGAGCTGCTCCAGCCCTCTTAATTACTTTGGTTACTATTTCTGAACTTCTTCTAACTCTGTAAGATTCTTTCCACCATGACACCAAGATTCCTGTCCTGGTCAGTCACTGACAGCTTAGATTCTTTAAATTGAACTGTGACTTGCCAGTTTGAAGCCAGTTTGGAGAAATCCTTCTGTAGCTCTCCACGTCCTTGTTTTTATTTTATTAAGTTTGGTATCACCAGCAAATACAGTCCCTTTAATGTTTAGTCCTTACATCAAATTACTTAAATGCATACTGTAGCGCTAGTTTCAATACTGAACTCAAGAGGACCTTACTTTGTACACCAATATGAGAATTCCCATTTTTGTTACTGTCTGATTTCTGCTTTATCACCCAGTTGCCAATTTATGAGAGCACTTGCCTTCTTGTCCCATTTTAGCTGAGTTTGCTCAGGGGTATTTAGTGAAGGTGTTCATCAGATTGTTTTTGCAAATACAAGTATTCAAGAAAAACAGATCATAAGATTGGATGGATGAGTAGGAAACAAGGAAGGCTTTCTCTGAAGGACTATAATTCACCTAACAACTAGGCACTAGCAACACTTAAAGGAAGCATCAGCACTCTTATAGGCTTGAAGGCTATGTCTCCAAATTGGGGTGAGAGCGTAGAGTTGAACTAGGACCACAAAGGATGGTTCCTCCCACATCTCAGTACAGGTAGTCCTCACTTAACAACCAATTTTCCAGTCCCTATGTGGTCGTTAAGCAGTGCGGTCATTAAGTGAGTCACCACATGACAGGCCCATTTTTACAACCATTGTTAAGTGAATCCAGCTTCCCCAATTGACATTTTTTGCCAGAAACCGGCAAAAAAGGTTGCAAATCACGATCACGTGACTGCAGGACGTGGCAACTGGTCGTAAATGCGAGCTGGCTGCCAAGTTTCCTTGCAATACCTGGGGGAGGTGGCCTCACATGGCCAGCAGCTGCTCGCGAAGGGCCAGGGTGGGTACACCTCAGCAGCAGCAGAAGCAACAAGGAGGTGGTGGAGCTCAGGGTGGGAGGGCAGCTGCGGCTGGGAGTGGGCTGGGGCGGTTGCGGCTTCCTGGGGTGGCTGAGCTTTGTGCCGCGCTGCTGGGCTGGGGCTGAGGCTGGGGCTGGGGCTGGGGCTGGGGCTGGGGTTTGCGCTGCAGCTCAGGGGCTTCTTGCAGCCCTGGAGTCACAGTGCACCAAGAAGCCCCTGAGCAGCAGCATGGCAAGCAGCCCCAGAGCCGCATAGTTCTGGGGCTCCTTGCTGCCCTGCAAGGCAGGGTGCAGGGCGGCCAAAAGGACAGAGATGGGGGGGAGATGGGCAGGTGGGGGGAGTTGAAGGGAAGGCAATCCCTTACCTTGGAAGAACTGATATTCGGGAATAACTCAGATTGGGGTGGGTCCTCAGCTAACGACCGGTGGAATTTTGTTAACAACAGGAATGGGGAGTGCCAAGATTGTTGTTGCTAAGCAATGCAATCGTGTGACATCACGCTTTATGACCGCACCACTTAGCAATGGAAATTCTGATCCCAATTTAAGTTGAGGACTATCTATATGTGATAGTAAAAGCTACTTCAGGGATAGATCCTAGCTTTGATTTTTAACTCCATGGGTAAGGTGAGTACCTAAATCTTCAACTGCAAATCTTGAGGTTTTTTTTAAAAAAAAGGTTCAAGGAGGGCATTGTTGTTGTTGTTTTGCCTGAAGTCATAAGAGGTTCGCAGTAGAATTACTGTAGAAGATGGCTAATGATAAAATGGCAGCTAACTTATTCCTTTTTCTAGCGTCAGCAAAATGCATTGAAGTATGTGACAGAAGAGTGGTCTCAAATTGAATATGAGTTGTTACGGGAGAGAGGACTATGGGGGCCTCCCATTGGTTCTCACTTGGACAAATGGATGCTGGAAATGACCGAAGGGCCATGTCGAATGAGGAAGAAGATGGTACGAAATGACATGTTTTATGTGCAGTATCCTTACATGCCAGATACTGAACATGAGACTAATTTGCTGGTAAGTGCAAATACACGAGAAAACCTGTTTGTAGATTTGAGCGGCAGTTAAGCACTGTCTGATTGCTTGTATTACTGAAAAGAATATTCATCATAAAGCCTCTCATCTGTAATGCATCAAATGTAATTCATTGGCCATTAATATTCATTGGCCATGGATTTATTGAAGTTTTCTGGGAATGCATTGCCATTGGATTATTGATAGATGTTGATTTATCTCTAAGGGATTGTCACCAACAAATATTTGAAGTAGCTGCCTAAGCCACATAAGCCGTATAGTTTTTCGTTTTCAGTTTCTTCTAGAATCCAGTTGCTTAATATTTCAGTTGGAGCATAAGCAAAGTAAAGTGGTCTGTGGCTTGCTCCTTGTCCTGATGGGCAGGCCAGATCTATACATTTATGATGCACCAAGCCAGAGATAGCGTGCCTGAAAGATGCTTTATGATTTCCTTGTATTTGTACTTCTAGGGAGACAGCAAAAATATGAAATGTAATGAGCCGCTAGTAGATTACCATACAGGATTGATCTTTAAATTTAACTTGCTGGATTAAAAGCTAATGCAGATAGAGCTGGCCTGATCAAAAATATTTAGGAAGGTGATAATTCATTTTTAGACATAACAAGCATGGCTTTTAATAATCTATTGTACTTGCAGACTGAAGATTGAAAGTGTTAATTCTATCAACTGAGAATTCCTAAAATGCTATATATGCAGTTCTTCCCTAGAATATTAATTCAGATCATATATCCAGTTTACAGTTAAGTAGAATTTAACCTCATGCCTAGTTCTAACTCTTTTTAATGTATCAGCTGCTATGGTGTTGTTTTTTTTCCCTGCCTTGCAATCCATGATACAGAAAAAAGAAAGATTCAGTCTAGTATTTTGAAGGCTTGACCAGAATAGGTTCTGATAATTTTAGCCAAGTGAACATGCCATCATCATGCCAACATTCTTCCTTAGTGTGATTTTTTTCCCCCTCATGTTTTTACATTTAATACCCTGTTTTCAGTTTGACTTCTCAAGTAAAGCTCCGGAGACATCTGACGATGCCACTCCTCAAAAGGTAAAGAAAGAAAGATATCCACGGGTGGCCAAGTGGATAGAAACCTCTCTGTGCATGTTAGGCAATCTTAACAAAGCTTCCATGGATGGCTTTTGTTCTTTCTCAGTAACTCTGTTCTTGTAAAATTAATGATTTATCGTAAATACACTTAAGGGGGTGTGGCTGTATTCTCTTCACATCTTGATTTAATACAGTGTTTCTCAACTTCAGCAACTTTAAGATGCATGGATTTCAACTCCATAGATGTTCGCTGGGGAATTCTGGGAGTTGGAGTCTCCACATGCTGGCTGGGGAATTCTGGGAGTTGGAGTCCACACATGCTGGCTGGGGAATTCTGGGAGTTGAACTCCACACATCTTAAAGTTGCTGAAGTTGGGAAATACTGATCTAATATGATGTCTCTGTAACTCCTCCTGTCTGTGCTATACACTAACAGTTTGAGATTGTATAGTAATGTCACTCAACATTTTCATAATAGTTTCAGTGCTAATTCCAAATCTAACTGATTATCTGAAAGTTCTGTTCAGCTTTCAGTTGGCTGTCTCCATTATATCTCTAGACAGCCAGGAGATTCTGTGCTCATATATATATATATATATATATATATATACACACACACACACACACACACTTTACCTAATTAATGTGTTAATTTGCTTAATCTCTTAATTCAAATATTTTAAGAAACCTGCACGATATCGAAGAGCTATAAGCTATGACAGCAAAGAATATTACATGCGCTTGGCTTCTGGAAACCCTGCTGTCTTTCAAGATGCCATTGAAGAGAGCTCCGAAGGAGAAGCTGCTCAGCAAGAGCCAGAGCATGGCGAGGATACTATCGCAAGAGTTAAAGGTTGCATTTTCTTTCCTCCTCCTTTTTTCACAGATAGACCCTGATGTCTATTTGGCAGGCTAAAACTATCAATGACACATTTCTGTTTTGGGGAGATACAGTAACTAATGAACTCTTATTTTATACAAAGGGGAAGAAATGAATCATTTTTACATTTCTAATATAGGGCCAAGTTAAATGATTTAGCTGAAACTTTTTTTCTTTCATATGTCATCAGTGACCAAAGGTAGTCAGGATACCTTATTAAGAACATGATCCTCCCTTTCCTAAAGAGGCATAAAATGTTGTTCGGGTGGTCTGTGTTCTTTTTTACTCTTATTCTATTATCCTTCCTTCCTTGTTCGTGTGAATGGACAACAGCATATTCTGTTTCTTCATTAACTTGTATTTTAAAAAAGTGCAATGTATGATTGCTTTCTTGAACATATTTCTCACAATTTTACTGTTATTTTTATAAGTTAAAATTGCTGAACATTGTGTTGCGACTTTTTGGGAAGAGTGAAATCCAAAGCTAGTTAAGTTCTGATAGGCATTTGAGTCTGAGTGAATCTCAGCATTTCAAATTGAATCAGTATCGATTAAAAGAAATTACTAGAGTATAACACCCTAATTAGTATTGGTAACATGTCAGAGTACTAAAGCAACTGTTTTGGTGATTAGTGTTGGTATGAACAGGAATATTTCCTCAGCTTCTCCATTCCTGTTGAATATAACACACATCTGTAGCTTATATTATATCAAATGCTCCCTGTGTGGGCCAATCAATCACAGTTTTATCTCCCTTTGCTGTATGGAATTCAAGATTATGCATCTGAAGTCCACATGTTACACCCAAAACCGGCCTGTTCAGTAGCTTCAGAGGGCAAATTGTGACTTGTCCAAGATCATTTACTGAGTTTCATTGCTAAGCAACACCATGGACCTACTGACTGCCTTTGACCAAATAGCTCTTAGTAAAATGGAAATGTTGATCTACCTTTTTGTTTCATTGGATCAGCTGCTGGTTCTGCTGAAATTCTGTCTTCTTTTAGATGTGATTTTACAGGCATGGCCACAGGTCTCAAATTCAGTAAAACAGACATTTATTTCAATTGTCTTGTTGATTTATTGCTCTACTCAGTTACCATACAAAGCTCCTTGATTTATATAAACATGTTGTTGATGCATTCTGTTATATAATGCAGGTCTTGTTAAACCACCATTAAAGCGATCTCGTTCTGCGCCTGATGGGGGTGATGAGGAGAATCAGGAGCAAATGCAGGATCAGATAGCTGAGAGCAGCTCAATAGATGAAGAGGAAAAAACTGATAATACTACTTTACTTCGACTTCTTGAAGAAGGGGAGAAGGTACATAAAGTTCACCTATATATCCCCAGATCTTCCTTCTGAATATATTATTACACTAGGTTCCTTTCAGAAAGTTGTATAGCACTTTCAAATTAACAGGGATTTAAGTGGGATCTTACCAAAGGAAGAATCTTTGTACCAAGTTGTCCTATTAATTGAGACAGAATGTTCCACAGGAAATCCTGTTACAGCTGACTACTAATGAATACTAATAGCCTAGTGTTTGATTTAATCTCCTGTTAAGCTCTTCTTTTTACATGTTTGCCATAAGAATAATTAAACTTTTACCTGACAAACAATATTAAATTGGATCTCAGCGGTTCACTGAAGCTTAAGCTTACCTTTGCTAAGCTTATTTAAATATATTTATATCAAAGTTGATGGAAAATAATGACCAGATTTCCAGAGAGCTGCTGAACAGGCTTTGAATATATACTGTAGGCATACACAAAGCTAGGGATGATGGATTTAAATATGTACTTTCTGCAGTATTGTGTAATGTTGAAGATCATTCTCTCTCTCTCTCTCACGCGCGCACACACACACACACACACACATGCTAGTAGTTTTGTATCAGGGAATTATTACTAGTTTTTTAGATGCTGCGCTTTTCACTATCTCTTTTCTTTATCATATCTGTGAAACCAAAGTTAAATTATTTTATGTTCAATTAACATTTTCATAATTAATCACACTCAAATAGCTTATTTTCAGAGAGCCCGATTATTTACTTTGAGTTTTCTATAGTTCATGGGATTTCTGCAGATATCCACCAAATTCACTGATTCAAGATCAACTTGATCATTTCCATTATTTCAGAATAACTGTTTATCAACTTCTCATTTATCTGAAGTTCTGATTTTGAAGATACTGTGTTTCAGTTCTGACACTGGGAGCTGATGAAACTTTTTCAGGACTGTTACCCCTAAAATAAAACATTCATCTTCAATGACACATTTCTTTCTTCATTTGTATTTTATTTCTTATAGTTATCTATGAAAGGCTCAAAATACTTGAAGTTAAATGCTTATTTGAGGATTCTTCTTCCTAGAAGCTGCATCCTGTATTAAAGTGATTTTTCCCCCCAGAACCAAAAAGGAAATATATATACACATACCTATATGTATACATATACAATATTTTATCTGCTGATTTAAAAGATGGGTTTTATTACAGATACAACATATGTATCGTTGCGCCCGGGTTCAAGGACTAGACACCAGTGAGGGGCTTCTTCTCTTTGGTAAAGAGCATTTTTATGTGATTGATGGATTTACTATGACTGCTACGCGGGAAATACGGGACATTGAGACGCTACCTCCAAAGTGAGTTAGGCTTTACAATATTTGACAATGCAAGAGAAAAATGTTAATTTGATACGTGAAAACTTAATACGTAAAAATGTACAAAATCTGCTCCTAATCCCAGTTGTGATATGATGGGATAGATAATGCTGAAAATACGGTAAAAAAGATCATTCAGATGAATGCACAAAATGAAGAAAGAAAGATTTACTGAAGATCATTCTAGATTGATAATTTCACTCATACCTTCCATCTTACTCTCAATTTCTACAGTATGCATGAGCCTATTATACCCCGAGGAGCAAGACAAGGTCCGAGTCAACTCAAAAGGACATGCAGTATTTTTGCCTATGAAGATATCAAAGAAGTGCATAAGAGAAGATACTTGTTGCAGGTGATGTATGTTGTTGTTGTTGAGTCGTTAAGTCATGTCTGACCCTTTGTGACCCCATGGACCACAGCACGCCAGGCCTTCCTGTCCTCCACTGTCTCCCGGAGTTTACTCGAGTTCATGTTCATTGCATCAGTGATGCTATCTAACCATCTCCTCCTCTGCTGTCCCCTTCTCCCTTTGCCTTCAGTCAGAGTTATGCAAAGGCATGCCTGTTTGATACTTGATAAAAGGACTGAAAGCACCCTGTGTTTTTAATGGGGAATGACATCTTATAGATAGGACTGCATATAGGTATTTTTCGTCTGTGTTTCATTCAAGCAAAGGGAAGACTGTAAATTAATTTCTCAGCTAAGTGACCATGTCAGCTGCTTGAGACACATTTTTAAAAGGTATCTTCCATTGCAGCCAATTGCTGTTGAAGTATTCTCAGGTGATGGACGGAACTACCTGCTGGCTTTTCAAAAAGGAGTGAGAAATAAAGTCTATCAAAGGTACTATAAATTATTTCCCAGTTGAGTATCTGCCGCTAATGTATAGTGGGTGATAATGTTAAACAACTGTAACATTTATTTAGTTAACTGAGTTCTATTGATTAGTTGGCTTCTTTTAAAGCTTTTTTAAAAAACTATTAAGACCTTGTAACCAAGAAGACTATTCACTACAGGTAGTACTCACTTAACAACCATTTGTTTAGTGACAGTTTGGACTTACAATGGTGTTGAAAAAAATGACTTACAACTGGTTCTCACACTTATGACCAATGCAGCGTCCCCACAGTCACATGGTCACGATTTGGATACTTGTCAACTGGTTCGCATTTATGACCATCGCAGTGTCCCATGGTCACCTGATCGCCATTTTTGACCTTTCCGGACGGCTTCTGGCAAGCAGAATCGATGGGGAACCCATGATTCGCTTAATGACCACGTGGTTTCCTTACCACCTCCAGTGATTTGCTTAACGACTGCCGCAAAAAAGGTCATAAAATCGGGTTGGATTTGTTTAATGACTGCTTCACTTAGCAACTGAAATTCTGGTCCCAGTTGTGGTCGTTAAGCAAGGACTACCTGTATGTGCAATAAGATAAGTGTGTATAGTCCAGTACAGTCAACCTGTTGTCATGGGCTACAATATAACTGTCTCCTCTAAAACAGATTTTCCCCACAGAAAAACTGGTCCTTGCTGGAGAGTCAAAGAAGAGTGAACAGACATTAAATGATAAGATTTCCCCATTGTCAGAAAGAAGCCTTTTGATTTTTTTGTTTTTGTTTGGATTTACACTGAATGGTGCACTTTTTTGCTTCTTAAGCATTAATCAAGAAAGTAAATTTGTAATAAAAAATGGAAATAATGATTGTATTAATTTGCCAGTTTGGCAGCTGCTACTGTCTGGATCTGATTGGAATGTATAGTTTGCTAATTGCTTTATTTTCTTACTTTTTAAAAAGGTTTTTGGCTGTGGTTCCATCTTTAACTGACAGCTCAGAGTCAGTATCCGGACAACGGCCCAATACCAGCGTAGAACAAGGGTAATTGTTCATATTCTCTGCTTCTGTGTAATACAACTCTAAGCTCAGTTTATAAGCAAATCTCACCACACATCGGCATGGAGTTTATAAAAAAAAAATCAGTCAAATTATAATTTCCTGTTTTTCATCCAAACCAGGAAACTAATATCAATAGTTTATGGAAGCACCTGTCAGTTTATTAAATCAAGATATAATAGTTGAACATAGCTGATATTATTGTGACTCAACTCTAAATTGTCATATTTAAGAAGATAAATCTCTGAATTTCACCGTTCTTCCTTAGTCTATCATGTACTGTCCTAACTGCATGCAAATAAAGCAAATTTTGGGAATTCTTTTTTTAAAAAGAAGAAATTTTCATAAAGTATCACTTTTTAACTATAGTGGATTCCTTCTTTATATTGTTCAATTCCCAGAAAAGTGGTAGGACATTTTTTTCTTAAATATTCACCAGATCAGACACTACACTTACTGGCCACATCTATACACCGATCATTTTCTTACGAACTCAGAAGTGTGAACATGAAGTTATATCATGTCTTCTTCAATAGCTCGTTTAAAATGGATAAAACTGAAACTTTCCCAAGACCATGCAATGAGATTTGGATTTTGAACCAAGGGATTAGGGATTTTTCCATATCTCAGCACCATACTACCTCTGAATGAAGTTAATCACACTAATCTGAATAAAATTAATTGAAAACCCAAGTTTTCATGAGTCACCCATGAATACAGTGACGCTTATTTGAATGGTAGCCTGTGAAATTAAGCATTTGTAATAACAGTAAAGCAATATAGCTTAAAATAAATAGGTTTGTTCCTTGCAATTTGAGCATTGCTGACTTTTTAACACTGTTAATTCAATGGGTTAAATCTTTCCTCATTAGATCTGGCTTGCTGAGCACTCTGGTAGGGGAGAAATCCGTTACACAAAGATGGGAGGTAAGCATAAGCAGTTCTGTTTCATTTTCCTATTGGGGGTGAAACAGAACATTGAAAATGTAATCTTGGAGTTTTATTTTCATGTTATATAAAGGAGTAGACAAACTTATGTTTTGAAGTTTTGTAATTGACAGATGAACTCAAATCCTGTTTGATCTCTGTCTCTCTCTGTCTCTCTCTCTCTGCAAAGAGAGGTGAAATCAGTAATTTCCAGTACCTGATGCACTTAAACACTTTGGCGGGCCGATCTTATAACGACCTTATGCAGTATCCTGTCTTTCCATGGATCCTTGCAGACTATGATTCAGAGGTAAATACAGACTCCGATGCATAGTAAAGTTGAAAAGAAGCCTAAAGTCCTGCATTTAAATTTACTCCTAATAAGGGCTGGAAAGCCTATTTGCTTACTTAATACATAATGATAGCATCTAGGTATTTGAAATGATCCTTTATCATTTGTCTAAATTCTGTGCCTAGATATAACTTAAATTACTGACAGAAAACAGGTGTCAGTTATATTGTCTTAAAACATGATGTTTATTCTTAATTATCCAGTCTTCACTGTTAAAACACAATGAATTATTGTTAATAATAATAAGTTATAATTATTATGTTAATATTGTTAATGAATTAATTATCTATTAATAGTGAAGTCTTAAACTTGAGAGTGTTAGAGATCCAAATGCAATAAAGGTGCATGCCAAAGAATTACTGTAAATCCAGGATGGATTTGTGTAGTCTATCAATTATTATTATTATTATTAATTAATACTGCTGGAATTTGCCTCCCGTTAGTTCTAGTGAATGGCTTTGCTAATCTTTGGTTGGTTTTTGTCCAAATCACATTCCACTGACTTGCTAAGGAAATGAGGAAAAAAGTTTGCAGTATTTTTACTCAAGCATTACTTTTCATCAACCAATCATTTAACAGCTTGGGGTTAAATATTTTTTGAGAAAGACTTAAGTAGCCTATAAGTGATAAATAGTGGTAACGTATACTATATTTTCTAAATAAAACTTGAGAAATATATTATAATTTGGCCTACCTAAGCAGCTAGATATCAGAATAGATATTAATATATTTAGATTTGAATATATTAAACAGATGGACCTAACAAATTTCTTAAGCATAGACTTTTATTTCCCCTTCTTTTAAAGGAATTGGATCTTAGCAACCCAAAGACATTTAGAAACTTGGCCAAACCAATGGGGGCCCAGACTGATGAGAGATTAGCTCAATATAAAAAGCGCTACAAAGATTGGGAAGATCCTAACGGTGAGTTATTAGCCTATGAATTTGTCAGCAAAGTGAATTTCGGTATATGTACACATGTTTATTCTTTTAAAAAACTTAACCAGTTATATTTAATATTTTAAGGGTCATGCTAATTTATTTCTTAATAGCAGTTATTGCATTAATATTTTAAACAGATAAGCAAATTATTTTAGCTGATGGACTTAGTTTGGAAGTTTGAAAAATGTCATGGACATCATAACAAAATGGCTATGATTATATTGTCATTCTATAAAAAAAGCCAGTTTCTCACTGAAATAATAGGTGAAACTAAAGAATAGATACTTTGTTCTAAATGATTAATATACAGCCTTGAAGCAAACAAAAACCCTATTACTTTGCATTTATGAAGTATTTGCAGAAATCCATTTCAATGAAAGACAAGCTTTGGGTAAAATAATCTGTGCAGCTTGGGATGCTTCAAATTAAAATCCTAGTCTAATAATGACTTTAGCTTCACTTGAAGGCCATCTTTCTGGTAATACAAATAGATATTAATTGTCAGACAGCCCTTCACTTAGAACAGTGTTTTTCAAGCTAGGTAACTTTAAGATGTGTGGACTTCAACTCCCAGAATTCCCCAGCCAGCATGCTGGCTGGGGAATTCTGGGAGTTGAAGTCCACATATCTTAAAGTTGCCAGGTTTGAAAAACACTGACTTAGAAGCACTTCTAGCCAATTCTTTCCATTCTTTCCATTTCATCTGGTTTACTTTGGCCTGGAAATCAAACTTAATAATCTTTCTAATGATAGGGAACAGTGTATGAATATAGTTTTTAGGGAAATTTGCTGCAGCCCTGTTGAAGAATCTCTGAACTAGATTACTTTGATATATTACCCTCCCCTCTCCAAAAATCTCTAAGCTTATTCATTCACTAAAGCTATTGTAATGGTCCTGTTTACTTGCCATTTCATTCATGCTTGTATTGTATTGTTTTCTTTCAGGTGAAACCCCAGCTTATCATTATGGAACTCACTATTCATCAGCAATGATCGTAGCTTCATACCTTGTGCGAATGGAGCCTTTCACACAGATATTTTTAAGGCTACAGGTGAAATATATAGCTTCATCCTGTGTGTCATGAGCACTGATGGTGAGCAGGAGGCGGCCCTTATCCAGGGGGGAAAATGCATGCGTAGTAGTGAGGAGTTGAGCAGCCATTCAAAGAGACACAGATCAGACCCGCCTTGACTTTTGGGGTTTATCTGTCTGGGTTTTCTCACGCTTCTTCAGTTTGTTAGGATTGATGTCCTAACAGCCAGGAACCACGCTGAGACGAGGAAAAGGTCTCTAGTGTTTTATTACTGCTACATTAGACAGAAAATCCTAACAAACTGAAGAAGTGTGAGAAAACCCATACAGATAAACCCCAAAAGTCAGGGCGGGTCTGTTTTGTGTCTCTTTGAATGACTGCTCAACTCCTCCCTACCACACATGTGTTTTCCCCCCTGGATAAGGACCCCCTCGTGCTCACCATCAGTGCTTATGACACTGTGTTTTGCAAAGCTTGATTTGCAGTATAATTCTCAGCATATTTAACTCTTCATCAGGGCGTTGTTCCACTGGACCGTTTTTTACTCTTAAACTGTTACTTATTTATTATGCCTGTTACATATTTATCATGCCAGAAAGTTGTCAGTTATGTGTGTGGCCACACCGTAGGCCAATTTTGCAGCTCAAATTTGTTTTTAGTGCAAATTAATCCTGCATACTTTGGCATAAATCTCACGGAAGATAGAATGACTACATCCTGAGTATACGTACACGGATTGCATGAGCATGGAATTCCTGAGAAATGAAAACGTGTCCGTTCACAACGCCAGATATTAAATTATTATCTTAATCAAAGTTAGCTGCATAAGATAAGAACATAATAGCCCTCCTGGCCCCTCTTAGCCCAGCATTCCGCCAGTGGCCAAACAGATACCCCTGAAATGCTCCCAGGCAGGAGTTGGAAATGTTTTATTTATTTTTATTCATTTATTACATTTTATTACCGCCCATCTCCCCTCCAAAGGACGGACCCTGGGCAGTTTACAAAAACAGGATTAAAATTCAGTATCAATATAAATACCATAATAAATATACAGTGGGAGTAAAGTGTAATAAAATATAGTAAAATCCAGATGGCTAAAAGTTGTGTTTCAGTCTGTGAGTAAAAATCGTCCTAGGGCGCTAGCCATCCCCACAAATGGCTGTTCCCCAGCCTGCTCCAGGCATGATGTCAAAACCAAGTTTTTAGCTTTTTGCGGAAGTCCAGGAACGAGGGGGCTTGTCTCACCTCTGGGGGAAGGATGTTCCATAGAATGGGACATAGGATGTTCCCTTTTTCCACTGTTGTCTCCCTGCAACTGGCAGCTGAAGGCATTCCATCCCAAATCTAAAACTGACCTTGAATCCCAAGAATAATAGTTCTTGATAGATCTCTCCTCAAAATGATTTTTTTTAAACAAATGTTTTGGAGTACAACTGATTATTTCCTTCCTTCCTTCCTTCCTTCCTTCCTTCCTTCCTTCCTTCCTTCCTTCCTTCCTTCCTTCCTTCCTTTGCTAGGCTTACATGCCACTCCAATCCTCAACTTAAATGGGAGGGAAAAAAATATAGTGGGTTTAAAAAAACATGACAGTTACAGTGATAATTATATAAATATATTAGAAATATATATGTACTTGAATAATATTTGCACTAGATAAGTATATATAGAATTGTAACTTTACTGTTAAAAGGATCTATCATATGGGTTTTTTCCTTTTATTTTCTTGTATTTTTCTCACTTTTTTTAAAGCATTTTCTACGTATTTTTTTCCTTTGACAATTTCTATTATTTCTATTATAATTATCTCTGTGTTTTGTTCCTATTTTCTCTTTTTGTCATTATTTTAAAATCAATAAAAATACATAAATAAAACCTTATAGGGAAGGGAAAAAAGATGGGCATTTTTTAATTTATTTCACAGATTACAATGCAGATGTTCTGTTCCTTCCGTAGGGTGGTCACTTTGACTTGGCCGACAGAATGTTTCACAGTGTGCGGGAAGCATGGTACTCTGCATCCAAGCATAATATGGCAGATGTCAAGGAGCTCATCCCAGAATTCTTCTACCTCCCAGAGTTGTTGCTTAATTCTAACAATTTTGATCTAGGTGAGAGATGCTATTTTCAGTAATAGTCTTTAGGGATTTGGTCAAAAAGGAATATAAAACTGATTTGTGGTATGGCTAGTAAACAAGGATTGTGTCAGCCCTGCCAGGTAGACAAGACTGAAAAATGAATTCCACAGGAAGACCAGAACTATACTTTATGGAGATTGGCTATAATAACAGCATCTTGCAAATCTGGTTGTGCTGTACCTTTCCTCCTCCTCCTTATACTCCAATGAATCAGGGAGGCATTTTTCCTGAGCCACTTCCAAATATTATCTTGCTTCCCAGTACTTAAGAATACTTCAGCCCCCTTTGCCTAGGTAATGGCTCTTGCATATTTCTACAGATTTACCTGGAAGTTTCAAAGTTTGATACATTGTTTAGATAGGAGAGTGCAGAAACTAGATCAGGAACTCTTTGTGGTACATTTCTGACTCATATGCAAGAGAACACCAAGAATTTCATAATACTAGTTGAACAACAGGAGCCATCTGCCTAGGTTTATTTTGTTGCAGTAACAACAGCTTGGGAGGAACCAGAAAGGGATTGAGAGTTTAATCCAGTTCCCATAAAACAAAACCTTAGTCTTTGACTTGGCTCAAAAGCACCATACTCTTTCATTTTTGTTTTTGTTTTTGTACCAAGCTCTAGGTGGTGGATCTTGGCTTTCTGATAAGAAAATAAAACCATATCAAGGTTTGCCCACCAATACTGATTTCAAAAATAAAATGACAATTTTATGTTCCTCTTTTATAGTCAGAATATCCTTCAGATCTTCCAAGGAGGCATGAGAGTATCGCAAATTCTGCTGTAATCAAAATATAAATATGTTTTTGTTTTATAGGTTGCAAACAGAATGGCACCAAACTTGGAGATGTAATACTTCCTCCATGGGCAAAAGGGGATCCCCGTGAATTCATTAGAGTACATCGGGAGGTAATGCAACTTTCTGTTTTAAAAACGAGAGAGAAAGATAAAAACAAGATAGACGGACAAACAGGTTTGCATTTATCCAATTCTTGAGTTGCGTTTGAAAGAAATTGACACATTCCAGTGTGTCTTGGAGAGTACTAGATAATATATGGAATGAATTACTCTTTTTTCTGGAAAAATAATCTTTGGATGTGTTAATTCAGTAGGCAAGTCACCCTGTTTCTTCAACTGTTACTCTACTCTATAGGATTGGGTTGTCTCTATTTAACATACGTATTTTAAATTGCAGGCTCTAGAGTGTGATTTTGTGAGTGCACATCTGCATGAGTGGATTGACTTAATCTTTGGCTATAAACAGCAAGGGCCAGCTGCAGTAGAAGCTGTAAATGTTTTCCACCATCTCTTCTATGAGGGGCAAGTGGACATATACAACATCAATGATCCATTGAAAGAAACAGCTACAATTGGATTCATTAATAATTTTGGGCAGATACCTAAACAGGTAGTACTTTTGAAAGAGTTGTTTTTTACTTGCATTTTTGGAGATCTGTAAGACTTACGATTTATGTTCCAACTTCCCCAACCTGCTGCCTTCTAGATACTGTTATTATTATTACTATTAATTAATAGTAATTAATTTTTATCCCGCCTTTATTATGTTTATAAATAACTCAAGGCCACAAACATACCTAATACTCCTTCCTCCTCCTATTTTCCCCACAACAGCAACCCTGTGAAGTGGGTTGGGCTGAGAGAGAGGGACTGGCCCAAGGTTGGCCCGGCTTTCATCTGTTGGGGCTTTGGTGATTATAGCACTCCCAGCCTCTTTAGCTTCAGGAGATTCTGGAAATTGTAACCCAAATTCTTCAGGGGGGCATGGAGAAGGTTATTATATTGCATAGCTCCAAGGGAGGAAGGAGGAGTTTGAATCTCATTATCTGTGTTTATAATTCTATGATGAAGCATGTATGTTCAGACATTTAGAATCAATTGTTATCATATGATATTGCAAATGAGCCATATCCTTGGTTTCAGTAGGGGAGGGTATACAGCTAGAAAGATCATTGCATGATATCATAACCAGGTTAAAGGCTAATTGAATGGCAGATGGGTAACTCAGAGCAGATTTTCTTTTTTACTTCCTGTTTTCATGACTGGGTGAAGTTTCTGCAAACAAATGAATACTTGAGGCAAAGAACAGTGTAAATAATCACATCTGATTAGGGCTTCCATAAATCTTCAGCATAGGAGCAAGCTTGGAATGCAGTTTGTCTGGAATGTCTTCCATGCAAACTCTGCTGAAATGAATGGGATATAAGAAAGAATCCAGGAAAACCCTTCAGAGAAGTATTTTAGAAGGTTAAATTGTGAAAAGGTTGGTGTGAACTTGTTGTATCTTCATAATCCAAGGTATATATAGTTCTCACCATTCTGTATAACTTGGCATTACATGTATTTATGTTTTCAACAACTTGTCAAATATCCTCTGCTGGACCATTCAGGCATTCTGTAATTGATTAATATGGGTTTGGGCATTCATGTTATTAGAAGTAGTAAATATTGGAAAGCTACTTCTTCAACATGACATGATGAGTCGAAACAATTGAAAACAGATTGAATGTTTCCTGTGACTGAAATCCAATTTCTGCTCACTTAAACATCTATGATGTACTTAAGGGGTCAGAATCAATATTTAAATCTGATAACTAAGTTAGTGTTAGACAGCCAGTTTAATGTAGTGGTTAAGGCATCAGGCTAGAAACCAGGAGACTGTGAGTTCTAGTTCTGCCTTAGGCACAAAGCCAGCTGGGTGACCTTGGGCCAGTCACTCTTTCTCAGCCCTAAGAAGGAGTCAGTGGCAAACCACTTCTGAAAAACCTTGCCAAGAAAACTGCAGGGACTTGTCCAGGCATTCTTCGAGAATTAGAACGATTGAACAGATTTTTTTTAAAAAACTAAGTTAGTGTTGGTTCAGCAACTTTGATTGAATTGAAGCAATTAAAAAATTCAGTGAAACTAGTGAAAATCATTATATAGAGGAATTTCTATCTGACATATATAAAACATGGGTTCTTTTGTTCCCCTGTTGTAGGTAATTGTGGTTATGGACTGATAGTATTTGCCTCCAAGATCAAATTCCATATCTTCCCCCAGGATTCTGTTCCTGACAAGACCCCCCCTTTCTCTTTTCTTTTTCAAATAACATACAACATTCCATCTCTAGGGAGCAAGCTGGGCTTTCATTGGGCTGACTTTCGGCAAGAGGGTGTCTTTTATTTTTCAAAGTTGTCTTCGTACTTCTGCGAATGTCGTGGTGCCCCTGCACATACATTCATTCTGTTTCTTCCTGTTTCAAATACTTTTGACTCCAGTCCTGAAGTTCTCTTTGGATGGGATAAATGTCACTCAGCAGCCGAGCCTTCAGTCACATTTGTAATGCGTTCTTTTGCCCATAGTTGTCTTTGAGGAAGAATCGCTCTCCAGCCCATAAAACCGTCTCTCCCAACCTTATCCTTCCAGATACGTTGAGCCACCACTTCCATTATAGCTGGGAATATAGCCAGTAGTTGCCATGCAGTATTTCTGAAGGGGACCAGATTGAGAAAGGTTGTTTTAATCTCTTTAAGGAGGCCAAACATTCTTTGCCTAACATACCATGTATCTCATGTTCAAGAAGCATAATGCATATAGGAAGACATCCATGACAAGTTCTAAGTACAGGAGTATCTGGAGTGGAAGGGAAAAAAAGTCAATATGATGGCCATGACCTCATGATCGAAGCCCTGCCTCTTTTTTGTCTGTGTCACACGTGTAATGCACTAGAGAAGGTTCAGGCTTTCAGTTGCAAGCGTAATGCTTTAATTTTAAAAAGGAAACAGTTTTTTTGAGTGCTGTCATTTTGTATACATCTAAGATAATGATGATATGAAGAAGGGTGAGCGACAAGAATCTGAACTCTGTTGTGTTTCAAGTCGGAGCCTGCGTTCACAAGTCCAGATGGGCCCCAAGCATTACCTGTGTAATTGTTGACCTCTATCAGAACTTGGTGTTAGTCCTGTTTATTTAATCATCCAAGTAAGCCTAGTGGGACTTGCATCAACTACTACAAGTAACTGCTGTGCTTATTTTAGAAAAAAAATACAGAGGAAAGTTAAAATAATATAAAAAGCCATAGTTTATTTTAAATTTTATTTACTTGTCTACAGTATTTGTAAACTGCCCAAACCAGTAAGACTCTAGATGGTATACAGCAAAGTAAGAATAAACATAAAAGAAATATAACGAACTAATCTGAGATACCGAAAATGAACATCTACAGTGAATTAATTTGAACCAAAGGCACACAGAAATAGGACTATTTTTCCATCTTATGAGATGCGAGAAGGGAGCGGGCTAAACACACATCCAGGGGAAGTATGTTCTGAAGCATTAAAGTTACTCAAGTATGTTATTTGAAATTAGCATGCCAAATAATCCTGCAACTTCTAAAATGCCAGCCACTGAAATACCCTATTTTTGTAGCTTTTTATGATAATCTTGCAACTAAATGCAGTGGCCTGTGAATAAGCATTTCTTTGCCGGGAGAATATACAGGTAATCCTCACTTAACAACCACAGTTGGGATCAGAATTTCAGTCACTAAGTGATGCAGTTGTTAAGCAAGGCATCACATAACCTGACCAATTTTACGACTATTTTTACTATGGTCGTTAAGCGAATTGTGGCAGTTGTTAAGCAAATCAGTGGTTCCCTATTGATTTGGCTTGTCGGAAGCTGGCTGTGAAGGTCACGAATTATGATCACATGACCGCAGGACGCTGCAACCAGTCATAAATGCAAGCTGGTTGCCAAGTGCCCAAATTACGATCACGTGAATGCAGGGGTGGTGCGATGGTCATAACTTCAAGGACGGGTCGTAAATAACTTTAGCCCCATTGTAACTCCAAACCATGATTAAGCGAGGACCCCCTGTATGAGAGAGGCATCTCTTGGGGAATAGGTTTGTAGAGATCAAAATCAACTCCTTAAACAAAGTGAGCCTCACTGAACTTCCTACATTTATTTTATTTTATTTTATTTTTATTTATTTATTATTTTTTATCCCGCCTTTATTATTTTTATAAATAACTCAAGGTGGCGAACATACCTAATACTCCCTCCTCCTCCTATTTTCCCTGCAACAACCACCCTGTGAGTTGGGCTGAGAGAGGGACTGGCCCAAGGACACCTGCCGGCTTTCATGCCTAAAGTGGGACTAGAACTCCCGGTCTCCTGGTTTCTAGCCTGGTGCCTTAACTACTAGACCAGACTGGCTCCCTACATGCTATATGGTTAGCTCCACACTGAACACTTACTGCAACAGCTCATTGAAGTTTCCATATTGTCCTAATGGCTGCCATATGAAGCACGCATGGAGCACATTTAGTGGCTTAATCAAGAAATTATCAGATGACATAAAGACATAGTTAATTCATGTTCTTCCTGTAAGAATCATTTGTGGCTAATGAATCAGCTTATGTCTGGAAACACCCTTCCTTGTCCTGTGAGCCGAATGACTATAAAGCCATCCACTCCAACTCACAGAGACAGCCTAGAAGGGTATTACAGCTACTGGGTGATCTAACAGCTTCCAAACCATTGTGCTGATTCCACCAATCTTTTTAACCAGAGCAAGACCAGTTTCCTTCTCAGAATGGGGCTGGAAGTCTAATTAAAATGGAACTCTTTTTATTCATAATTTGTCCATTTAAATGACGATAAATATCAAGCATGCATAGCCCTGAGCAGCTTACAGATTCATTTGACAAAACAGTTTGTGCTTTTCAGTTTAACCATCCAGAAAGACCTGGCAACAGAAGAAAAACAAGCTGCCGAGAGTCTCTATTTGAGCAGGGCATAAGCCTCAGCAATTAAATAAACAAATCAAGGAAGAAAAACAAACGAACAAGGAAACCTGGGCATCAGTTGTCACAAAAGTAGCCAGGGCCCCAATCTGCCTAAAAATGTTGATAACCCATCCAAGAATTGTTCTCACAGAGTGGTACCATGTGATTTTGGGATCTGCCTGCTTTCTATCCCTTCTGTTACTGCAGGTATAAAACCCCAGTATTTCAAGCAGAGACTCCTGTTGTTCCTCCTCATGGAAGTACTGTGGAATTGATGGTCAGTGTGTGAGCTGGGAAAAGAGAAGTTAAATAGCAGCATGTACTTGCAAAAAGACTTTCGGATGACACTGACATGCTTTGAAAGGCTTCTGCAAACTATGCAATTTTGCTGCAAGTCTGTGTAATCATGGTGTTAAGCTTGCAGTGTTCTCTTTCTTACTGCAGTTATTTAAGAAACCTCACCCACCAAAACGAGTGAAAAGCCGAATTAATGGAGAAATAAGTGGAATTTCTGTCCCACCTGGCATTACAAACGACAAGATTTTTTTCCACCATTTAGACAACCTCAAGCCTTCCCTTGCACCAGTGAAGGGTATATGTGATAATTTTCTTTACTTTTGCTTTATCTTAATAGTATTTGTAATCCACTTTGTCTTATGAAAATGTCTCAATGTAGCATTTGCCCTTGAAAAGGGCCTCTGAACCATCTTTGTAGTTGAAGCTCTTGGACATTTTTGAATGAGCCAAGGTTAAAAGAAAAGCAAATTACAAACAGGCAAACCAATGAGAAAAGTCTCTTAATGTATCTTAGCTTTCTCTTAGAATAACGTACAGTTCCTTATTGTAGGGAACGTGGAGTAATAATGCACAACTGTCCAAGAAAATGGAATGTTGTTCACCATTCATTTAGAGTCTGTAGGCCCTACCCATAGTAGGAGCCGGTCTGGGATATCTGCATCTTGGACATTCAATTCTAGTTTTACCACAGTTAGCAGTGTTCATTGGTAAAACCCACAAATTATAATCTCTCAAAATAATGAAGGCCTTAAATGAATGTGGTTGGCATGCACACAGATTTGTGTGGAAGATCAGCATGAGGCTAACATCCTTAACCCCACCCCATTCCATCAACATCTCTACTATTCTGCATAGGAGTAGTTCTAAAAGAAAGTATGTTAGAAGGCAGAAACTGCATTAGCGATTGTGTTACATTTATCAACAGAGTTCAGCTGAGATACCTGGCCTGCCATCTCAAATTTTCATATTGGCTTACTGATTTCATATGCAGATATATTCCAGATTGGAAGCCAGCCTTGTGCTGTGTCTATGCTACAGATGATTGATTATGCTTTGGGCTATTTTGGTTTGCATTTCTTTTGGTAATGAACATAGTATGCATCATTCAAAGCTTTGTTTTAAGTGTTTCTATTTATTGTTTTTAACCATTGTTGGTTTTAATTGATCCCTGCCCCTCATCCCCATAAACCACTCTTGACCTGACATCTTTTTCACCATTCATATAATAATGAATTGAAACTTGATTCTTCAAACACAGTACCGAGAGAAGAGCAACAGATTTCTGTACCGTACTCAAGGCCTTGGTATATTTGGAAGTTTTCTTTTCCAATTACTGATAGTTTGGTAATATAAAAGAAGTTTATCAGAAATAAATTTTAAGTCCATGAGAACTATTCAGACATTTATATGCCCATAGTGCTCACATATGGTTTTCATCAAATCTCAGGGAAATGTTTTTTATGAAAAGGTAAAAAATGTGAATCCTGCTTACCTCTGTTTGTTTTTCTTTGAACAGAACTCAAGGAGCTTGTAGGGCAGATAGTATGCACAGACAAAGGCATTTTGGCTGTAGAAATGAATAAAGTTCTCCTTCCACCCACCTGGAATAAAACCTTTGCTTGGGGGTATGCAGATCTCAGCTGTAGGTTAGGAACCTATGAATCGGATAAGGTATGTATACTGAATAGAAAAATGAGTTGAATTATTTGGGCCAAATATAATGTCTCAGGAGTGGAGCTTGGTGAAACTATGTAGTTACATAATAAATATGTACAATTGTCCTATTCTGCCTATTAGACAAAAGAGAAACTGGTCTGGTTTTGCATTTCAGCATCTTTAGCAAATAAATAAAGTCACAGTTGTTCACTTTTAAAAGAGCAGAGCTGGCCAGATTGTCAAGAGATGGCACATCCATTGTTTCAATCACCTATAACCCATTTTTGGGAGGGGATTTAAAACATTTCTTGTAATCAGGTTTATAATCAGTCTGAGGTTTGGTAAATTTTTCTGTCCAGTAGTGTTTTTTGTACCATTTTACTCTTTAGGATATCTTAATTTGATCTCACAGCCAGGAAAATTGGGATGTAAATGATGGTTTAAATGAAGAAACAAAAAGCTGGTCCCTAAACTCAGCTTTCAAACTGAGTACCTTAGTTGTATGAGGTTTTAACAATTCATTGCTACCATCCCAGTGCCCTTTTGGAAGAAGAAGAAAGCCAGCTCTTGGACTCCAGAAAATGTATGCTTATGGCTTTCTTTTGCCTTTATGAGAATTAGCCTTGGATCTTTCAAGTGCTCTTTCAGTGTCCTCAACTTATTATTTACACAGTGATATAATGTTTGGACCTGGATGCTGTTCTGAAAGTCAGTGCATGTACAATTCATCCTTCATCATCTTTCAGGCAGTGACTGTTTATGAATGCTTATCGGAGTGGGGACAAGTTCTCTGTGCCATCTGCCCAAACCCTAAACTGGTTATTACTGGAGGGACCAGCACAGTTGTCTGTGTATGGGAGATGGGCACTTCCAAGGAAAAGGCCAAACTGCTCACTCTTAAGCAGGTAAATTAAATTTCTGCGTATAATCTTGGAAAGGCTTCCAGAAAACTTGTAGAAAGTATTATTTATTTATTTTTATTTATTTCTGAATTAGCGCAATTAAGTTTTTGTGTGAAAAGCTATTCAAGGCTGCCACCATTTTGGAAAATGGCCACCAGTTTCCCCATTTTTCTAAATGCAGAAGAATTCCCCCAAGTACCGTATTGACATCTTCCACAATTTCAGGAAAGTTACATAAAATCTATAAAAACTCTATAAAAATCTAGCCTGATTTGACAACTTTGATGAACCAAAATCTTTCACTGAATAGGTCTGAACCAAAAGGGAAGGTTCTGCCCTTCTGTTCTGCCCTGTTGTTGGCATAGACAGATTGATGAAGTTTCTTCCTTTGCAGAAGGAAGAAAATGAGAGTGCTCTGAATTCTGCCTGAGCTGGAAAACATTCCACTTATATTTGCATAAGATACACATTTCTGTTTCAGGTGGTTGCCACATCCAGTTAAATATACTGAGGTCTATCCTGTACTCATCCTGACAAGGTATCCTCTAGATCAGTTGTTCTCATCCTCAGCAACTTTAAGGCATGTGGACTTCAACTCCCAGAATGCTGGCTGGGGAATTCTGGGAATTGAAGTCCACATGCCTTAAATTTGCTGAGGTTGAGAAACACTGCTCTAGATGTCTTGGATTGCATCTCCTCTAAGCCCCAGACAGTCATAAAAAATTATGGGTCCAAAACATCTGGTAGTCCGTAGATTGTGTACTAGGACCTTCACCTAGTGTGAAGACTAGGAAGTTGAAAATATTGTATCTTATATTGGTTTCATTCTTTGACTGTGTTGTTCCTTAGGCACAGTTCACCGAGTTTTTTTGAAGTAACTTTTCTTTGCTCACTTTCCCTATAGTATTGTTTCTTCATACAGCTTTGTGTTCTGTAATCTATTAATTATGTGTTTCCAAGTGTTGTTTTTCACACTTCTGGAAGAATAACTGCTTGCAAGATGTGTGGTTGCAAAGTGTGTCTTGATTTTGTTTTTCATTCTGTTTTGCTTTGCATTTAGGCACTGCTTGGCCACACTGAGACAGTCACATGTTTAACAGCTTCGCTGGCCTATCACATCATTGTGAGTGGGTCATGTGACCGTACCTGCATCATCTGGGATTTGAATAAACTTTCCTTTGTAACACAGCTTCGGGGTCATAGGGCCCCTGTTTCAGCCCTCTGCATTAATGAACTGACGGTATGAGTAAACCCATGCCTAATAAACTGAGTATCTGTATTAGAGATGAGGCTTTGTAATGCATTTTATTCATTGTAACAGATTTGAAACATTATATTACATCATATATATTTCCAGGCAATATATCCTTCTTGGTAATGTTTTTAAAGTTGATACACAGTTATATTAGATCATCATCTGGGGAATCTGTTGTTTTCCATCAGGGGTGACATTGTCTTGGAGGCAATTTGTCAAGATTGCATATTGGCACTGAGTGGACCCAGAATTGTTCCCTCGCTTTTTCCCTTCTAACTCTCTTCTTTCCTCTGAAGATCATCAACATCCCAGGAGGATGGGCAGTGGTTTCTTCTAAAAGAAGAAACCAAGACTGAACAATAAGGCAACTTAGCTGGGAGCCAATAACTCACTCTCCTGCCCATTCAGGGGACAGATTAGCTAAGAGAAGGAGGCCCAGATCATTTCAGCAACTCTTGAGCTGAAGGCAGGAAGAAAATAGTCTTCTGTTGAGATTGAGCCACAGCCTCAGCACAAGCCCCTCAAAGCTACTCTTCCTGAAGTTTTCCTTCTTGCTTTTCCTGATAGAGCATGCTCCTCCTTTGTCCTTCCACTGAGAAATGTCAGGGTGGGCATAATCAGAAAAAGTGGGTTGTGGGGATTGGTTGCAGATAGAGGTGAACGTAGAGGCAGTTTCTAACGACTGTATTAAATGAAAATATCCTGAAATCATCTCAGGACTTTCAGTGTGCTTTGTGATGTTACTGTCCCAAAAAAGTAGAATGCTGGGTGGTTCTAGAAACATACCTTGTATGTGGAGAATGAAACTTTTTTTTAACCCTTCCCCTTCTGAAACTATTGTTTATCATTTTAGCACCCAATAATCCTGTTATTTCAGTGGCTGTGGAAGCTACAACCCACAATAATGGTTGAATACTTGTCCCTGCGTAGGTAGGATCTTGTTGTGATGTCATTCCCAAATGGTGATTGGAACAAAAAGTTGCAAAATGACCTTGTTCAAGGTACCATATAGTTTCTCAATGTTACTGCAGTGAGAGGACCATGACTTCCATGCCAGTGCAGTAAAGGGGACAGATGAAGGGGACTTTGACCTCTGCAATCTCTGGTCTATGTCCTACTGTCTAATGGGGTTGCATAAATTAAAACATTTTTAGTCACCAGATTAATCATGCCCTTGTTCTTCAGAAGCTTTTTTTTTCATCCAAGCTGGTTGTGAATGCCACAGTTGAAGTTAGAAAGAAATCATTCTTTGTTGAAGACTTTTTCTGTCTAAATTGATTTCCTCTTTTTTTTAGGGTGACATTGTATCCTGCGCAGGGACATACATTCACGTCTGGAGCATTAATGGGAACCCCATAGTGAGTGTGAATACTTTCACTGGACGCAGCCAGCAGATCCTCTGTTGCTGCATGTCAGAAATGAATGAGTGGGATACTCAGAATGTTATTGTCACTGGGCATTCGGATGGAGTGGTCCGAGTAAGTACCAGCAGTGAAATAGCAACCTATGCTTAAAGACTTGTTTACAGAGCAGGATTTCTCCCCTCTTCCTTATACCTTCGTACTGTCTGAGCAATTTATCATACATGTATATCCACTTGAAGGCCATCATTATTTTAGCTGGTAGCTGTGTTTGGAAGAAACAGAAAAATAAATTAATTCTTAGTTTTGAGCTACTATTTTAAGTTGTATCATGAAATAACTTTCTAGGATTTCCCATTACATAGTTGCAATTTCTGTAGATTTCCTTAATACTATAATGGCTCTATTCATTACTCCTCTTCTAAACCCTTTTTTATTGGATGTATTTATGAGAATGGAGTTGGTTTTAATTTAAATGTTCAAAATACTAATTCTTACGTATTTTAATGAACTATGATTTGCCCTAGCAGATTAGTAGAAAGAAAGCTAAGCTAATAAAAGTAATATACATTAAAGGATATTATCTCAGTTCCACTATCTGTGTATCTGTCATTCCTAGTTCTGGCGGATGGAATTTCTACAGGTCCCAGAAACTCCAGCCCCTGAACCTGTGGAGATGCTTGACATGCAGGAAGAGTGCCTAGAACCACAAATAGGTGCTTTATTTTACCTTCTAAATTCTCTTTCTTTCTTTTCAGTTGTGAAATACAGTGATTTATGATCAGATTGCAGTTTAAGAAAAATTGATATGTGGGTTTAGAACAAGTGAAACGTTTAGGACAAAGGTGGAATGGAGGATTCAGATGCTTGAAAGCTTTCTCTCATGCATGAAGAGGTTGTTTGTGTCCACTGGATAATGCTCTAAGGTGCTGCAAATCAACCAGGGAGAGAATTAATACAAGTGCCTTTTTCCCCCCTTCCTTCGTGAATCAAATTAAAAGAAACAGCTATCAAGTTCCTGCAAATGGTATGGGGTTGTTAGGCACTCATGGACATGAATTAGTCCATAATTTACTCTTGTTTGATAATAAATATCATTGGTTTTCAACCTGTATTGAAAAAGAACACCACAAAGCCATATGTCACTTTCTCCACTCCCCAGCTACTGGCTATTAGCTTAGGCAATGCACATATTCAGCCATTTCAAGCACTGAAAAGCATTGTCTGTATTTAATGTGGTAAGAGTGAGTCTGTGAGTAGCCACTTAGGTATGTTAGCCAGTCACCATAGTCGTCCTAGCATGTTAACACAGGTCAACATAGATTTTAAAAAATAAAGTGCAAAATAAATGGTATAAAAAAATTGAATCTTCCTTTACTTTATAAAGCAATTATTGTGGGGCTCAAGAAAAAGTGATCCATGAGTAGTGTTACTACTAAAGCATTTATTTTTGCCTTCCAAGTAGAAGGACAGGAAGGTCCCGATGAAGATAGCAGTGATTCTGAAGCAGAGGACCAGGCCCCTGCCCAGGATGCACAGCTGCCCGAGAGCCAGACCCAGCAGAGCAATGCTGGTCATAGGCCTCGGTCATCCTCAGCTCGCGCAGCAGCTGCATGGTCAGTAGACACCAGCTCTGATGACTCAAGGCGTTGGTCTGACCAGCTAAGCTTGGATGAAAAAGATGGCTTCATTTTTGTGAACTATTCTGATGGACAAGCAAAGGGATATTCTCATGGTCCAGCAAACCAACCAAACGCTAGCCAAGGGGAATTACGGCATTACAGCAAACTCAAACCAGGTATCAGACGTCCTTGTAAAATACAAAATTAGATGTGATGTGGATGCTGGCTTAATGTATTTTAGCACGTAGAGGATGGAGATTTTTCTTTCCGAAACAGCACCATGTCTAAAGGTAGGGGAAGTAGGAGGGAGTTACAGTAGAGAATGGTTGGCTTGATTTGGTAGTTGTGTGTCATGTTTTTGTGCAGCTTCCAGAATGTTGCAGCCTTTCTTTCATGAAAATGAAGGAATTTTAAATGGATCCAAACGTGTATGTTGATCCAGGATAGTTGTCAAAGAAAACATAATGCCTCCTACAAGCTAAATGGGAACTGTCAGTCTCACAAACATCTGTTCTGTATTAGAAGAAGAATCACCCAAATTCCCATCTTGGTATCATCGTTATAAAAAACACAGAATGCTCTCCCAGTACCTGGTTAATGTAACCAGTGCCTCACTGAGAAGGGCTTTAACATCCCTTCGCCTGCAGACCATGCCCTCTGCATATCTCCAAGGGAGATTTTGCAAGCACCCTGTCGAACAACGCCTCTGTCCTTGTGGTGTTGGTCAAGTGGAGGACATTATCCGTGATGTCCTCCACTGCCCCATTTACAACGAGATCAGGGCCAAATTATTAATGGCAGATGAACTCAAGGGTCCTAATCTTGAAAAACGGATTCGTCTTCCTGCAGATGTGTTTCCAACTGTCAGCAACCAAGTTGCTACTTTTGCTCTGCTCTCATTTAAAGCTAGGAAGAAATACTTAAGTTCTTAATTGTAGCTTTGACTTTATTTTGTTGTAACCTTTTAATATCTAATGCTTCGTTTATTACTTTGTTTTATAATTTCACTATTTTATTTTATTATCATTTCATTTTATTGTATTGTATTTTATTACATTCTTATTTTATGACCTGTAGTTACAACAATAAAGTTATTTATTTACTTATTAGAAGAAGACATAGGCGTTAGGGAATTTCTCTTCTTTTGTCCATCCATGTTAGGGAATTGGTATCCTTTTCTTCCTCTTAGCCCTGTGGTATGTTCTGAAAAAGGATCGGCTGCTCCATAGCCCACAGATTTGCATACCCCTGCTTCCACTCAAAGTGCTAAATTTTCTTTTTGGAGATGTGGTGTCAGTAGTTTCTGCACCTGCCTGCCTTCCATATATGCTGACCTTACAATCTGTGTCTATTCTTAGGCTACAGATGGGAGAGGCAGCTAGTATTCAGGAGCAAATTAACTATGCACACTGCCTTTGATCGCAAGGACAATGCACATCCTGCAGAAATCACAGCTCTGGCCATCTCCAAGTAAGTGGGTTGCCCTCTTTTAATTGCTTTCACATAGCTCTTTAGAATGCAGCAGAAGGCTCAGTAATGCATTTAGACTTCAGATCACCTGAAACAAAATAGAAAAAGGAAGCCTGTTCCTGTGATCTGGCTGAAAATGGCATTAAACTGATTCATGATAAAGAGGCTACTAGCCAAGATAGTTGAATTAAGCCATCTAGTTCTGAGAACACAGGGATGACCATCACATTGAGTCCTACTTGCAAGCTTACAGGGGTATTTGGTTGGCTTATGTGACCGGTAACAAAAGGAAGCAAGGCCTCAGAAAATTCTGAACAATATGAAATGTTAATAAAATACTAAAAGCCTATTTCATTGAGAAATGTCCTTCAGCAGCTCTAAAAGAACTGTAGAAATAAAACATGCATATATGGTTGGGTCCTGTTAACTATGAGGTTGAAAAGTGATTTGGAATACAACGGAAGGATCACTGGTGAAATGTGCTTACTCTCTTTCCAATTGTCTGTAGGTTGAGTCATGGCAACTGGATTTCTTTCTTTTTGGTTGAAATGTTTTGCTGCTTGTCCAAGCAGCTTCTTCAGTCTGGGCAAAGGTTGGTGAGGGGACCCCATATATATGTCTTCCAGGGTGTCTGCATTGTCCCTACACCTGAATGGCTTGTTAATTGGGCCATGGAAGTGGGGATTGTCTTTGGGATGTCTTACTCCTAAATCCCAGAGACAATGCTGCTCTTTCATTAGTCCCCAGGAAGATTAAGACCACAAGTCCACCAGGAAGGCCACTCTTAATGATCCACTTGGGGATGAGCGAGGAATTTAGGAGTAAGACATCCCAAAGACAGTCCCCATTTCCATGGCCCAATTAACAAGCCATTCAGGTGTAGGGACAATGAAGACACCCTGGAAGACATATATATGGGGTCTCCTTACCAGCCTTTGCCCAGACTGAAGAAGCTGCTTGGACAAGCAGCGAAATGATTCAACCAAAAAGAAAGAAATCCAGTTGCCATGTCTCAACCTACAGACAATTTCACCTGGATGACTGAGAATCTTCATCGACTTTCCAGTTTTTCAAGAACAGAGGCCTGGATTTGATAATCAAATAATACTGTTTAATACAGTGTTTTTCAGTCTTGACAACTTAAAAAGGTGTGGACTTCAACTTCCAGAATTCCCCAGCTAGCATGGCAGGCTAGGGAATTCTGGGAGTTGAAGTCCACACCTCTTAAAATTGCCGAGGTTCAGAAACACTGGTTTAATAGGTTATGATTTGTTATTTTTGTTCATAATATCATTTTTCTTGGACAGTTTAAATGAGCTTACCTGGGGAACTTCCCTAATTTTATCTCCACAAAACAACTGTGTGAGGCAGACTGGATAGGGAGACCATAGCTGGCCCCAGGTCATCCCGTGAGCTCGATGTTTAAGGGGGCTTCAAGCTGGGCTCCCATTTTCAATTTTATACTACACTGGTTCATGTTTGATGATATTGGCATTGAGACTGTTTAAAAGAGTGCTTTTTAAATCCATAATCTTTGGCCTTGCTTTGTTGTTGAAATGTGAGATTCTGTTTATGGTTGATAGACTTAAAACATCTTTATATGAGCTGCTTCTAAACACAGGATAGATTTGAAAAACTAATACATTTAATAGAAAAAATATTAATTTAAGGTCGTCCCAGGGGTGGTTTAATTATAACTGATGACTACTTATATAGCACACCAGCTGTTGGACTGTATTACGACATTTCGTATTACATGATGAGACGTTGCATCCACATTCCTTCCTTCCTTCCTTCCCCTCTTCCGGGGTGTTTTAACAAGATGCTCGGCTACGTGGCCCTTAGTTGTGTTCTTGTGCTAGTGCCTTTTTTAAAAATGGTAATGGAGAGATGTTGCAAGACAGGCCTGGTTTCTTTTGGCCTGCTGGCTTCCTCAGGTACATCCTCCTCTTCAGCTACAGCCTTTGACTGAGGGCTAATACATGCACGTCTCTTCCAGAGATCACAGCAGGATTCTTGTAGGTGACAGCAGAGGCAGAGTGTTCAGCTGGTCCGTGAGCGACCAACCTGGCCGCTCTGCAGCAGACCACTGGGTGAAAGACGAGGGAGGAGACAGTTGCTCCAGCTGCTCGGTCCGGTTTTCTCTCACCGAAAGGCGTCACCATTGCAGGAACTGTGGACAACTCTTCTGTCAGAAGTGAGAACCACCACGGTTAAGTCCTCCGCTTCTCTGTATCCAAATGATTCTTGGCAAGTGTCCAAAAACTTTTAGCAGGGTATCAGCTTCATCTGGTCTAATAAAAAAATTAGGTGATTGTTCTTTCTGCTTTAAAAAAAAAAAAGGGATTCATGGCCCTTTTTACTTCACTTATCCTAGAGAAGCTGGCATAAATGGCTGGCCAGTTGAGTATTCCTTCCTCTTCCACGTTAACGTTCTCCTAGAATGTAGATGGACCAGCTTATGGCTCCCCCTGCCCAAATCCTAACTCCTGTTACTGCTGCCAGTCTCATCCTCCTTCACTGCTCTGTGCCTCCTCCTACCCCAGCTACCCCCTTACAACTGGACAATGTTTGTTTGTTTGTTTAATAAATTTGTCACCGCCCATCTCCTCACACCAAGGGGACTCTGGGCTGTTTACGATGTTAACAGGAGTCGCAAGCTTCTCAGCCTCATCCTACACCTGCTGCCTCCATTCCTCTGGGCCACATCCCCCACACCAACTGCAGCATCACCTGGGCTCTGTCCTCCACCAAGGAATCCTATTGCCCTCCACTTCGTAAAATCTTTTATATATGGCTCCATTCTTTTGGAATGGGGCCCCTGACATACCATGCAAAGGCGGGTGTGTATCCTCCCCGACACAAGTTGTGTAGCTCTGCCTTACAGGGAACAAGACTTTGACATTGAACAAGAGTCTGACGCTGAACAACGACTGGTTGCAGGAAGAGAAACAGACCTTAATCCCTCGTTTCTTTTTCAGGTGCAGCCGTTTTCAGTCTGAAATCAAGCGGTTGAAAATCTCCTCCCCTGTGCGGGTTTGCCAGAACTGTTACTACAATTTGCAGCACGAGCGAGGCCCAGAGGAGGGATCCTGGAATTAACGAAGTCGAGATAAATAATGCAAATCCCAGACTTCACATTGCAGGGCCAGCAAGAACTCAGCTAACGAATGAATTACTGGACTGTGGAGCACATTCAAAGGGATTGCAGCGTTTGCTCCTCCCGTGTGATCTTCATACTAAAACACTGCAAGCAAAAGGGATCATTAATGGTTTTGTGGGTACCTTTGCAGAGACGGAGCTGGAAGTTTTCACCCAATCAGCGAGGATCTGGTGGGAGGGGTGTGGTTGCCCCAACTGCATTAAGGGCCCTCAAGACCCTCCCCTCTTCTCTACTAAGAAGATGCATCATTAACCATCTCTTGTTCCATCTTGATTTTGTAGTTAGTCACTTTATTTGGGTTGCAAGAAGCAGAAGGCTTTTTAGAAGATAGTTGTAAATTTGCCTTCTTTGCAAGCAAACTGTGGATATTGTAAATAGATAAAACGGCCTTTTTATCAAAATACGAACTGAACTGCTGTTACATGGGACTTGAGACCACTATACTTTGCATCTCTTCTTTAGCTCATCTACTTAAACATGATTTTTTTTAAGAAAAAAGAAAAAGCATCAAGAGGCATTATCTGTATTTTTTTCTTTACTATTCCAGCTGCATGATCCTTTCAGTTACTCACATGGTTTAACTTAAGCCAAGCTATTTTGAAGAGGGGGAGGGGGAAACAGTCCTTTTGTCTGGGGCACAAGGACTTCAGATATTTTATTCTTAACTGTAAGATAACCAAAAACACCCCCACTTTTTGTTGCATTTTTAATACAGCTATTTAGAATCTGTCTTCATATTTAATAAGGTCTGTTTTTAATACAGTGTGGACCTTGCTGCTTGCTCATTCTTTCCCGTTGTAAGTAATCAGCTAATCCAGATATGGCAAAGGCAAGTCTTACTTCAGACAGTAGTAAATGGCTTGCATGAAAATCAGATTTAATTCTTTTTGTTTTGTTTTTTGTTTTTCCAAAGAAAACAAATGGACCATTGTTTTTCTCTTAGGTATTTTTTGCAAAATGGACTTGGAAACTTTGTCTATACAAGTGGACAATGCTTAGAGGGGTCCCAAAGAGTTGCAAAATTAAATTCAGACTTGCTCCTTTACTTGGGGCTTGGGCCTGATGTTACACCCAATTTTAGGTCAACTTCACCATTCATTGGTTTGCTTAGAGGACATAAATTCAACTCTTTTATATATTAGCATTTATGATACAGTGAAAAATATACAGCTCAGATCCAATCAAACAACATCTCTGTGCAGTGAGGCTTTGAAATGTGGTGTTTTCTTTTTTTCCATGTACTGTTTTTTATTTTGTTTTTTGTAAACGAATGATGAGATTACTGTTACTGCCTTTTAACTGTGCTAAGGCAGAAGCAGAAAAAAAATTAAAACTCAAAAAGAACATGGCACATCATGAAATGAAATGGAATATAGCACAACAGAAAACATTGTGATTTGTAACACTTCAGTTGGGAGAAAAAAGAATTGACAGCAATCTGAATAGTTTGCACGGAGCAGTTTTGTCTGCCTAAACATCCCTGGTGAGAGATTAATGCAGTGATTAGGTTAAGTCTGGAGTTTGATGATATTTTTAATAGTTATGATGGACTGCAAGGCTTAATTGTGGCTATTGTAAGTGTACTTCAGGTCCCCAAAGAGAGTCCTTCCATATGAGCACACACAGGTTTCTGAAAGTTACTTTGCCACTGGATGTTTCTGTTAAAATCAGCATGGGACTAACAGCTATTTTGCTTGGCTTAATGCTGCCAAGTTTGATATCTGCAAAGTTACTCAGTACTTTTTTTTTTTAGGTAGGATCTCCAAAGTTCTTAGGTTATGCTAGATTAACATAGACCCTGTAAGCACAGGCACTGAGCTGCTTATGTGGTTATTGAACTCAGCCTATCAGCAAAAGTTTCTAAATTGCAACCATGATATCTGTAAAAAGAAAACCGTGTTGAAATTCTCTCAGTCATCTTCACTCCACTGAAAGTTCTCCCCCCCCCCCCAAGGAGGAAAAACTAAACATAATTTAACTTGGAAGATCTTAACCTGAAAGTTGTCTTTTTTATCTTGAGATTTTTTTTTTTTAATTCTTAATGAATTCCTCCAGATAAAATTCTAAGCACTGGATGGCACTAACATCATAGACGCAACTAATGCTGGCTCATTAGAAGATACGTAGCAATGTTTACTGTTTTTTGTTTTGTTTTTATTTTCCTAGTTTTGAGTACATCGACATATTGTACCAGTGTTATTCTACACTTTTTACATTTGGTCTTCTCAGATGGAAGGTGACTTTTCTCCTGTGTGGCAGCATGGTTAAATGTGTATACTTGTATTTAAAATTCAGTGTGCTGAACTCCTTAGCTACTTGACTGGGGATGAAATCTTCCAGATTTCTACCCTTATTTGTATACTCAAAGGGTAACTACAAAGTTGCATCCTGTTGATGAGAGAGGAAAATGTGCGGTTCCTCTGCACCAAGAAACGGTGTGACACCATTCATTCCAATGTTACCTACCTTGAAGCCCCTTCAAGTCCCACTGGAATAAATGGATACCAAGCAATACAATTCTTTGGTGTAGTGAAGCCCTGACAGCCCATCAGCTGCTACTGTAATTCAGATCACTTTTTTCCACAGTCCCATAAATGTTTATCAGAATGTTCTAGCCAAGCGCTTCTCAACCTCAGCATCTTTCAGATGTGTGGACTTCAACTCCCAGAATTCCATAGCTGGGGAATTCTGGGAGTTGAAGTCCACACGTCTTAAAGATGCCGAGGTTGAGAAACCCTGGGCTAGACTCAATAAATCAGTGCTTTTTGTAACTGAACATTGGTTGAGCAGCAGCTGAATAGCCCATTGCACTGTCAAGCAGCGCGCCTCATCCCGCCTCGTTCTTCAGTCCTGATTCTTCCTGAAGGTGTCCATGCGCTCAATCTTTGTTTGTAACGTGTGACTGTAGTGTTCATGCTTAAGAAGGTGAGAGTGGCAGCCCCACCTGTCATCTGCCAGTCCAAGAGCAAAACACTTTTAGAGACATTATTTTGCACTTTCTTATGTATAAAAATTAGTAGGAATTTTTTTTTTTTGCTTTGTATTGTTTCAGACTCCTTTGGTTTTGGTAAATGAACTGTGTATAAAAAATATTTATGCAGTTAAAACTGTTTTTAGAAAATATTTTTAATTTCAGCAAGTTTGGTTACTTGTTGCATGACTTAACACAACTGACTTTTTGTGTCAGTATAATGTATATTTTTTTGTCCTGTTATTAATTTGTAAGCCCTGGGGTAAATGGCCATTTATCTGTACAGCAACAGGAGTAAACCGAACTGGCTAGGACTGGAGGGGTGGACTTTTGTACTATATTGAAGAATCCAATATCTGTTTTTGGTGGTTATGTAAAAGGCCTGAAGAATTACTATCTAGTGTGCAATCTGTGGTATCTGAATGTTTTATTGTATATTTGTCTCCAATGCAAAAAGGTAGAGTAACACAAATACAATACATGATTAAATGCAATAGTTCAGGTACCTTTTTTTTCATTTCAAATAAATACTTGCTATTTACCACCAAGTTTTCTGTTTAGATCTCTTTGAAAAATTGTATAACCAACTTTTGAAATAGCTATTTTAACCAGTGGACAGGGCTCACATACCAAGAATTCTATTTCCAGCCAAGTCAAACTCCTGCCCCACCAAAAAAATCAAAGTAACTCAAATGTTCAGCCAGTGCAAATTAAGCTAATACAAAGTACTGAATTGTTTTGTCCCTGAGTTGTTGCAGTGATAAGAGTACAGGGCTGTTTAATGAAAAGTGAGCTTTCCAGAAACTTGCATTATTCAGTAATAAAAATCACGGTATTTAAGGCTCTGAAGTTTATATCTTGTGCTTTAGTAGCACCAAAAGGAAGCATGATGTCTGAAGAATCCATGTCCTTGAACTTACTTGGAACTTTTTACCATAATTATGATACTCCTCTTAAATAAACTGCAATTGTGCTTGATACATTCCCATTCCAAATCTGCTTTATTTCAAAAAATTATAAGACATAGTGAAATGAAAACAATGAATTGGAATCATGGCATGATTCTAATTAACTAGGAACTTGGGCTGTTGGTTATCTAAAAAATACTCTACACAGTAAACAAGTTGAAGCCTCCTGGTGTGGCTTAATTGCTCTCAGAAAATAATAGGTGTTTTGTGGGTAGGGGCATCTCTTATAAACCCTACAGCTTTTGTAACCATAGGCAACCCAATTAAGAGGCTATGAAATATGTAACTTTTTAGTGATCATTTTCCGGCGCTCTTCCCAAGTTGCTCTAATTTGTAATAGGTTCTCACCTCTCAAGCAATTTCACAATACTGTATGCAAGAGAAAAATTACTTGGTTGTCTGGCTACATCGGTTCTTAGCACAGTTCCACATGTTATCGTAGTACACACAATAAATTTTCATTCTACTTTGAAACAGTGCATGATATTTGTAAACAGCACTGTATTTTTTTCTCTTTAGGGAGTTTTGGATCAAATAGTAAATGTTTTTTCATCAATGGATGAAGAGAATTTAGCTGATTTTTGTAAGTAAACGCTTTTTTTTCCTGCTGTGCATTTCAATCAAAACCATATTGCATTAAGTCGCCTTCCTATTAAGAGGTCTGTTGACAGAGTGAAAAAAAAAATGCTGTAGAAAATCAGGCCTGCATGGTACAGTGGTAGCCTGGATTTGCAGTAGGTTAAAGTGGGATCGGTAGTTTGTGCTTCAGTAAGTTTTAGGAGCCTGTTGTCATAGCATACTGTTTGAATCAGACCATTACATCAAAATAGGTTTATTTGGGCACACATGAGTAAACAGTAATTGTTTTTGTTAACCAGGTTTATATTGGCTATTAAATACCAAAACAAGGTTCAAAATATATCTTTTCCATTAGGCTCACTGAGTAACCTGGCATCAGTTACCTTCTTGAGGAATTAAAGCAGAAGTTATCAACTGCAGTCTGTAAATACTTTTCACACACACAAAATGATGTTGCTTTTTTCATCAGAGCTTTATTATCTCCAGCTCAGTTCTACAAAAGAGTCAAAACACATCTCAATGTCGAACATTTACACTATGCACAATTTTGCTGAACAAGCAGTATTTTACTGAAAAGTGCAATTAAAGGCAGATATAAGGGAAGAGTTTCCTTTGGGTCACACTGTTAGAATAGAGATTGCTGAAAAAGTTTCTTGCATGTAATGTAAAGAAAAACCTGAAGGTGAACTGTATTCTTAAAAAAAAAAAAATTCCAGTACACTAATTCAGCCGGCACAAGTCAGACATTTACTTTTCCAGGTGTTTTCACTAAACTTATACAGCAAAACTCATCCTTTGTGAAAGGCTTCTTATTGGTACTGCTTCTTATATATGTGTGAATACATATATAAACAACTTTTGTAATGTTTTTTTGCAGCAGTTTATTGTAGTATTTTACACTGTCACCGAAAAGAGTCTTACTTCAAAGTTACCCTGAACATAAAAAGATGCTGGAGCACAACTAATATTACCAAGAAGGCTTTTTCACTTTAAGGAATAGCAGCATTATACAGTGGTGTCCCTTCACAGTGCAAACAAAGCTGGCAGGTTTAATTCTTCTGCATTCAGTTGCTTAAATACAAACTCATTTAAATAAATCTGTAAAAATCACACAAACATAACTCAAAAGTTACAATTTTATATTAAAACTAAACTTTACATGTTTTTATGATTCACCATCAAGATGGAAAAGGCATGTTTTCTAAAGAAAACTCTTTAAACCTTGCTTTTTACAGGCATACTAATGACTGGTTTACTTCAGTGCAAGTATCCCTATTGATCTTCAATCTGAGGCCAGCATCTCTGTTAGGTATGGTCTCTGCCCTGTTTTTCTCATTAAACAGCCGAGTCCACTGGGCACGATCCTACTTGTTTCGTGTGAAAGCTGACAATAGCACATTAGAAATCTAAAGGGTTCTAATGTGTTTCATCTACACAGGAGTCCCACTTAAAATACTTTCTTCACCCCACCTCTCTGAACATAGAGGAGGATATGGAATGGCAGCCACAGGACTAATTCTGTACAGTGTTCCCTGCCAAACGAGTATTTTATGCAACCGGAAGAAACGGAACCTACCCAGAAGTTTCAGATGTGGGAAGCTCTTGCCTCACCCCAAATGCCTAAGTACTTTCAGCAGAGCTTACGGTCTACCTCTTGCACTGCCTGAACAAGAGAGTAGTATGAGCACAAGGATGGCTCTTCTACAAAACTATCATCTGAAGATGTCCAGATGCCTGACTTTACAATCATCACAACTGGAAGAAAAGAGGGTGGATGCTAAGTGGGCTGGACAATGGACATATTCAGAGAACCCCAGTTCCATGCAGATTTCTCAGTATCACAAATGTGTTTTTCAATGCTCAAGCAGAGAACCTGAGCCCAGCCCCAGGGCTCTGTATGTTTGCCAAAACAATCATGGCTACTCCAAGTACTGAGAAAAAATCAGTAGTTCCCGTATTATAACCAGCTTTTGCTAATCATGGAGCAATACAGAAAGGACAAACGCTACTGCTGCTTCCATATTACCAAGGAAATGTTACAAGGAATCCTCACTGTTTAAATATTAGCAATATTCCCCATTTACAGCAGTTTCAACTGATCAAATCAGTCTGAATCAAGTGAATGTCAGCCTTGTACACAGTAATCCTACTATTGTGGTTGAAAATATATGCTTGAAATCACATACAGGCTTCATTATTTTGGAAGACAAAGATTGATAATGCTTTAAAATTATAAGCCAAGCAGGACAAAAACCAGGTTAAACTGGTTGCCTTAAAATCCTACAAAAATAAGTAGTCTTGGATGCTCGCTGCAAAGAAAATATTCAAATTAAATTTGTAGGGAACAATCCTCTAGAAGTCATCTTGCACAACCCAGTTAAATGAACTGTGCCTTTGTGCTGCTCCCTTCATTTGCACAGCAAAAGAAGTCTGTAAAGACTGCAGCTGTAATGCCTTAAATCCTATTTAGTCAGTCACATTCATACCATATTTTTGGCTTTCGTGTGCTTTCCACTTATTATTTGAATTTAAAATAAGGTTTTTGGATTATGACATGATAAAAGAAATCATGCAGAAGAACGGAAGAAACTAAAGAACTCATTAAAATGTGACAGTTTATACAAACCTCAAGAAAAGTTTGGATAAAATTGAGCACATCTCACTGTTGCTCTTCCACCAGAGCCAGGTGACTTGCACTTGAAGACTTAAATGTCAATGGCCAGGACCTTCAAGATTAAGACGATGGAAACACCAATCATCCCACAGAAGTAGAAAACCACACTGGAGCCAGCATCTGTTACTCCTGAAAATATTCTAACTGCTGAGAGAGCACTTCTATTGCACTTACCATAAAAGAGACAGAGCAATTAAATCTAACATGTCGAGGCACAGATGAGCACGTTTCTTGGAGCCCAAAAACCCTGAATGGAACTTGCTTGGGGAAAAGCAGTCCACCACTCCTGTAACTGCACTCTAAATGGATCCCTGTGATTCTTTCAAGGAGTATCCAACCACCGTTCCACTCCCGCAAAAGAGATACCGTAAGAGCCTGCACAGTTCCACTTGACCCATCTTTCCTAATACATACCCAGGGTTGTTGTTGTTATTCATTACAAATACAATCAACCTGAGGAACCCAAAACGGATACAAATTTTCCCATTTCCCTGCTTTTTGGGGGTGGGGGCAGGGGGAAGCAATATAGCAAAACAGCTTTTATTGCCATTTGGTTATTACTTAGTCATATTATTAACTAAAACTGAGATACCAACACAGTACTTGGGAATGCCATTCGCTGAGCTGGTGGCATTAATATTAAATATCATTGCACTAACGGAGGGGTCTTTCTATAAACTGCACACCCCAATTGTTTCTTTAATTTTTATTTTCTAGGAGTATGTGCATCATTGCTCAGAACAGAATAGTTAAGACCAAAGCAAGAAGTCTCATTCCATTAACCCAAGAATATAAATTATTGCAAAAACATGCAGTTGTTAAAAAGAAAACCTTGCACGGCATCCTGGGTGTTCACAGTATCCTCCGTAAGCAGCCGCATCTTTGGACACACGGTCTGGCCTCATTCCAACACACCTGCTCCCAGAAGCAGAACTGCATTCCCAGCTGCGCTTCACTTTGTAGTCTCCTCCTATCCCCTCAGTGATGGTTGAAGAAAGCCTTTCTCAATGAGGTGGGATTTCAAAGTTTTATAAATGTTTAATTGCTCCTCTGGCTGGAGTACCAACAGCTGTTTCAGTAGTTTGCTGGGATTAGGGCCTCTGGTAATTACATTTAAGAAGACAAAATTTCAAACTGCAGTATCACTTTTCTGTTCGTTTAATTCAATTTGTGTACTACTCAATTCCCAATAACTCCGGGCAGTTGACAAAAAAACATAAAAACAATACAGCAATAAAAGAAGAAACCCAAAAACCAGAGATGGCAAAACCAGGCACCAACAAAACACACCCACTCCTCAGAAGGATCCACCCCCTTCCTTGCCAAAGGCCTGGTGAAACGCCAGGTCTTCCAAGCCCTCCAAACTGCCAGTAGGATCTTGGGGGGGGGGGGGGCTCACTCCAGAGGGCAGGTGCTGCAACAGAGAAGCTGTGCTTCTGGAATCCGACAGACAGCACTGTTTAACTGAAGGAACTCAGAGCGCAGCAACCCATTGGATCAAAGCGGCCAGGCAGATACTAGAAGAGATAGGCAATCCCTCAAGTAGTTGGCCCTATGCCAGGTAGAGCCTTATAAGTAACAACCAGAACCTTGAATTGCACCCAGAAGCAAACTGGCAAGCAGTGGAGCCTGGGGAGCAGTGGTATTAAATGCCCTCTGCTTGCACAGCTGCATTCTGGACCAGCTGAAGCTTCCAGGTAGTCTTCGAGAGCAGCCCCATATAGACTGCATTGCAATAGTCAAGACGTGAGGTGGCTGGGGCTTTTCATTCAATACTTTTCATTTTAATGTCTTTCCAAAACACCGTGTGCACTGGAAGCAAAATAACCACGAAAACGCTTTTACGAGGGACAGAAGCAAACCAGCTGAGTAACAATACTTTCAACTGATCATCATTGCTGAAGATGGGATTTCCAATGTACTGTCTCTAAGCACTTCATAACCTACTGGCCACAGGGGGCAGTGGGGGAACAATAAGTTAAGAATCTCCTTCTCCATTCCATCTGTAACTCTATGTGATTGCTAATCTCAGGGTTCCTGCCTGCCTGCCTGCCTTTGTTCTCTAGGCATGCACCCATGGGAGCTCCCTCCTCTTGAATATCTTGGTAAGAGAGAACTAGCTAAGCATTTGGCTTTTCTGCTTACTGCATGGACTTCCTGTAAATAAGCCTTTCTATTTAGATTACAAAACTAGCTTCTGCAATCCTTGCTTAGGTTGGACCCTGCTCTCCAGGAACACAAAGTGCTTCCTCCAACAATAGCAAGCCTACTTTCCTATTATTAGTAGCTGCCAGGCAATTCCCTATTAGATAATAGAGAATTTGCCACATAAAGCATAAACAGCTGACTTCTCTTGCATGACTGACCAAGCACTAACACAGATTCTGCATGAGGGGATGTAAGCAATGCTGCCTGCTCTGCCATCAGAGCTCTGAAGTTCTCATTTCTGCTCAGATGAATCCCTAGCTCATCTCTGCCTTGCTTTCCTGTTTCAAACACCATTGGAATAATGATTTCAGATGACAAGGAAGACAATAAGCGGAACCCAGGACTTTTGCTAAATATTTTACATATTGTTCAAGACAGGTGACAGTGATTCCAATTCTGTACCCTGGTAACTCTTCTTATTCCTTGCCATGGAGGTAATGCAAAGTTCTATGAAATGAAGAAATTGCTTGCACTGCTACCCATATCTATTCCTTCTATTTTTAGCCTGTTGCTGAACTCAAAAACAATGCATCCTCTCTTTTGTGGGTGTGCCTTTCTTAGATAGCATTTCATAGGCAAAGGCTACTGGGTCTTCCCTGTTTATAAGTCTGACACAGCATCTTTTGCAGAAAGAATTATTTTTCTTTAGCAAATCTTGTGATTTTATACAATTGCAAATCTAGACTTAAAATTAAACAGCCTCAAAGCCAGGTATATTCTATTCCTCTAAGGAGACTGATTTTTGTGATACATTTTTATTTTAGCCCAATTGTTCAGGGTAACTATATTAAGAGCAGAGAGTGAGAACATTTTGAGGGGATGAGAACAACTGGCAGGGCCGATTCTTTTTTCTGTTTGAATGGTTTTATTTATTTACTTATAAAACTTATTGTCTTCAGTCCTGAGGGACTGTAGCTAGTATACAAGTCTAAAACATATAAACAACAAAATTAATATATGATATAAAACAGAACAATAAAAAGTGTTATCCACACAATCAGTTCCCAAAGGCCTAGGGAACCCCCACAGAATACGTACCATTGCATCCTCTCTCACTACACCCCACAATATGAAGGGATCTCTGGTTATCCAGATTGGGCAGGCAGAAGCTGGCTGGGTAGGGCAGTCTCTAAGACACCCAGGTCCCAAGCTAGATAGGATGTTATAAATAGCAAACAGCTATTTATGATGATTATGATGATTAAGATGAGAGCCAGTTTGGCCTAATAGTTAAGTCACCAGGCTAGAAACCAGGAGACTGAGAGTTCTAGTCCCGCCTTAGGCATGAAAGCCGGCTGGGTGACTTTTGGGCCAGTCCCTCTCTCTCAGCCCAACCCACCTCACAGGGTTGTTGTTGTGGGGAAAACAGGAGGATGAAGGAGTATTAGGTATGTTCCCCACCTTGAGTTTTTTATAAAAATAATAAAGGTGGGATAATTTAAAACAAACAAACAAACAGCACCCTGAACTGCACTCAGAAACACTGGGAACCAGTGCAGCTCCCACAGCAGTGGGGCAACGTGGCAGTATTAGGATTCCAGTAAGCAATCAGGGTGCTGACTTTGAGGATGGGAATGGGAATTGTGGGTCTCTGGAAGGAAACCACTTCTATTCCCAATCATGCTGCCAGTTTTTGGTGGCAAAATGGCTGAAATTCACCTACCTAATTTTAGGTTGTTTTTCAGGGTTTCTGGAGTTGGAGTTATAGATGAGAAAAAGTTTGCTTCTCAGAGGCCTCCCACCAAAACCTGGCCATTTGACTTGAGGTTCAGCACCCCATTCTAGGGACTTGGCTGTAGAAATGGGTTGCTGGGGAACCGTATGCAGTCTTCTTGTTGCAGTTTGCCCCATCCATTTTGGAGTCCAAGGGCGATGGTTAATTGGCTTATTCATTCAAGCGCCAATTTGGCACAGCTCCACCATTTGAGACAAGGCTGATATAAAAGCATCTGGGGGTATCTTTTCCAATTAACTCCAAAATGACACCTTACAGAAACATACCTTATGAAACTGGTAATATAGACATGTACAAAAGTAGCCATCAGGTATTGACAATCAAAACGATCCATTATTCCACCATGGCCAGGAATAGTATCAGCAAAATCCTTAGAGAGAAAAGGATATCCCTATATTAAGCATTTCATGGCACATGAAATATGGCACAGTATCTACAGTTAGGACTTTACTAGGATTGTCAACTGATTGAATGTTATCACAGCGAAACTCTGATTTAGCAGATCTCAGCGTAATGGACAATGCACGGAATTCCAATGGATATAATTTGCAAAATGTGTGTGATGATGTCATTTTGCAAATTACACAATTCTGTATCAATTTGACCATTTGCATGATGATGATATTATGCAAATCACATTATTTTGAATTGATTCACGTTATTTGCATAATGATATTATGCAAATTACATTGTTTTGTATCAATTTATGCCATTTGCATAATGATGCCATCACACAGATGGCATAAATTGATACAAGTGACTTCATTTGCATAATGATCTCATTACCCAGTGACATAAATTGCTATGTTTGCATGCTTTTGTACTGAACAGACATTTGTGAATAACAGACGTCCCTTCCCCCCAGTTAGTCTATTACATTATGCAGGTTCCCTGTAGCTGTCTTTTAACCCATTGAGTTAAAAGTTGATTATCACTGTAGTAGTCAATTAATATTAATTGAAAAGCATGTTCTTTAGTAACTGGGAAACAATTCTTTTTTCAAATGTGTACTTATAAAAAGCCACACTAGGTTATGTACTCACCTTGATTTTGAAAGCTCTTTTGAACCCACTAGCAAAAAAACCTCCAAATGGCCCAATTAAAGATGCAAATGTTGACAAAGCAATGCTGTGCATCTGGAATGGGTACATATTCACACTTGCCTGCAATAAGTCATAATAAATAGCTTTTATTAGCATTTATTTGACATTAATATAACACAGAGAAAATTATAGCCATAAATTTAACACATTAAAGGATTAAAAGCTTTGAAGCAACTTAATTGAGCAAACAGGAAATAACCCTGGCATCAATAGGAAAAGTTGGAGGAAAAGGTGGAGATATATCATCGGTTCCTTGCCAGATACAGGAATTTACCCCTTTTCCTGTTATGAAGAGGGTAAAAATGAGTCCTCTTTTAGCTTAGGCCAGAAGCAGTGAGAAGATTTCACCCAAACCGCATTGCTGAACTGCTAGTTTTCCCCCATCAGCATCACCAAATTCAAATGAACAGGTAAGAAGGAACTTTCATGGAAGCTAGCAAAGTAACTGAGGCTCTATCCAGCAGAAGAGAGATGTATACAATCAGGGTCTCAAACATTATACTAAACTGAACCAGAATCATAGTCTTGTTCTTTAAATGAAAGCCACATAATTGGGCATTCCAGCTGCAAGAAAGTTCTCAGAGGTAGTGGTGAATTCCTTCTTAGACCCAGAGGACAATCAACTGGATAGGTCTGTTTCATATCTTCCCACCAAAGTCCTTTAATGTGCAAAATGGAGCTTTCTTTCTGCCTATTCTGCTATGGTGGGTCAAATGAGGTCCCAACCTTCTACAAATGGTAGAGGAGTGTCATAAAAGAAAAACTTAACAGTAATTGTCTTTGTCATATATTCTTGTACCTGTGGGAAATGGGGTGAAATGCTTGTTCCTAGCATTGTTATTTTGTTTGCTCTAAGTGCTAACAGGAAGAAGAGCTGAGCATTTTAAATACTTTAGCCCTTTCTGTACCCAAATTTCTGAATGATTAAGATCCAGCTTTTCTTTAAGGATTTAGTTTTACTTACCTTTCCCAGAATAACTTGAAGCAATGGTGGTAAGGAGTACCTCTTCAGTTGGAAAAGTTCCGATGGTTCACATTCTGTGACAAACCTGTTAGTTTCACTATTGTATTCAACAGGACATACAAAATACTGGTATTGTGCCAGAAGGTAAGCAACCTGAAAAGACAACGGGCATCCGTAAGATGTTTCTGACTAAGGGCTTTTCATGGGGGTTGGGGTATAATTACGAGTTTCTCCAGTCGTCCTCCAAGCCTTTATGTCCTCTGAAATTAGGTAAATGGTGACTGGAAAGAAGGCTTGGGAGGGAGAGAAATAGCTTGGCTGGCTAGCTAAACTTGTTACCCTTGATATCTTTTACTTATTACCAACCCCCCCACCAAAAAATGCCCATGCATTTGCAACATTGAGTGCTAGTGTGTAGTCAAAGGACAGGCCTTATCTATTTCGAAGTCAGAACACAATTCTTAACGGTAACTGTCTTTTTAGGATGTGCATCAGGTAGAATGTCCAGAAATCATGCAACCAAGGGAAATCACCTACTTCCTCACACTGTCCTTTGAGCCAATTAGGACAAAATAAATTTTATTCCATGAACCACTCCAGGAACAGCAAGAAGACCTGATTTATTCAGTTTATTACTCAAAACCAGCTGTTCTATTGTATCTCTATTTATGCAGAACTCCATTTGGTAATATCAAAAGCAATATTAAAGATCTGTCAAGATGAGGACATAATATCATCCAACTATAAATTATATTGAATTATATTACTATTGAATAACATTATTGTTGCAAAGCAGTATATACTGTAAGTAATGATCCCAACCATGTATTTAAGATCAGTTTTTGCTTTCTGATTTGATGCCTATCAGTAAAAGTAATTAGGGTGGCTGACAAAAAGATAAAGCTCACTCAACGCTGGCTATAAAACTGCTTCGAACGACATGAGGTTCTTAATATTTTTAAGATTACTTGAAGGCCTTTACTATGTTCCAGCCTGCTTTTCTTTGAAGTGTCCCTGTAGTGCTGGGTTTTGAGTCTCTTAGAAGTTTTACTAATCTTGATGAAACTTCTAATAGTTACATTATATAGCAGTTTATCATAACGTAGTTTATTTATATTCTCAGTAGTGATGTGACAGCTCTGCCCTAAAAACAGTCTATAAATAATTCAAATAAATGAGTGTACATATTGTTCCACTGAATTTGGGTTACTTCTCTTAGTTTCAGGAGTGGTTTTTATTATGGTTATTACAGATGGTGTACTTACACAGTATGCTAATAACCAACCATTGTACTTAGGTAAAGGTAAAGGTTTCCCTTGACATTAAGTCCAGTCGTGTCCGACTCTAGGGGGCGGTGCTCATCTCCGTTTCAAAGCCGAAGAGCCGGCGTTTGTCCGTAGACACTTCCGTGGTCGTGTGGCCGGCATGACTAAACGGAACGCCGTTAGCTGCCCACCGAAGCGGTACCTATTGATCTACTCACATTTGCATGTTTTCGAACTGCTAGGTTGGCAGGAGCTGGGACTAACAACGGGAGCTCACCCCGTCACACGGATTCGAACTGCCAACCTTCTGATCGGCAAGCTCAGCAGCTCAGCAGTGTTAATCTGCCAGGCATATACCTCAATAAGAGAGTACGGCATTAAGTTTTAACTTATTGCTTAATGCTTAAAGGCTAGAGATTAGCAGCAATTCTAGTCCATGCTAGTTGCAACTCCAGCACACAACCTTAATGAGAGAAGAGACCACATCCACTTACAATAAATCCAAACACAACTGTGGTAAAGAAGCCACCAATGAAGCCTTCCCAGGTCTTTTTGGGAGAGAGCTAATCAAAGAGAGAAATTAAGACATTAAAAGCATCAAGTGACACAAGACCCTTTTCCTGTCCTTGCAAACATACTATTCTAGAAAATGTTGACTTATTTACTTTTTTCTAAGTTCCTTCCAAGCAACAGGAAAACTCAGGTACAATTATACTAAAAAGGTCACTTATTCAGTGAAAGCTGCAACTATTTTTCAGCAGCATGTAATAGCTATAAAACAAATTAGAATGCTCAGTTTTTACACTGAGTGACCTTTTCAGTATAATTGTATCTGTTTTTCTGTAGCTTGGAATATCCACATATCTACGTGTTAAAAAACCTTTAATAAGTAAAACAGATTATGAGAGGGTTACATTAGATGTCATACGTGGTGCAACCAACACACAGGCTCTCTGCTGTCAGGGGAATCCCCAGGCCTGATATAAAAACCACATTTTGAGGGCTTTCCAAAAGGCCATAAGGGCTGAGCCTAACCTCACCTCAGGGGGGATGATGTTCCAGAGGGCAGGTGCCACAGCAGACAAGGCTCACCTCCTGGGTCCCGTCAGATGGAACCTCTTAGCAGACAGGACCCACAGCATGCCTCTCCTGCTGGACCTGATGGGATGGGTTGAAGTAATCGGGGAAAGGCAGTCCCTCAGATAACCTGGCCCCATGCCATGTAGGACTTTAAAGGTAAAAACCAGCACCTTGAATTGCACCCAGAAGCAAACCAGCAACCAATGCAGCTCACAGAGCAGAGGTGTAACACGTGTCCTTCTAGGAACACCCATACTGCCTGTGCCATTGCATTTTGCACCAGCTGAAGCTTCTGGATACTTTTCAAGAGCAGCCCCATGTAGAGTGTGTTACAATAGTCCAGTCAGGAGATAAGCAGGGCGTAATTATGAGTAGGGCCTCACAATCCAGGAACAGGCACAACTGGTTCATAACACAAAGTTGAGCAAAGGCCCTCCTGGCCATGACTGCCACCTGCTCAAGCAGGAGTCATGAGTCCAGGAGGACCCCCAGATCGTGCACCGAGTCTGTTTGGGGCACTGCAACCCCATCCAGTACCAGTGATGGTAAAGTCCCAGAACTGGAAGGTCCTAAAACTCAAAGCCACTCAGCCTTGCCAGGGCTCAGTTGAAGCCTGTTGTTCCCCATCCAGACCCCCACAGCTTCCAGGCACTGGGACAGGACATCAACAGCATCACTTAGTTCACCAGGGGCAGAGAGGTACAACTGAGTATCATCAGCATACTCATGATACATCACCCCATGGTGACAGATGATCTCCCCCAGAAGTTTCACGTAGATGTTAAACAGGAGTGGAGAGAACACCGAGCCCTGTGGCACCCCACAGAGTAGGGACAGAGGGCGGGATCTCTCATTCCCAATCAACACCGACTGGTATCGGCCCCATGTCTCTACAGGAGATTCCATACATGTATCAAGGAACAAGGACTGAAGTTGCAGGAAAAAAGCAGAAAGAGACTGAAACAGTTAAGGAACTGTAAGAGGTTCTGTATAAAAATGTACTGTATATTAGATTGTTAATCTAAGACTATGGCATGTTAGAAATACAAGCACAAATTATATATTTTATTTGCACTGTAAAAATAAAAACATTTTCATTGTCAGAAAAACACTGTTTATGTCTCTTTCCAATCCTCTGACAGATTTCTAAAAAAAGCTTAACAAGAGACATTTCTCAAATCACAAACTATTTCTCAAAACCAGAGATGGTTCTTACACGGACTTATTGTATTGGAGTATTGGAGGTATTTAATAATTCTCTCTGAATTGCCTTGTGACCAATGTGCATATTTCAAAATATATATTTTTATTAATTTACCTTAATTAATGGAGTTCTGCCAAAGAAGAATCCAAATATATAAGCAGCAATATCATTGCAAATGACACTTGAGATTGGAACAAGAAACCTGAACAGCAAGGAGGAAAAAAAAAAGTTAAACAATTTAAACTCCAAAAACAGACATTATGATTACCATAATGTCTTAGTCTGTAATTTAAATCTCAGCAACACTGGTGTCCATTAAGTTACCAAGAACTGAGCTCAACTCAAGGGAGTCTTTGTCACTGCCTTTTTGCCAAAGGGGATCTCGTTCTCATTTTACTTTATGAGCAGCTGAACAAGAAAATGAGGTAGGAATCAAAATGTTGCTTTGGTTCATGTAAGGAATAATGGTAGCCCAAACCAGTGAAACTACTGGTCTTCAAACAGCCATTTGAATTAGGGAGAATGATTCTGTAAAATACATGGTTGCTAAGATGTATTCATTCATGACTCTTCAACAAACCAATATTGTACTTCAAACATCATTGTTTTGAAAGCAAGCTCTGCTACTATATTGGTGGGATTTGTGAGGGCTTCTTTGGAAAAAGATGCAGAGCACCAGACTACAAGAGTGTAGTATTATCTTCCCTGTGTTTCCAGGCAGGCTTTATTATACAAAACTGGCTCATAAACTTTATTATACTTATTTACTTCTTAACTTGCCATTTAACTGTCAGCACTAAACCTTTACTATTTATCTATGCGTCCATTCCTATATATATTATATACCTAAATCCTAAAGAATCCCATTCACAGTTCTCTCCTCTGTCTTAAAAGTATGCTTGCCTGAGCTGTAGGTATATCTTTAGACACCATTTAGCTACACTGGAGTTAGCTGGCTTCTGTTGCTACCTGGCATTCTGCTACTATCAGCTCAACATTGTCGTTTGCTTTTCTAAACTGCTGCCAATGCGTACACTTTACACCAGTGTTTCTCAACCATGGCAACTTTAAGATGTGTGGACTTCAATGAGTTGAAGTCCACACGTCTTAAAGTTGCCATGGTTGAGAAACACTGCTTTATACTATACCTCAGTTGGCAGTGTGGGGGAAGGAAAGTGTGTTACTAGCTGCTGGCTGGCTATAGGCTGATGTCCTAACAGTCAGGAATCACGCTGAGACGAGGAGTAGGTCTCTAGTGTTTATTACTGCTACATTAGACCGAAAATCCTAACAAACTGAAGAAGCGTGGGAAAACCCAGACAGATAAACCCCAAAAGTCAAGGCGGGTCTGATCTGTGTCTCTTTGAATGGCTGCTCAACTCCTCAGTACTACGCATGCGTTTTCCCCCCTGGATAGAGGCCCCCTCCTGCTCGCCATCAGTACTCATGACAGCTGTCAGTGTCTCAGCGGACTCTACTTTTCCTTTCAGGCATTCCGCTGCTGTTGGAATTCAAGCCCAATCTTGTTTCGAAGCCAGCTGATACACTTATCCCGGCACCTGGTCCCCTCTCTCGCCTGCACCTTCTTCTACTCTTGCTCTCCCACAAGACAAGAATCTCCTTCTAAAGCAGACACCCACACACCAATGCTCAGCTGCCAAAGGTGTCTTCTCTTATAGGTGGAGCCCCTGCTCCTCGTGCTGCCTTAAAGCCCCGGGGGAAAGAACCACAAAGGAAAGGAAGGGCTTGTGCTGAGGCAGCCAGGCTATGCTTTTACAGGACTTCCACAAAAGCTTATTTAGGATCAAGATGGCAGTAACTTTTTTCCCCCTAAGTTGGGCTCAGTTTCCTCTCAAAATAGTTGAAAGTTTGATTACCATGCCTTTCAAGACCAATTCTTGTCAATCAGAGGATGAAGGATTTAACTACGAACCTTTATAGCAATATTTTCTTGCTGACACATAAGGAAGGCCTCACTTAAAAACCATGAAAAATCACTGAAAAATGATAACGATAATCACCCTTTAGAAACAGAATATATATATGAATAAATTGTATGCTCAGATTTGCAAGAATTATTGTTCCCTTACCAGATCATGCCTTCAAACAGATTTTGGATGACAAGATGAGATTGAGTTACAGTGATCAGCAAAGTGACATGAGTCCATGCGAACTGGTAATAGTGTAATAACACAACAGTTAGTTACAAAAGCAAACAACCTTACAAGACAAGACAGTTATGAGAACAGACTTATATTACAAGATTTATATTTTCCACTGGGTAATTAAAAGATGTAAAAATTAACTTAATGTGAATGGCATATAAAGAAAATCATAATGACCAGTCTGTGTGTAGATGGATAAACAATTTTGAATTGGAACATCAAAATGTTAATGATACAATTATGTTGAAATCATGCTATGTAATTGTGAAAAATCATCAAAATCGTAAGTAGGTTCTACAAATTATTGACTAACTCTTAAAATGTGATCTTCACAGATACTAAATAAAAAGTTCTTTCTTATCAATAAATTCAGTGTGCTGCCCCTAGTAATGCTTGTATAATGAAATAACAATTTCAATATAACTAATACTTGATCGACAAACAAACATAAAAGGTTTAGACTAGTTTCCACTTGCATTCTGCCACTACTTAATTACATGTGATGATCCAGTAAGAATACTAAAAAAGTATGTGTTCTCCAATCTAAGCAGATAACCTTCAATTTCTATTTTTAGGGAATTTTCAAAGTCCTAGATTAACGTCTAATGGCCATCAATTAAGTCATACTAGCTCTAAACAGCTTTGGACTGGACATTGCAATATTAAACGACCATTTAAGATTTACTTGAGTCTTTACTGCCTGAGACAGTTGCAAATAAATCTTCAATTGCCCTACAAAGCAGTGCTATGAGGAGATATTCCAGGAGCACTCTTGAATTAATATACAACAACAGAATGATGCAAAAAGCCTGGCAACTTCATATTTAAATTTTCAGTCTGAACATATTTAGAATAATGTCAGTCTTGCTGACTGAAGTCCATAGAAAATAGGAATCTTTCTCTGAACTGAAAACACTATAATAATCTTAGAATTATTGCATAATCAATGTTAAAACAATCTTCCTATTTTAAGAATCTGTGATTATTCACTACTAAAGGTACCCCAACCACATTCAAATTAAATGTTGCATTAATAAGGTAGGGTGAATAGTTTTGACCTGTGTTCATGAGGGTTTAAAATTATTTTATGAACATTTCTATTCCAAAACAAAAACATGTTTTAAAATATTGATTATTTTGAGAACAATTAAGCTGCCCAAGGATTGATACATACCATGTAAAACTGTAACCGATAATGTCTCTTCACCAAGCTCAATACAAACATACAAAATCCTATACAAAGAAAGGAAGACAGGTGTATGTTTTGCAACATTGTTCTCATTATACTGAATAAATTCTATCAAGTTCATCAGTAAAAGACTGTTCCTTTATTAGTTCATTTGTACTGATAGAAGCCACATTGCTGTCTCATGATCCTCTAATAAGTAAATATATACATGCAACACTTTGTTACTTCTATCATGACACACAAGAAATATGTATGTGTGTCATTTTTATCATGATGCATGTGGTATCATTTACCACCACCCCAGTCCCTTCCCCCTTCAGACATCTATTAAATCAGTTTACACACTACACAGTTTAAGGTAAACAGCATGATTTGCACCATGAAAACTGTGAGCAAAGATCCCATTTCTCAAGTTCTGTTACTTAATTTATATCTGCATGTGTAACTATTGTATTCTGATTCAAGGAATTCTTTAAAACACAGTGGCATATCAAGTTGATGAATAATTCAAATAGCATCTGAAAAACTGGACTGTTCCTGCCAAAAAATTTTTTAAATAGAAGTCCTAGCTAGTCAGTTAATTAATGAACTATCAGCTATCTTTTTGAAACTATAACCTTGGCCCTTATTAAAAATGCAAATTCAATGTAATATTCATTCTTCCTTATCTATTAATAAAACCTTGCAAATTAACATACAGCTTGATGATACGAACTCCATGCAGGTTTGGAAGGCAAAGGCACATGAAAGTAATCTACCATATGTAATCTACCTTCAAAAATGCCCTAGAATCTCTGTATCTACTAATACACATTACAGTTACAAGGGAAAAATACATATTCTAGATATTTGAAAATATGCAACATAAATCTGCCTGTTATGTGATCCAGAGAATTTATTCTTGCTTGAGAATGTAAATGTCTTATACTGTACAATGACACTAATATCAATTTAGTCAAGTATTCTTAGAAATAATGCCAGCAAAAAACAAGCACTGGGAGCATACCTGGACATTTTCAGACTAGCAGACTGCAAGCAAGTAATGTTAATCTATATCTATATTGGATGTATCATGTATCAGACACCAGCTTTAACAATGCATGGTCAGCATTCACTACGAGAATTTTGCTTAAGTTCACATGAATATGAAGAGAAATGTCTTTCTGCTCTTGCTACTTAAACACAGCATGAAATTAAACTGAGGGGAAACTGAAGAGACCTCACAGAAAAGTTATCCTGACATGTTACTCTGAGAGTTTTATTCTTCAAGAACCATATAAAATACACAATAGAAATAACAATTAGAGTTACTTCTATTACTACTACAATGTTGCTGCTAAATGCATGCTCTCAGGACTGAACCAAGATTGCCTTTTCTGATCCATGCTCCAATATCAAAGCTAACCTATAGTGTAAACATTCATTAAGAACAGATGACAGAAAGAGTAACAAAATGATTATGAGTAAGTCTACAATATTCACTGTAACTCTTGAATGTATAGTTTACATTCTGCTCTTTTTAACTTCATGGGCTATGGAGCTATGCCAAGCATTCAAAGCATGTTTCACAAAGCATGTTGGTGCAAACAAAGTGTTTCTCCTCAAAGCACTGAGAAATTCACATTCTCCAGAAAGCTTTGTGCAACTGTTGCAAAAGGTCTTCCAAATTCTCAGCACGTGTTGACAAAATTCTGCTGGGACTGCCAGCAAAACAGTCTTATGTGCACACGCATGCAGAAATGGCCTGGGAAAACACCCAATGCAACTGTACTGAGTCTTCGTTTACATCACCTCACTTTGCAAGACATCACTATGAATGCTCTCCACCCCCTTAATAAATTTATTAAGGCCATACGTAAGGATAATTTTTTGTATTTTAAAGAAGAATGGAACACCAGAATTAGAAGATTCAACAGGCTACACAGAAGCAAACAAAATACAATGTCTAGTGACAAGCTTTACTGTTACCTGCCAGATAAAGTGTAAACGATATAAATCGGTGGTAGCGGATTAGGAATTGAAGTTGTTCTCGTCTCTGAACAAAAGTGGCAAAGTAATCTGCTACTGTCTCACCATAAAAGAAATAGTTCACACACAACAAGAAATACCTGCAACATACATTATAGATAAGTCACTTTGTGAAAAATGGGCTACTAAGTTTATTACATTTTATTTTATTTTATAGTATTACATCTCTGAACTTAAAATGACAGGATCAAAACATTCACTCCATTTAATCCAGAAAAATATCAACATCCTGATACTTAAAAACAAACTGTACAACTGATGGAGGCTTGTCTAAAATAAAGATATTTTGCCCTATGGAAGAATACAATTATTTAAATTTGTGTTATTTCTTTGATCAGTATCTATAATTGGAAAATTTCATTAATGCAATTAAGTTGATTTGATCCCACTGTTGAGGGGACTCAATGGAGTTCAGTTTAAATGCATTTAGAATGGAAGCACCACAAAGCCAGTGGTTGGAAGGAGAATCATTAAATCCTAGGTTGGTACTTTTATTAGAAAGTAACAATGATAAAATGGAATATAGGAAGTCTGGAATGAGAGCTAAAGTAAAAAAAAAATCCACTTGTTACTTACCAGCTTAATGTTCTAAACCACGGTAGATCATAAGATCGATAAACTCTGTAACCTATAGTGATGATTTCATGAAAGCACTTTACTTGTATGGTTAAGACCTGAAATGATGGGAAAGGGTCACAGAAGTTCTAATACAGAGTTTTCTAGAAGCATGAAAAGTATTAAAAGTATTGCATCTGGTGGGGTCCAGGAGGCAAGCCTTCTCTGCAGCGGCGCCCGCCCTTTGGAATACCATGCCCCCAGAGTTGAGACGGGTTTCCTCGCTCCCGGTCTTCCGGAAGAAATTGAAGACCTGGTTCTGCCGCCTTGCTTGGGACGAGGAGGGTAACAGCTCCACTTGGGGATGGCTGGTGCCATAGCACCCCCTATTGATTGGGATTCCATCTCCTCTTGGATTTTATATTTATTATCTTGTTTATATTTTTAAATTGTGACTGAGGCTTAGATGTTTTTACTATCCTTTTTATTGTAAACCGCCCAGACTCCCCCATTGGGGGAGAGGGGCAGTAATATAAATCAAATAAATCAAATAAAAGATAAATAAAAGATAACATATTCATATGCTGCCATGCCTAGAGTTTGGACAACTGACAGTTTGTCTTAACTGAATGATACTGTTTTGTCACTGTGCTGCTGTAAACAGGGATACATATTATTCCAACAAAACCACAGGAATTCTGAAAATTCTCCATTTATTGCAACATCTCAAGGCACCTCACATTCTGCATGAACATCTTCATTCATTCCTGCTATAACTAGGTAAGTGTAGCAATCAATCATTGGATTGTGACTTTTACATTTCCACCTAGAATTACACGAAATGTTGAAGTGCAAAACTTACAAGCAGCATCAGCATAAATGATCCCATGTATATAATGAGGGAGAAACCTGAAATCATTGCTAAAGTTAAAATTCCACGAATCCACCAGTTCTTCCATCTGGAAAAAGCAAAATACACAAGTTGCTTTTACAAACCCTTATAACTAAAGAAAATGTTCAGATTAATCAGTAACATTATAAACAATGAAAGTTGTTGAATAAAGGAATTTCTTAAAAACAAATTCATTTTCCAAATGAGAATACCATACCGACCATATACATTTATCAGAAATAGGGTCTACATGTATTCTGTGATCTTACTTCTAAGTAAATCTCCACAGGATTCAAGTCATTGTTCTGTTAGTAAGATACCCACGTGAAGTATACAATAAAAGTACAGTACACTAGAAATTTTGAACTGAATCAACATTTGTATGTAAAAGAGTGGTTTGAACTTTATTGAAATGCCCACTTCCATTTAAATGGTTGCTGAAGATCCTTCTAAGCAACAAAAGCAAACTTTAACTTGCATACAGTCTATTACAAATATTAAGTTTACAGTAATACCAGTCCAAGTGCATTTGTCCCTCATACCTGGAAGATAAGCCAGAAAGGGCCTTTTTAAAAATTTCTGGAGTGCTGTCTGTTGCTGGGACAACTTCAGGAACTTCTGTATCATTTCTGAGATCCAGTTCTCCAAATTTTTCATCTCCATCTATATCCTAAAACAGAAAGCACAATATGGAAACACAATATTTAGGAATCTAAGCACAAACATACCAGAATTTCAACTGAACAATTGAAATAAAACTACAAGTATACTCCAACACAGATGCTTTACCCAAAAAGACATAAAAGAAGCAGTTAGATCTCTAAACTATTTAAAAATGTGTCAAGAGATATATAGTGCTTTTTTTTTTCATTTGCAGACTGAATTACATTGTCTCTAACAACAAACAGTCTTAGCTTTTGTAAACAGCCAGGAGTTGCTTCAAACTGGATCACATAAAAATGTGTAATGAGTAAGTAGGGTTATTTCTGGATGCAAATAAACTCCATTGTTCTATCTTGCTATCTTTTTTATGATATGAATAAATCTGACCATATAGCCTTCAAAAGTTAAAGTGGATGTCCCATTAATGTGAAACCAATGCTGAAACATAAAGTATGAAATAAGATGCTACAAATATTAAACAGCATTAATAGCAGCTGCTTTTAATTTTAATTTTAAAAGTTTCAGTATAAAATTTTAACAGCCCACAGAATTAGGCTTTCTGGAAGCTGGGATTTTTCTTTGACGCCATCAACATAACAGTTGTAAGCATTACTGTGGGGGTCAGTAAGATGATAAAACTTTAGAAACAGAAATAACCTGTGCCATTTTAATACTATAAGAATAGTAAGAAAAGCCTATGTATACCTAGTTGGACAACTTTAAAATATTCTCTCAAGGCCTGTTTTTAGGGCTTCACACATCTATGCTGATTTCCAAATGCATAAATGCTTCTTTCAATTAAGCAGCTGAAAGAAGTCTGTAACAGTAAACTTTAGGTTGCAACTGTAGCATATTCATAAGTTCTAACAAACAACTATTGCTCTTTTATTTATTTCTTCATTCAGTGATATTTCTAAGGTGCACCACTCCCAATGGATTGTGGGCAGTGACAAATAAAACAGCAGCAATATAATTAAAACAAACAAACAATGCAGTAAAAATCCTATTGAAAAGAATCAAACCAAACAAAAAGACAACATGGCCCTTTTGTTCAGCTTGAGCCAAAGGCATAATGAAATAAAACTGTTTAACTTGTTTACTCTGTAAAAGCTTTCCTAAATTACCATTTTAGAAATTAAATGCCCACATTTAAAACTATCACACGTATCAAAACTGATCATCTGCCTCAGGTACTGTTTTAGTCAACAACAAAAGGCCATGAAAATAAATTGGCATGGTTTGTTAAATTGAATCTATTAATTTCTTCAGAATAGTTGTAGCGAAGTTTGCATGCAAAGAATAAGTCACATGGTGTATCAACAACGAATAAGAGTGTTGTTGTCATGAGTACTGATGGGGAGCAGGAGGGGGCCCCTATCCAGGGGGGAAAAGGCATGCGTAGTACTGAGGAGTTGAGCAGCCATTCAAAGAGACACAGATCAGACCCGCCTTAACCTTTGGGGTTTATCTGTCTGGGTTTTTCCCACGCTTCTTCAGTTTGTTAGGATTTTCGGTCTAATGTAGCAGTAATAAAGTACTAGAGACCTATTCCTTGTCTCAGCGTGGTTCCTGGCTGTTAGGACAGTTGTACTAAAGTTGTTATCCTGAAATTCCAGAAGATTTCCTTAACTTGAAGGAAAGTAAGGAAAGAGATGCTATTTCATTATTCTGTTGTACTTATGTATAATACATAATTCGGCTCTGATTGATATGTTTTCTTTTTGAGATCTATATACCTCATAAGCCAGGGTTTCTACTTGCATGGAGACTTTCTTTGCGAAGTATTGCAAAAATTCCACTCTGGGAAAAATATACTACCATTTCACTGCACTTTAATAGTTGCTATGCTAAAATGATATATTTAGCAATATTTACATAATCCCACTTTTATAACATATGTACTAAAGTTTATATCCAAATTCATACTCTTCCAATGCTCCTTATCAGAACAGATTTCTTTTTTAAAAATGTTATTGGCAACATTACGTTGTAAGGAATTACACTGTCTCTAACAACAAATGATCTTAACTTTTGTAAACAGCCAGGAGTTGCTTCAAACTGAACCATAATAAAATATTAAATAGCACTAAAAAAAAAGTTGTTTTAGAAATGATTGTGTTGAATAATAAAAAATGTTGTTTGGGTTTTGGAAAAAAAAAGGGTATCTGCATTCCTTATTATTTTTTTCTTGGACTTCAAGGTTGTCTGATTCCAAAAAAACTCTGGGTAGCATATAATTTTAAAAAGAATATGTAACTTTAAAAAAGAAACAGGGCCCCCTGGACAAAACCATTGGTAAGTGAATTGTATCATTTATACTCTAAGGGTAAAGGAAAATTAATTTCACTCTGCACAAACTCTGGGTCTTTGGAGCAACAATCAGAGCACAATATTACAATCCTTTTGCATTCTAGCAATCATTACTACAAAGACCCTGAAACGGGGAAACTCAGAAGGCAAGTTTCCCCCAAATCTTACACTTCCAATGAGACAAATCACTATAGTCTTAGAAGTATGTTATAAAAGAAAACAGACAGGAAACAAAAGTAGTTTATACTTAGTAGACAACATTTATCACACATGTTTTCAAAAAGATTTGTCAACTAAGATTCACAGCAAACTTCAGTAGAGAAATGAAATATAAAAATAAAAATGCTTTAACAATGTTTTAAAAACATTTTGTAGATTTTTATATATTTGTAACCATTATTTCATCATAACTTACAGGATTAATATGATTAATTCTATGAACAGCATTTGAGAAATAGTTAAGAGCACAAGATAAATGGAGATAGGAAAATCTGAACGTTGTCCTACTACTTCAGAGCAGCCAAGGAACACTCACTAGACGTATATCACTGAAAAGGATGTCTGACTAGATGCATTACACTAGTGGTTTCCTTGCATGAAATAAAGAGATGCAATGAACTCATCAGTGTCACTTTCCAGCAAAAGGAGTACAGTTGTGGGCATCTTGGAAGAGACAGAAAGGTAACCATGGAAGTGGGTAAACAAGGATCATGTATATCCTTTCATTTGTGCTGACTAACATTATGGGAGCATCTCATTCCCTTGATTTTACTGTCCCAGTCTCACTAGTATATTTATTCCAAATGAGGGTTGGAGTAGAGCTCCAAGTGAAACAACAGTGTTATGCCATAATAACAAAAAAACCACAAAATCTTAAACAATAGGTGACAGACATAACTGAATGCCACTATTAAGTCATGTTGTTTTAAAGTTGCCCAAGATAATATGAACACTGATTCATTCTAGCAGAAAGAAATACAGCTGTTCACTGAAGTACAATGGGTTGGACTTTTACGCAGGTGAATTAAAGTAAAATCTAGATTTGCAGACAAACATGACACCAGCATGGAGGGCCTTTCCCCACTATTTAGTTAGTGTCATCCACTTATCCCTCAGATGGCAATAAACTATATTGTTTACTCGTTTAGTCGCTTCCGACTCTTCATGACTTCATGGACCAGCCCACACCAGAGATTCCTGTCGGTCATCAACACCCCCAGCTCCCCCAGGGACGAGTCCGTCACTTCCAGAATATCATCCATCCACCTTGCCCTTGGTCGGCCCCTCTTCCTTTTGCCTTCCACTCTCCCTAGCATCAGCATCTTCTCCAGGGTGTCCTGTCTTCTCATGATGTGGTCAAAGTATTTCAGTTTTGCCTTTAATATCATTCCCTCAAGTGAGCAGTCTGGCTTGATTTCCTGGAGGATGGACTGGTTTGATCTTCTTGCAGTCCAAGGCACTCTCAGAATTTTCCTCCAACACCACAGTTCAAAAGCATCGATCTTCCTTCTCTCAGCCTTCCTTATGGTCCAGCTCTCGCAGCCATATGTTACTACGGGGAACACCATTGCTTTAACTATGCCGGCCTTTGTTGTCAGTGTGATGTCTCTGCTCTTAACTATTTTATCGAGATTTGTCATTGCTCTTCTCCCAAGGATTAAGCGTCTTCTGATTTCCTGACTGCAGTCAGCATCTGCAGTAATCTTTGCACCTAGGAATACAAAGTCTTTCACTGCTTCTACATTTTCTCCCTCTATTTGCCAGTTATCAATCACGCTGGTTGCCATAATCTTGGTTTTTTTTGAGATTTAGCTGCAAGCCAGCTTTTGCACTTTCTTCTTTCACCTTCATCATAAGGCTCCTCAGTTCCTCTTCACTTTCAGCCATCAAAGTGGCATCATCTGCATATCTGAGATTGTTAATGTTTCTTCCAGCGATTTTAACTCCAGCCTTGGATTCCTCAAGCCCAGCATGTCGCATGATGTGTTCTGCATACAAGTTGAATAGGTAGGGTGAGAGTATACAGGATCTTGAGCCTTACCTTACTGGCATGTGAAATGAGTGCCACTGTTCGATAGTTTGAACATTCTTTAGTGTTCCCCTTTTTTGGTATGGGGATATAAGTTGATTTTTTCCAGTCTGATGGCCATTCTTGTGTTTTCCAGATCTGCTGGCATATAGCATGCATTACCTTGACAGCATCATCTTGCAAGATTTTGAACAGTTCAGCTGGGATGCCGTCGTCTCCTGCTGCCTTGTTATTAGCGATGCTTCTTACGGCCCATTCAACCTCACTTTTCAGGATGTCTGGCTCTAGCTCACTGACCACACCGTCAAAGCTATCCCCGATATTGTTATCCTTCCTATACAGATCTTCTGTATATTCTTGCCATCTTTTCTTGATCTCTTCTTCTTCTGTTAGGTCCTTGCCATCTTTGTTTTTGATCATACCCATTTTGGCCTGGAATTCACCTCAGATGTTTCTAATTTTCTGGAAGAGGTCTCTTGTCCTTCCTATTCTATTGTCGTCTTCCACTTCCGCACATTGCTTGTTTAAAAATAATTCCTTATCTCTTCTGGCTAACCTCTGGAATTTTGCATGTAATTGGGCATATCTCCCCCTATCACTGTTGCCTTTTGCTTTCCTTCTTTCTTGGGCTACTTCTAGTGTCTCAGCAGACAGCCATTTTGCCTTCTTGGTTTTCTCTTTCTTTGGGATGTATTTTGTTGCCGCCTCCTGAACAATGTTGCGAACTTCTGTCCAGAGTTTTTCCGGGACCCTATCTACTAAGTCCAGTCCCTTAAATCTATTCTTCACCTCCACTGCATATTCCTTAAGAATATTCGTGAGCTCATATCTAGCTGATCTGTGGGTCTTCCCTAATCTCTTTAGTCTGATCCTAAATTGTGCAAGAAGAAGTTCGTGATCGGAACTACAGTCAGCTCCAGGTCTTGTTTTTACCGACTGTATAGATGTCCGCCACCTTTGGCTGCAAAGGATGTAGTCAATCTGATTTCGGTGTTGTCCATCCGGTGAAGTCCACGTATAA